>NC_044981.1:45306765-45618075 GCF_008728515.1 Papio anubis | reverse complement strand
CTAGAAAGTGCCAAGTAATAGTGTTTTTCTGTTACTGAAACTAGACATGTAGCTTAGTGCTACTTCCTGATCTTCATTTATCAAAGTACATTACCTGGCACATTGGCAATTCACTTTGGCTGTTTGGGCAGGCGTGGAGTGGTCTGGTGGGGGCTGAAGTTCTGAATCACGTCAAGACTTGGTGGCAAATTCAAGCAGAACTTTAAATTAGAGCTGATATTATATCCAAAAGATGTTCTCCCTCCTATATATCTTAGCTCTACAATCCTAGAATGAGAAAGCTGGAAGGGAGCATAAAAAATACTGATTTAACACCCTATATTTTTTGGTTCAGAGAAAAAAAAATACTCTATTGGGAAAGTGACTCATTTTTCATGTTTACAAATGAACCTGCATGGAGCACCCTTTCTAAGCGAGGCACTATCCTGGGCAGTGGGAACCCAGGGATGAACTGGGGTTTGGATCTTGCCATGAAGGTACAATATATATGGTATATAAAATGAACATGGCCATCACCAGTGCTGGTTGGGTTTTACTCGCTCATATGGAATCAGTGGATGAAGGTACTATACTTACCGTAATACACAAAATATGATTGATGTTAAAATCTTTAAAATACCTGAAGTAACTTTGGCTGTTGGTCTGAGAATCAGAGAAAAAAAAAAACAAACAACACTTTCAAATCTGAGAATGACATACATTAGCCTCGGTAGAGAAAGCAACTTCTTATCAGAGGAATGGGGAGTGCAAAACCTGTCCTGGAATGCAGGAGTCCTGACCGACCCCATGAGTTATCATCACATTCAAAATGTGTATAACGGAGTTGAGCTCTCTCATCTGAACTGTTTCCGAAGACATGTGTTTGAATCTTCTTCAAGTCTAGTCCAAAACAAGCAAACCTCTAGTGTAAATAAACTACACAAGTAAATCAAATCAGCAATAAAAAAAGTTCCTTGTAAATGGGATTTAAGGACTACCTTAAGGTGGGAAGGAAAAAAAGGGAGACTTGAAAAGGCATATATCCACCTAATGCCTGCTTGACATGTTTTAGTGTGGCTAAATGTTGACAAAGTCTATCAAGCAGGATATGGTATGCACAGTTAATGCTCTATTTTCTGGGGCAGTTTGCAGACAGTCCTTTTCTCCAGGTATGCTCTCATTGGGTCGGAACAAATAGGTGTGAGCTTCTGGGCTGGCTCTGGCAG
This sequence comes from Papio anubis, assembly GCF_008728515.1. Taxonomy (NCBI): domain Eukaryota; kingdom Metazoa; phylum Chordata; class Mammalia; order Primates; family Cercopithecidae; genus Papio; species Papio anubis. The sequence continues at coordinate 45,616,870 of NC_044981.1, read as the reverse complement.
ATGGTCTTTGTCCTTTCTGCATTATAGACCAGAATGTGGAGACATCACACTTTAACTTTGCAGGCAACTATATCCACGAAGATGAGAGGTGAAGCCTCTTTGGAGGCTGCATAGACAGTTTACAAATTAATTTTGTGCTCCGCTGGTCCTTCATAAAGCATGTAAACTCTAATTGCCTTAAATAAACATCTTTTTTTTTTTTTGGTTTGGTTTTTGGTGACACAAAATGGTCAGGTGCATTATCAGACCATTACTATTCAGGGGCTGGTATGAATTGAGTGACTTTTCCTCATGCTTATTTTCCAGTAAGCAATAATATTCTGTTGGCTTTCTTTCCCCAAGCAGGCCTGGCAAATTCCGGTGATACCAGGTCATCAGCAACTTCTTGGCAAACTCAGGTGCTTCTCTTCTGTGACAGGAAGAGCCCAGGTTATCTCCGAGCTTTGGGCTTGTGTCCAGTGATCACTTGGAGCTGACTCAGTGTGGACCATTAGACAAAGATATGTCTGTTTGACAGAATGACAATAGGAGCCATAATAGGAATCAATTTGGTCCCCAAAGTTGGATCTTCATTTAGCATTAGCAGAAGGCTGGGTTTTGTGGCTGTAGCAGCAACAGCTGCTGAGCTTTGATTATTTAGGATAGGGGCGAGATCATGAATAAATACTGGCCTTGCCCCAGTGTTTGTGTTTGTCAAATACCAAAAAATAAAATAGGAATCCTAAATTGGCTTGCACGCTGCCACCTGGCTTTCTTACCACCTTCATTTCTAGCCTGAATCCAAGAGGGGAGGAGCTTGGGCAGAGGTTATAACCTGGGAGGAACCTGGCAGATATCAGTGAGTACAGGCAGGACTGAGGACTATCCAGAGGTGGGGTTCACTGATATTTAGGCTGCTGACTCAAAGCAATAGTGAGCAATAGTGATCTCAGTGAGATCAGTGGGCAAGAGCAATCTCAGTGTTCTTGAGAGGTGTTAAAAGCCACGAGAAGATTTATCCTGGCTTCGAGATGACAGATGTGTGTGGTGGTGGGAAAGTTGCGCTCAGAGAGATCTCAGGCAGGTGTGGGGCTGAGCAGGGTGTGGGTGGGGATCAGGACGTTGCCCTGTGGCTTCATATTTAAAAATTATACCTAAGACTTTGTGCTAAACAAAAATAAAAACAAGAAAAGTAAGGGGGGGCACTTAGTAAGCTAAGTCATAGCAAGGCTCATTATCTAATCTTTGTATACTTTCTATTTGTTCTGCTGCTCTCAGTACTGCTGTGTGGCTCTGTTGCTTGGCTCCCTTGCAAATCTATCTGTTTTGGGAAAAGGAGCATGAGCTTAATGGATTTAGGAGAGAGGAGAGGAGTGAGTCCATGAGTTCTGGAATCAAATGAGAGCAGCTGTGGATTCAATAGGGCTTCAGCTCTGAGAGCCCAGAGAGGGAGGAATAAGCAAGTGGGTGTTAATATTAATCATTGATATTGCTATCACTTATTTATTGAGTACTTATCTTTGACATTGTGTTGAATACTTTCTACAAATGATCTCAATACATCTGACAAGTCTATGAGGTAGTAGCATTAACCCCATTTTATAGATAAGCGAATGGAGTTTGAAAAATCTTATGGTCCTGCAGTTGGCAACTGCTGGAGACAGGATTTAAATCTAGGTCAATGTGGCTTTGTGCACACTGCTTTTTCTGAAAGTTGTTGGTAGGAGAGAGAGGTCACCTTAATTTACCAGAATTTTGTTTTCTGTAAAGAGAATGACTTTACCCTAGAGTTGAACATTCTCTTTCCAGAAATTCAATGAGCAATTCTGCTCCGTGATGGTACTTGGAAGTTTAACTAAAACTGCTGGTCATAAAGTGAGAGCAACGATTGAAAGGGGAGGGTATGCAGTCATTGGTAAGCTTTTTCCAGCATTTTCCTATGGTGTGACTCTGACGGGCAATGGTGCCATGGCTAAGATGGAAAGACACTCCTGTAAATTGAAATGTTATAAATAGGGAATGAATGCTTTGCTTTCCTGCTACTTGGGTCATTTTGAAAAATATTTGTTTAGTGAGTAACAGTGTGACATGGGTTCTGCTTAGCAATGTAGTTTTATCTCACTTATCCTGAGAACTTGAGGACCTTTTAGGGTGTTCTTTGCTGCCAGCCTAGTTATTTGTATAGGATAAGTGCACGGGCTTGTACCATCTGTTATTAGTATTTCCTTTTTTCACTTTTCATTTCAGGTCTCTTGGAAACCAGTTTAACTCCATGGTTTGAGGGGTGTCAGAGGTCATGTGTTTGTGTGTGGCTTATCATACTGACTGGTAGCACTCGCTTAAGTAAGCTTTTAAACATCGCTTTGTAGGTTGTAGAGACTGTGTAAACTAGGAAAAGGCAAAGGGTGGGGGGAAATCATTTAATCATTTGTCCTGGAAAACAGGTTGGAATTCTGGTCTCCCAAATAACCTTTGGGACAAGACCATTATTTGATTTCATCCTGTATACGGCCAGGTCAGCTTACCCAGGATGAGGAGAGGTAGGAGTGTTGGGAAGGAAGAAAGGGATTCCAAGGCAAATGGTAACAGGTCCCCAGAATAATTTAGCTGGATATTTTTGTTAATCCGTTTTGTGATGCTATAAAGGAATACACAAGACTGGGTCATTTATAAAGAAAAGAGGTTTATTTCACTCGTGGTTCTGCAGGCTGTACAAGAAGCATGGAGTTAGCATCTGGTTGGCTTCTGGTAAGACCTCAGGAAGCTTTTAGTCATGGCAGAAGGGAAGGGCGGCTGGTGTGTCACATGGTGAGAGAGGGAGCAGGAGAGAGGGAAGGAAGTACAGGCTCTTTAAACAACCAGGTCTGGTAGGAATTAAGAGAACTCAGTTATCACCAATGGGACAATGCTAAGCCATTCAGGACAGATCCACCTCATGACCCAAACATCTGCCGTAAGACTCCCTCCAACATTGGGGATCACATGTCAACATGAGATTTGGAGAGGACGTACATCCTAACTATATCATGATTCAATCTTTGCTGTTCCTTTATGTGTAGAAGTCCATGACTCCACTCTCCTCTTAGGTTTAAACCTTGCTGACCTGGTCAAGGAAAAATAACAAAATAGACAAGGTTTGTGTGTGTTTCCTCATTTGAAAAGCTCAGGGCTAATATTGTTTTTCAGCTTCTCGAAGACAATATGCTCTTCATCTTTGTGTTTCTGGCTCAATGTCCTGACACATAGCAGTTAAGCAATAAATGATTAATGAATTTCAGAAGGATTTTGATTTAAACTAACTGTTCATTCATTCTAGACAAGTTAGAGGTTAGTTGGAGCTAGAGTTACATCTCAGTCCTTTGAACTACAACTGAAGAATAGTTGACTTATTAAGTAAGAACAATTTAAACTTATGTAAGTTGGCAGACTAGAAGAACCTACTGGGTGTAGAATTCTCTTTATGTGTCATTTCAATTCAATTCCCTTTGTTTACAGTATTTATGTATAGTTAAAACTAATGTGTATGTACCTGCTTGTGTTCTACTTTTCTTAGTGTAGATATTTTCTGTTATCTTAGATATATTTATATTTAATACATTTAATAAAATTTATGGGGCATCTATTAAATGTCAGGCATTGCTAGACTTTGGGTATATGATAGTGAAAGGCTCTTCATGGGCTTTCTTCTTGGATGCCATAAAAGCGGTGATGCTTAATAAGAACCAGCCATTTAAAGAACAGAAGGAAGAATATGCCAGGAGGAAGGACGGTATGTGGGATGGCCCAGAGGGAGGAAAGAGTCTACATGTTCAGAGAATAGAAAGAAGATTTACGGTGGTTGGTGCTCAGTGAATGGGGACAATGGATCGAGCTTGAAAAGGCAGGCAGAGGCAAAATCATACAAGATCGTTTAAGGAATCAGGACATCACTCAGTGCAGTGGGAAGCAGGGTAATAATATGACTTGAATGCAATTAAAAAAAAAAAACTCACTGGCAACTCTGTGGAGAATGAATTAGAGAAGGGGAGCATAGAAGCTGGAGGCCAGTTAGCACCTTTTATAGTAATTCAGGGCAGAGATGATGGTGCTGGGGCAGTGACAATGAAGATGGGGATTACTAGATAGAAATTTTGGAGAGATTTGCTGATGGTGAGATAGGAAGGAGCAAGTGATATTGAAACAAAGTAGTGATCAAGGCTGATTCCTAGGTTCCCACATTGAGCAGTCTATGGTGGTCTGATTACTTTGAAAGGGAAGGCTTGGGGAGCAGTGGGTGAAACTGAGAGGCCTTAAGTTTGGATGCATATTGAATAAGTTTGAGGTGCCTGTGATTCACTCATTTCAAGCCTTTATGGCTGCCACTTTTTAATAGCTCTATCCCCTCCAGTTGGCACTGTGTTGAGCCATTCTACGGTTGTTGGATGCTTGGCTTGCTGTCTCTTTGGTCTTCCACTGCAAGCAGCACTAATGAAGTTGTCTCTGTATAAACCAATGGCTCTTTTTCCTTTTTGGTTTTTCCCCAAAGTGTGTTCCTCAAAGTGGAATTGCTGGGTCAAAGGAAATGAATGAACAGTTTTATGGCTTTTGCTGCACATTGCCAGACTGTAGTCCAGAAGAACTGAATTAATTTAGAATGCCACCAGCCACCTATAAATGTGCTTTCTAGCCCACAAGACTGCCAGTATTGGAGTTTATGACTATAATTTATTTATGCTGCTTTAATTATAGATATGTGAGGGTCCTTGGTTGTGCAAATTTGAATTTCAATAGCTCCTAGGGATATCAGACATTTATCCATAGGATGATCACCTTTGTAATTATGTACTCATGTAGCCCTCTGTCGTAACTATTGAGTAGGAGTTATGTTAGCCACATTTGCATGAATTCTTTATATACATTTTTAGTTTTATAAGCTTTTATTAGCAGTGTATGCCATATTTTTACATTCTACTTTTAATATTATTATATTTAATAACATAAAAGTTGAGATTTATGTTTTTACTTTTGAGACAGAGTCTTATTCTGTCCCCCAGGCTGGAGTGCAGGTGGCACGATCTCGGCTCACTGCAACCTCTTCCTCCCGGGTTCAAGCGATTTTCCTGCCTCAGCCTCCTGAGTAGCTGAGATTACAGCATGCACCGCCCTGCCTGACTAATTTTTGTATTTTTGGTAGAGGCGGGGTTTCACCATATTGACCATGTTGGCTGGTCTCAAACTCCTGACCTCAAGTGATCCTCCTGCCTCAGCCTCCCAAAGTGCTGGGATTACAGGTGTGAGCCACCGCACCCAGCTGAGATTTATATTTTTAAACCTTTTTCTTTGTTTGTGTCTGAAAATATTTTGTGTCTGAGAATATTTTCATTTTGTTGGTGCTGTTCATTTTAACAGAAATTGATCTCTTTGCAGGTGCAATGAACTATTCTGATAACTTTGAATTTTCTATGTGATGTTTTAAACGTTGGGTTTGTTGACTTTTCGGACTTTAGTGTCATATTTGTGGTAAGAACTACATTAGTATGTTCTGCAAGACAGTAATACTCATTGTATGAGGAAAGGGTTTTGTGGTCAAATATGTTTAGGGAGTGCTAGGTTCAACTAAGTCACCATTTCTGGCAGCTCTCCTGCAGGGCCTGCTGGAGCCGTCAGTAGGTTAATATTAATTGTGCCTTTCTGAGAGAAGGCTCTAATCAGGAGCACTTTCTAAAGTTTTAGGCCAGGGGCTGGTAAACTTTGTCTGTGAAGGACCAGATAGTATATATGTGCAGCTTTATGGGCCATGTGATTTCTGCTCTAACTGCTTAATTCTGTGTTTGAATGCTGAGAGCAGCCCTAGGCAATACCTAAGAGATTGGGTGTGGCTGTGTTCCAATATAGCTTTATTTGTGGACACTACAATTTGATTGTCATATCATTGTTATATGTCACAAAATATGATTATTTGTTTGATTTTTTAAAGAAACTATTTAAAATGTAAAAACCCATCTTAGCTTGTGAGCAGAAACAGGCAGGTACTGGAGCTTACTCACTCTTTTAAAATGTTTATTTATTTATTTTAATTTGGGACAGGGTCTTGCTCTGTCACCCAGGCTGGAGTTCAGTGGTGTGATCACAGCTCACTGTAGCCTCAACCTCCTGGGCTCAAGTGATCCTCCTACCTCACTCAGCTTCCTGAGTAGCTGGAACACCACCATACCTGGCTTTTTTTTTTTTTTTTTTTTTTTTTTTAATTTTTTGTAGTGATGGGGTCTCCCTGTGTTGCCAGACTGGTCTCAAGCTCCTGGGTTAAAGCGATCCTCTCCCCTTGCCCTCCCATGCTCACTCTTTTTAAAGACTGTAGAATCATTAATATCTCATGGGACTAGGTCAGGGAAACTCACTGTGGGACATGCTTACTTAAACTCTGCTCCACTTATCTAAAGTACTTATTTTTTTTTCTTTTTTTTTTTTTTTGAGACGGAGTCTCGCTCTGTCGCCCAGGCTGGAGTGCAGTGGCCGGATCTCAGCTCACTGCAAGCTCCGCCTCCCGGGTTCACGCCATTCTCCGGCCTCAGCCTCCCGAGTAGCTGGGACTACAGACGCCCGCCACCTCGCCCGGCTAGTTTTTTGTATTTCTTAATAGAGACGGGGTTTCACCATGTTAGCCAGGATGGTCTCGATGTCCTGACCTCGTGATCCGCCCGTCTCGGCCTCCCAAAGTGCTGGGATTACAGGCTTGAGCCACCGCGCCCGGCCTAAAGTACTTATTAACAGTAAATCCTTTCTGCTCTCTTGTGTTTTCTCATTTGCTGTATACCAAGTTTTTATTGTAAATGTTTTGAAAATGCTAGTGGACCCATGTTTCTCTTTTAACTCTTTGCTGTGCAGTCTGTATTTTTTGTTTCGTTATTTGCTCTTAGTCCGGGATGGTTTGTTTCAGGATTATAGCTTTTAAAAATCTGAAGTCTTTGATACACTTCTCAGGAATTGAATACCCGCATTTTAATTGGGGTGTTTTAAAAGATTATCTTGGCCAGGTGCAGTGGCTTACATCTGTGATCCAGCACTTTGGGAGACCGAGGCAGGAGGATCACTTGAGGTCAGGAGTTCAAGACCAGCCTGGTCAATATGGTGAAGTTCCACCTCTACTAAAAATGCAAACATTAGCTGGGCATGGTGGCACACGCCTGTAATCCCAGCTACTGGGGAGGCTGAGGCAGGAGAATTGCGTGAACCCAGGAGGGAGACGTTGCAGTGAGCCCAGATCGTGCCATTGCAATCCAGCCTGGGTGACAGAGCGAGACTCCATCTCAAAAAACTCAAAAAAAAAGAAAAGAAAAAGAAAAGTAAAAAGAGAAAGGATTTTCCATCACTGGTTAGAAAATTTGAAAAATAAAAGTAAAAAACTAAAAGATTGTTAAAATATAGTACATCGTTAAGTTGGCGGGATGGATAATTAAAATAACATTTATGGAATGCTTACTATGTGTCAGACACGTTTTGCCTGCTTTATCTGTATTAACAATTAATTCTCAAGACAGTCTTTGAAGAGTAGGTATTGCTAATTAACTCCTTTATACTAATGAGGAAGCAGAGACACAGAAGTGAGTCATTTGCCAAGGCCACCCAGAATTAAGGATAAAAAAAATCCAACGTGTTTTTCTACTCGCACACAAGGCTCAATACAACACCTTTGACACCAAATTCTCCAGCAGACACCAACTGAGTGCCCTCTAATTCAATTGAGTTCTGACCTGTCTACCTGGAGGTAGGGTCGGATCCCACAGTTTAAAGACACAGTCCCGGGGGACTGCCCCCAACATCTGATGTCAAGCACCAGCCGCAGATTATTTTGCCTGTGCTTTGGCCTGACCAGCTGTAAATCAAGGTTCCCACAAACCCTTCCTCAGGTTTGATTCATTTGCTAGAGCGGCTCACAGAACTCAGGGAAACACTCTACTTACTCAGCCTCCTGAGTAGCTGGGACCACAGGCGTGTACTTCCATGCCCAACTCCAGTTTCTTAATAAAGGATATAATAAAGGATACAAATGAACAGCCAGATGGAGGAAATGCATAGGGCAAGGTGTGTGGGAAGGGGCATGGAGCTTCCATGCCCTCTCTGGGTGCACCATCCTCCGGGAATCTCCAGGTGTTCAGCTGTCCAGAAGCTCTCCAAACCCCAGTCCTTTTGGGCTTTTACGGAGACTTCATTACTTAGACATGATTGATTATATCACTAGCCTTTGGTGATCAGCTCAACCTTCAGTCCTTCTCCCCTTCCCTGAGGTTGGAGGTGGGGTTGAAAGTCCCAACCCTTCAATCATACCTTGGTCTTTCTTATGACCAGCCCCTATCCTGAAGCTACTTAGCAGCCCCCAGCCACCAATCATCTCATTAGCATACAAAAGACACTATTATGACTGGAGATTTTAAGGTTTTAGGAGTTGTGCACCAGAAACCAGGGACAGAGACCAAATATATATTTATTAGATCACACTATCACACCTAGCTAGTACCTGGTAGATCTGGGCTGCTCAGCACGCTATAGGCTAAAATATTAATAGGTTTTGTTTATGTGTGCTTTTATACTGGAGTTGCTGCACTGGCTGGAGTCATTGGTTTTGCCTTGGTTTATAGGCTTTTCTTTAAATCCTTAGTGAGCACAGAGTAACATTCCTTCTGCATCTTTCCCCCTGTCTTGCATGGAATGCCAATTCATTTACTACTTAGTGACTAAATAAATGGGTAGCCTACTCTTGGCTTCTTCATGTATGCAGAAGTCTTAGAAATAGTTATTTCTAAGGACACGGAAGGAGATGAGGTTCTGTGGCCCCAGGACTGAGTGCTGCCGAGTGTACACTCTCCTGCATTGCAGGTTCCAGGGAAAACAGCACCTGGGTTAAGTCTCGCATGGCTTTTCCTTTTTCCAGTGTCCCCTGAGCTTGCCTCCTTCCAGTCCTGCAGTCAGCACATTCTAGCCTTGGCATCCTCTATATTTGCCAGTTTTAAAAACGGTCCCTGCTTTTGTCTTAGCAACAGAAGACTTTTTTTTTAAATCAGAGAAGATAGTAGCAAATGCAAGAGTTGACCAAATGTATGTAACATAACTGGGAACAGTTCTGTCTGTGATTTGTGGAAGCTCTGTCCTTGAAGCCTTCCTCTTTGAGCGTTCCTTTTCCCCCACTTCAAATCTACAGAATTCTAAGCAGCCAGTGTCTTGATATGACACATTTAATGTGATGCTCAAAATAAAATGATCAGAAATTCTGAAAGGTCTAGCTCTGCCTGGCTTTTTGCCTTTTGATCATCTGTTATCATGTTTTAGATTCACCATCTCAGGAATAACTTGGTTGCATTATCATCTCTACAGTAACAGGTTTCCTCTCCAAATATTAGTTTTATGCAGCATTAAAAAAATTCTACAACAAACTCATAGGCAGTCTCTCTGCCTGCCCTTTATGAATAGAAAAAAAGTGTATCGCTGCCTTGACTTTGCTCATTTTCCACTAAAAATTATTAGAGTTTGATAGGGAACAAGAATGACAAAAATATATTGTAACCATCAGCTGTGAGGAATCTTTTGTTTGTTTGAAGGATGAGGTCATGGAGTAAGAATTGTTAAATAAATAGGCATCAACATTCTGACATGTCTTTGCAGATCTGGGTGCTTCCTGTCCTTAGTCAGGCCCATCTCTGTGTCCTAGAATAGAAGTGACAACAGGAGAGGTGTGATGTGGCTCACCAGGGTGTATGCTGAGACCCAGGGAGTCTTTAGAGTTGGTTATTTAGAGCTACCTCCTCCCTTTTTTGAAATTTGTGTTGTTCTGGGTTTACCTTTTAATCAGTCATTCAGTAGGCATTTTATAGTGCTCATAAATCCTGTATAGTTTGGAATGGCACACTGATATTTACCTCATGTATCCATTGTTGGTGAAATAAATGTCTTGGATAAATGAAATTTTCCAAATAACTAAAGTTTAAACTAGGACAGAGCATAGATAACTTCCAGAGGATAATCTTATTATGCTGCTTATAATTCTAATCACCAAGTTAGTATCATCTTTTTTGAAGAAGTAAGAGGGGAGGCTGGGTCCAGTGGCTCATGCCTGTAATCCCAGCACTTTCGGGGACTGAGGTGGCAGGAATGCTTGAGGCCAGGAGTTTGAGATCAGCCTGAGCAACATAGTGAGACCCCCTGGCCCCCCTCAAAAAAAAAAAAAAAGAAAGAAACGAGGAGGGAATGTTCTAACTCTTTGATACATTTGCTTGTCACCTTAAGTACCCTGCAGAGTGTAATTCTTGTAAGCCATTTGTCATTCTGTTAAAACAGAGTGATGTCCTCAGGGTCTTTGGAGATGAAATGAAGTATCTGCCCTTGTACTGAAGGGTATAAGGCCAGACTGCTTTATCTCTTGAGTTATTGTGGCTACATTGTGGAGGCTTTGGGTTTTCTCCTGCTTGCTTTTAAACCTGCGCTCAGCTGGGCATGTTGGCTCACACCTGTAATCCCAGCACTTCGGGAGGCTGAGGCAGGCGGATCACGAGGTCAGGAGATGGAGACCATCCTAGCCAACATGGGGAAACCCCGTCTCTACTAAAATACAAAAAAGTTAGCTGGGCGTGGTGGCAGGCGCCTATAGTCCCAGCTACTCGGGGGTCTGAGGCAGGGGAATAGCTTGAACCCAGGAGGCGGAGGTTGCAGACAGCCTGGCGACAGAGCAAGACTCTGTCACAAAAAAAAAAAAAAAAAAAAAAAAAAAAAAACCTGCACTCATCTTTAGCAACTTCCTCTACCACCACTTCTAATATGCTGGTTCTAATTATGTATGGTCTGTAAGTCCATTCATTCATTTATTCAACTAACACTTGTCAGACGTTACCATGAGTCGGGTCCTTGAGGGCATGGATAGCACCAGTAAATGAAATAGACCTGATCCTTGTCCACATGGAGCTTGTGATCCATAGGGGAATACATGCTAAACAGAAAAATGGGTAAGTACAAAATTGTGGTAGCCATACTGGGGGAAAAAATGGGAATGAGGGGATCTTGTGAAACTTGTTTTTATTAGTGGAGAGGTGGTCAGGGATGGCATTCCAGAGAAAGCCCTATCTTTGTTAAAGACTTTGCCTTTCATCCTGAGTCATGTGGGAAGTGATTGAGAGTTTTAAGCAGGGGATGAAAGGATGAGATTTGGTGTGTGAGTTGGAGTGGGTGTCAAGAAAGGAAGCCAAGATCTCAGTACTCATTGCTAAACTCTCAGAGGTCTGACGATTTCTGTGAGTGAGCTTCTGCTCTCTGTATTTTTTGACATTTCTTTTGACTGCCCTGTGCAGGTGTTGACAGACTTTCTCCATAAAGGGCTGGATAGTATATTATCCAGCATATAGTATATATAGTGTATTCTGTAAAGGGCTGGCTAATATTTTAAGTTTGCAGGACATAAGGTATCTTTTGGAACTATCCAACTCTGCCACTGTAGCATGAAAGCAGCCACAGTCAATACCCACATAAATGGCTGAATTCCAATAAACGTGTTTATAGGAACAATTGGCATGTGGGATTTAGTTTGCTGACCCCTGGCTTGGAGAATGCTTTGCTTCTTATTCCCATGATCTTCATTATTGAGGTAGTGGTGCAAGGGGGGAAATGCAATCTATGTGGTCGTTCCTGGCCTTGAGCTGCTTGTAATCATTATGGGAAGATAAGTATATACACTTAAGTGGCCATCAGCAAACATCACAAGACAATATATAATTAGGCACCAATAAGATGAACAGAAACAGGAAATGTGATGAAGAGTTCACTCATCTGCTTGGAATCTGGGTGTCTAGGAATAATTTTAAAGGCTTTACGGGGAAGGTGGAACTTGACAGAAGTAATTGTAAACACTTAGAGGGTTAGAGGTGAATACAACCTAGTCCAACTTGCAAATTTTAGTGATGCAGTGTTAGAAGATGAACAAAAGCAAATCACAGAACACTATGTATCCACAGTCCCCTTGAATGTGTAAGGCAAAACAAAACAAAAATCAATGGGAACAGCCAATTTAAGGTATGCATGCATGTACGTATGTATTATGTGTAAATGCTCAGAAAAGGGTCTGGAAAGATGTGCACCAAAATTAACAGAGTCTCTCTGGAAATGAGTGCATTTGAGCAGAGACTTAAATGTTTTACTTTTTAGTTCCTAATTATTAGAATTATTACATGAATGTTTATTTTCATCATAAAAATATTAATTAATACAGGGCAATATTAAAACAATTAAAAGTGCCAGATTGGTTAAGAGGCTGAGAGAGTGGTACGGAGAGTGCGATTGGGCTGTCTCCAAAATGTGTCTCAGAACCAGAGATTAGAGCCCTTAGTTCAGGGTGTCCACAACTTGGATGGGCATCAGAATCACTTGGAAAGCTTAAAAAGAAAATGAACCAAAGCTACAACCAAATAAATTCCTGGCCCCATTGCAGACCCACAGTGATCTCAGATGATGGGGCTGGGATGTGATTTTTTTTTTAAAAGCTTTCCAGGTAATTTTGATGCTGCCTTTGAGACCCGAGGCTTTGGTGAGCCTCCGATCTAGTTTATCCAACTCTGTACAAATGAAGGAATTAAGGATCTTGACCAGGTAGGACTCAGCCTCAGATCTTTTGGCTCCCACTCTCTTGTACTTTTCAATGACTGCGTCCCCTAATTCAGGTGTTTTCCTAGCATTAGCTTTGGGTGGCGTCTCAACTTGTTGTCATATTATATGGAAAACATTCTTAAATGCCACTTTTGAATGGGGTCCACCTCATCCCCATTTCCCATTGCTTCACTCCCAGATCATCATTGGGAATAATTTCTACAGTGTTTTAATTTTCTTAGAAATCAGAGGGTTGCCACCAGGCTAGTGGGAAAAGCCCTAGTTTTAGATCATAAGTTGACTAAAAGGCCTTAGGAAAATGGCTTTTCTCAGGTGCCATCTGAGTCTCTATAAAGAGAAAGCGATATTGCCAAGTCTTCCTCTCAGCAGGGTTTCGCTCAGGCAAAAGCGCCCATGGAGTGGTCCCTCCAGCTTTGCAGCACAGATTGGGTTAACTGTTTACTTCAGAATTGGAAGAGGCCTTCGGGGTCCCTCTAGTTCAGTGATTTTCAGTTGTTTCAGGAATAAACCCCTTGCAAATAAATTCTTACTTGGAAAGCCGCATTAGCAAATTGATAAAGTGGAGATGCTTGGTTTAGGCAGAGATGGGGGGCTTGGAGCTTACCTCCCCTGCTCCCTGGTCTAAGGGACATCCTGAGAGCTGTGTTCTGTCCAGTGCTCGCTTAAGTCCTGTTTGAAAACCACTGATTTCTTCCTCTTTCCCCTTCCATAAGTAATCGTTCACCAACTTCAGCTAACCTGAGCCCTCAAATCTGTCACCTTCTCTCCATTTCCACACCCACCACCCTAGTCCGAGTCACCACCACCTTCCATGTTGGTTTTCACCCTCTAACTGAGTTTTCTCGTCTACTCTCCCATATACCCCTTTCACCCTCTGCTCTGGAGCAGACAACTTTTTTATTCACAGGTGCAATTATATGCCTCCTCCCCCCACCTATCATGTAAACATTTAATGACTTCTCATTGCATTTTGAATTAAGATCAGCACGTGGAGGCTCTTCAGATATAACTGTGGCCCCTCTGTTCCGTCTTGAGATAGAGCCACAAGATTTTTAGTTCCTGTACTGAGCTTCCTTCTGCTTCACACTTTTGCTCTGGTGCTCCCTCTGTCTAACCCCCTTTCACTGCTTCTGACCTGGAGTTAATTTCTGCCTCTCCATCCTTAAGAGCTATATCAAAATGTTTCTCTAACTTCCCTGAGCTAGGAAGCACCTGTTAAATTCCCTGTCATAGGATTCTATACTTCTCTTTCTCAGCAGTGATCTCAATTCTAATCGAGTAATTACTTTTTCTTGAGGTCAGGAGTTGAGAATTGAGTATATTCTTTTTCTATTCATCCCAGCCTAGAATGTGAACTTCATAAGGGCTGGAATAGAGTTCTCAAGGTTCTATCCTCAGCCCATGGCATGATGTCTTGCACACACCTATTAGATCGTCAGTAAGCATTTGTCCAATGAACTCATAGTGTCTAGTTTTTGCCATATCTCATTTCTAGTGTTCAGCCCACATGCGACTGCGGAAGGATCATTGTTTGTGGGCTCTGCTTGTGGGAACTGGAATTGTCTCTTGTTGTGTGAGGTAATTTAAAGGTTCTTTTTTAGAGACACATTGTCTAAAGTGGGTTACTCAGTATGATACAGTTTAAACAGGGCCGAGTTTTGCTTTAATTAGAAACTTGATCTATTATTCCAAATGAACAAAGAGCTCTAAAATCCACTTAAAGTCTGAGAAAGAGTGTGGAGGCTGTGGCGTTTGGAGGTGGGTTTTATGTATAGCTGGGAAAACCTCTTTGGTAACTCAGTAATCAGGGTTCCTTACTTTAGATTTAGAAGTGCATATCTGGGGGGAAATATAAAAAGCTGTAGGAAGCCTACCCCAACTCCATACCCAAATCCACACATGCTTGCTATTCATGACCTCCTGTGCTTGTTCTGCAGAGCCACCCTGGTGAGTGTGTGTGGGTGTGTCTGACCGCCCATCCTCCCACACAGGTAGGGAGGCTGACTTAGATCGCACAGCGCAGCAGACTGATATTCAGCGTGGACCACCACTCCCTGCCCAGATCTTGGGTTCAGTTCTCTTCTTTCATTAATTGAAGAGTAATAAGCTGCCATTTGGGTTACTAATACAGCTTTCAAACTTTCAGAACACCGCAGCTATCTAAAACTGCTTTTGCATGTAGACACGCCAGGAAGTACAGAGCAGAGCCACTTTTGCAACCTCTTGGGTTGGGTCTTTAGTGGGGAGATAGGGTCTAATCCCGTCGTTGGTATTCTTTTCTTCTTCTTCTTCTTCTTTTTTTTTTTTTTTGAGATGGAGTCTGAGTCTGTCGCCCAGGGTGGAGTAATGTGGCGGAGTCTCGGCTCACTGCAACCTCTGCCTCCCAGACTCAAGCAATTATCCCTCCTCAGCCTCCTGAGTAGCTGGGATTATAGGAATGCGCCACCATATCTGGCTAATGTTTGCATTTTTAGTAGACACAGGGTTTCACCATGTTGATCAGGCTGGTCTCGAACTCCTGTCCTCAAATGATCTGCCCACCTTGGCCTCCCAAAGTGCTGGGATTACAGGCGTGAGCCACTGTGCCCGGCTGGTATTCTTGACAAATGTAACTTGGGCTCCGCAGGATGGTTCCTTTTATCCAGTGCATCTGCTGTGCTCGGAAAAAGGTGGCTGGGGCTTATTTTGCAAATAGAAGGAACAAGAAAACAAAAGGTAAAGTCAGAAGGGAAAAGGGAAGACATTACAGATTTTATCATCAAGCAGGAGATTTTTTCCAGGCTCTAAGATGAGGTTAAGCTTCTTCACAAGAGAATCAACAACTGTCCCTTTTTTTTTTTTTTTTGGTGGGGGGGGGAGGGTCTCGACAGAAAAAATGAATATACCGTCATAAGCTGAAAATTAGTTTTCAATATTGTCATTTAACTAGATGGGCAGCTCTGGGATAGGGGAAGGGACTTCAGGGAAATACTTTTGATTCAAATAGTTAAATTTTGGGGTGGGAGAGAATTGAACCTTGAATTAAGTGTCAAGGTGCTAAAAAGACAGAAACTGATCACTATGAAAAAATGTTTTGATATATTCTCTTAGTCACTGCTATAGCAGCCAACTTAGAGGGAATTTGCCCTGCTGGGTAGCTGGTAGTTTGAGGCAGCCATTATTGGCCTGACACATAAACTTTGTGCATTTCATAAAGGATAGTGAAAACTGTTGGAACTTCTCAATATTGATTAATGCAGAAAAACTTTCTCTTAATATTCTTATTCTCCCCCACTGTCTTCTCAGAAGGACCTCAGGATTTAGTCCCACAAATATAATTTCCTTTCCCCTAAGCGCCTGTTGACTCCCTCTTGCTGGGTCTAGCTTTGTGCTTCCTCTCCTGGGTGGCTGCAGGCCCATGCTTTCGTAGCTATGGTCTTCGAAGGCTGAACAAACAGAGTGTGAATGTGAATCTAAAAGCATCAACTCTATTGTTTAAAGCACATTACAGAAATGCCAAAGGCCCACCTCTGTTTTGACAAATAAATAAAAGTTTAGCTTCACATAGGCAAACTGTATGAAAAAATCATGCCGCGACTGTCAGGTAATGCCAAGCAGGCAATCTGGTGCTGTGGAAGTGGCAGCTTGAATGCATGCCTTCCTGGTTCTCAGCTGCCCTATTCTCCCACCATGAAATGGCAGCTTAACAATGGGGTTGGGGAGAGGAAGAGAACTATTTAGCAAGTTATTTTCCTATTGCATTTGGATTTTGTCTAGTATATAACTTTTTTTTTTTTTTTTTTTTGAGACAGAGTCTCTTGTCACCCAGGCTGGAGTGCAATGGCGAGATCTCGGCTCATTGCAACCTCCGCCTCCCAGGTTCAAGCGATTCTCATGCCTCAGCCTCCCGAGTAGTTGGGATTACAGGCATGTGCCACCACGCCAGGTTAATTTCGTATTTTTAGTAGAGACGGGGTTTCACCATGTCAGCCAGGCTGGTCTCGAACTCGTGACCTCAGGTGATCCGCGTGCCTTGGCCTTCCAAAATGCTGGGATTGTGAGCCACTGCGCCCAGCCGTATATAACATTTTAAATCTCAGCTACGAAGTGTTTTCACATCCATATTCTCAACTGATTTTTATAATCAATTTGAGATGCATTGTCAGTTTCATTTTACAAATGGAAAAAAAGGAAGCTGAGGCAAAGGTCAGGCAATGAAACCAAAGTGTCACAGCCAGTAGATCAAGCTGTAGGATGGGATCCACGTCTTCGTTTCTGTAGTTCTACTGTGTTGCAGCACGCTGTCAAGAGGATGCAGTCCTGGTCGGATCTTTAACAGGAATGATGATGGTGGTGCTGGAATTGTTGACCCTTTTTCTCCCCTGCTCCTATGTAACATCTTCCTGGTTTTTGTTCCTTTCCCTTCCCTTCTGTTTCTTTCAGCTTGGATTCCTTAGCACCACCACAGCTCAGCCAGAACAGAAGGCCTCGAATCTCATTGGCACATACCGCCATGTTGACCGTGCCACCGGCCAGGTGCTAACCTGTGACAAGTGTCCAGCAGGAACCTATGTCTCTGAGCATTGTACCAACACAAGCCTGCGTGTCTGCAGCAGTTGCCCTGTGGGGACCTTTACCAGGCATGAGAATGGCATAGAGAAATGCCATGACTGTAGTCAGCCATGCCCATGGCCAATGATTGAGAAATTACCTTGTGCTGCCTTGACTGACCGAGAATGCACTTGCCCACCTGGCATGTTCCAGTCTAACGCAACCTGTGCCCCCCATACGGTGTGTCCTGTGGGTTGGGGTGTGCGGAAGAAAGGGACAGAGACTGAGGATGTGCGGTGTAAGCAGTGTGCTCGGGGTACCTTCTCAGATGTGCCTTCTAGTGTGATGAAATGCAAAGCATACACAGACTGTCTGAGTCAGAACCTGGTGGTGATCAAGCCGGGGACCAAGGAGGCAGACAACGTCTGTGGCACACTTCCGTCCTTCTCCAGCTCCACTTCACCTTCCCCTGGCACAGCCATCTTTTCACGCCCAGAGCACATGGATTCCCATGAAGTCCCTTCCTCCACTTATGTTCCCAAAGGTAACTTAACCTCATGAATTATTTATTTGAGGAAGGCTTTGAGCCCAGTGGCGGTACCAAGAGTGGGCTTATACCAAAGATGTTTTCTCCACTTTGTGTATTCCAAAGTCACCCCTTGGAGAAGAGGCCTTCAAATGGTGGCTAATTAAATCTGGCTTCTTTGGACTTAGTAGAAACATGTAGACTCAGAAGTTTTCTATTAGGGGAGATCAAATATCTAAAAACTAGGTCACATCAAGCTATAAAATATGAACCAAGAGAAACAAGGACAGTGTGTGACCTTATGTAAGTCACTTAACCTCTTCAGGCCTCGGTTTCAAAGTTGTCAAACAAATGAATGATTCAGATGTTTCAGGTTCCTTCCAGATTAAAAGTTTTCCAACATGGAGTCAGTCCCAGGCAGACACAGGCAGGAGCAGAGAAAGAGGGAGAAAGGGAGAAAATACCATTACATCTGGAAGCGAGGGATGAATTTTGAATCCAGGTGGGGCAAAGAATGGGTAGGAAAGTTAGAAGCATCAGGAAATAGGCAAATTTGTATCGGATTGAAGGTAACTAGCACTCATGTCTGGAAAATAATAACTTTATTTTTTCCCAATGATTTTAACTTTACTCCTTGTATCAATTATTCAAGTTTTCCATCAGAACCTCCAGCAGAATATAAAATTTATGCTTTATTTTCAAATCCTTTTTGATTGAATGTAATTTTCATGAGATGATGACCCACTTGAGTTGTTCCTCCTAGTGTCCTCTCATGCATGATTACACTTAGCCTTCATGATAACCCTGTGGAGAGAGCCATCTTACAACTGCCAATTGAAATGAAGAAACAGCCTCCAAGAGCTCAGATGGCCACTCCAGCTTTTCTTAGGCTAAGTCCCGTCTCTTGGGACTCAAGATTCCCATCTCTCATACTTCTTAATGAAGATTACTTGTGGAGACTTCTCTGAGAGAAGTCCGCTAAGCTGCCAGCCCAAATTTTGTTTAATTTCTTGTTAACAGATGCTCTTAATCACTGACCTGTCCCACCAAGTCTTTCACTAGTCAAATTTGCATTTGATTTCTTTTCTTTATCTTAGTCATAGTCTCAGTTTTACCACTGCATCATAAAATAGTCAAAAGGTGGGAGAAGGAGGATGGACAAAAGAATTAAATTTGAACTGGTTCTCTGAAAACTGAAAATAGGAATTGATTAGATCTCTGCACATGTATGTGCCTGCTCAGTATATGAAGTACAGGAGAAGCTGCTGTCAAGCTTAGCTGTTGGATCCTTAAGGATGCCCTTGGTTTTGGTGTAAGAAAGTGAGTTTAGTGGTTCAGTTCCATTTTTGCCTTCCACATAGGGTCTTTATGAAAATGTGCAACATAATTTATTCTTAAGCCCCAAAGGTCATCTCATCTTTGATTATCTGGCCTAGCTTGGAGATGACCTGGGAAAGGAGGGAATGTATAGATCCCCAAATATGGAAAAGCTCTTCCCCCCTCCTTACTCTTTTTTCTAGGCATGAACTCAACAGAATCCAACTCTTCTGCCTCTGTTAGACCAAAGGTACTGAGTAGCATCCAGGAAGGGACAGTCCCTGACAACACAAGCTCAGCAAGGGGGAAGGAAGACGTGAACAAGACCCTCCCAAACCTTCAGGTAGTCAACCACCAGCAAGGCCCCCACCACAGACACATCCTGAAGCTGCTGCCGTCCATGGAGGCCACTGGGGGCGAGAAGTCCAGCACGCCCATCAAGGGCCCCAAGAGGGGACATCCTAGACAGAACCTACACAAGCATTTTGACATCAATGAGCATTTGCCCTGGATGATTGTGCTTTTCCTGCTGCTGGTGCTTGTGGTGATTGTGGTGTGCAGTATCCGGAAAAGCTCGAGGACTCTGAAAAAGGGGCCCCGGCAGGATCCCAGTGCCATTGTGGAAAAAGCAGGGCTGAAGAAAGCCATGACTCCAACCCAGAACCGGGAGAAATGGATCTACTACTGCAATGGCCATGGTGAGCCTTCTCTCTTTTCTCCTTGCTCACAGATCTCTCTGCTGCTTTTTCCCTGGTCCCTGTTTTCTGAAGGAATGGGAATGCATAGTTTGTGGAATCTCTTTCGTAGACCAAACACTACTTGATCCAGTCGTGTTATAGAAAAAGAGATTGACTGTCTTATTAGAAGTAATACATTCAGAGAGAGTAATCTCTCTTCCTCCTTTTCCCCTGGTACCTTTAAAACAGAAGAATGTTGCAGAATCAAAGACCTGGGTGACCCCTAGGGACTTTGTTTGACCTTGTCATTTAACAAATGAGGAATTTGAGTTCAGAGAGGTTTGGCAACATTGATCCAAACAAGAGGCTAGTTGTTTTTGAGGACAGATGGGACGAGACTCCTGACTGTTGGAGCACTTGCTTTTTCTATACGATTAGGCTGTGAAGCAAGTAAAGGGGACAAAACCCGACTTGTCATAAGTTTGCCTTCTTCAGTCAGAACCTTGCTTTTAGATTCCTAACAATTTCCTCACATATATATTTTCCCCACTTAACTTTTTAGGATGCCATGTCTGTCAGGAGGGTAGGATGGTCTTTTGGATTGTAGACCCCAGAAGCATAATAGGTCAGTCATCATCTGAGGCTCAGTGTTACTTTCCTGGTAGTCAGCTTGTGTTGCATATGGGCTGGAATATTTTGGCCTTTCCTCTTTTGAGGGCAAAAAAATAGCTTACAGAACTTGTCCCAGAGCTCAGTTTGATCTGAAGACTGCAGTTTTCAGACTGTGCAGTAAATTCCCTTTCTTTAAATCCTAAATGAAACTTCAGCCCAGTTTTGATAACCCCATTCAGGTGTGTCCTCTCCCCTCAAAGAGAAAGGGGTGTATCTACTTTTCTAAACAGCAGTTTGGCTTTTTGTAGTCTTACAAATATTGATACCATTTGGCATGGCAATTCCATTCTTGTGACTCTATCATAAAGGTATAATCAGAAATATTGAAACAAAGTTATAAGCACAAAGATCTTAAACTTTTTTTTTTTTTTTTTTTTTTTTTGAGACGGAGCGGGACTCCGTCGTCCAGACTGGAGTGCAGTGGCCGGATCTCAGCTCACTGCAAGCTCCGCCTCCCGGGTTTACGCTATTCTCCTGCCTCAGCCTCCCGAGTAGCTGGGACTACAAGCGCCAGCCACCTCGCCCGGCTAGTTTTTTGTATTTTTTAGTAGAGACGGGGTTTCACCGTGTTAGCCAGGATGGTCTCGATGTCCTGACCTCGTGATCCGCCCGTCTCGGCCTCCCAAAGTGCTGGGATTACAGGCTTGACCCACCGCGCCCGGCCAAAGATCTTAAACTTTTAAACCAACATCATGTCTCACAGAAATTGAAAACAACAGAAGGACAGTTTTAGGGAAATAACTAAGTAAATTATGGTGTATTCATAGAATGGAATATTATGTTGACATTCAAGATTTTATGAAGTTTTTGATTTTAGCCAGGAAAGTGTTTATACTAGGTTAAAGGAAAAAAACAAACACCAAACCACATACTTTATAGAATATAATCCCAGCTCTCATAAAACTTGAGAATAAGACTGAATGGAAATATGCTAAAGTGACATTTCTTTTTCCCCAGTGTGGTGGGATTTATGCATGGTTTTCTTTTTTCTTTATTAGTTTTCTGTACTTTCCCCAAGTTGTCTGTACTAAGTACATGCTACTTCTATAACGAAAAATTTAGGAAAAGTTAAAGTCTTGCAACTCATTTTGCTTCCCCTTGTTGATTTGTGTAAATTAAGTTTGTCCAACCCCTGACCCAGGACAGCTTTAAGTTTTAGCTTTGAATGTGGCCCGACACAGATTCATAAACTTTCTGAAAACATTATGAGGGTTTTTTTGTTTGTTTGTTTTGTTTTTTGACAGAATTTAGCTCTTGTTGCCCAGGCTGGAGTGCAATGGCACGATCTTGACTCACTGCAACCTCCGCCTCCCAGGTTCAAGCAATTCTTCTGTCTCAGCCTCCCGAGTAGCTGGGATGACAGGCATGTGCTATCATGCCCAGCTAATTTTGTATTTTTAGTAGAGATGGAGTTTCTGCGTGTTGGTCAGACTGGTCTCGAACTCCCAACCTCAGGTGATCTGCCTGCCTTGGCCTCCCAAAGTGCTGGGATTACAGGCATGAGCCACCTCCCCCAGCATTTTTTTTTAAAGCTTATCAGCTATTGTTGGTGTATTTTATGTGGCCCAAGACTATTCTTCTTTCACTGTGGCTCAGGGAAGCCAAAAGATTGGACACCTATGATGTAAATGGTCAAAAGTCAAGTGAAAGTCGGACAGAGGCAAACATCCTAGTTGGGTCTTAGCAGTCTAATCCTGCATAAACTTGAATAAGACAACTATTTACTGGAAGCCTGTCTGGGGAAAGCTTCAATTGCCCCCTTCTTTTTAATTAAAAAAAAAATCTTATTTGTACATATTTCCAAACTTTTGAAAAGTTGCAACAACAGTACAAAGAATACCTATATACCTGTGCCAACGTTTACCTATTATTAACATGTTGCTCTTTTGCTTTATCGTTTGCTCTCTCTACATAAAAAATACACCTATAGGGCCAGGTGCGGTGGCTCATGCCTGTAATCCCAGCACTTTGGGAGGCTGAGGCACACAGATCACCTGAGGTCAGGAGTTTGAGACTAGCCTGGCCAGCATGCCGAAACTCCGTATCTACTAAAAATACAATGATTAGCCAGGTGTGGTGGCACATGCCTATAGTACCAGCTCTTCAGGAGGCTGGGGCAGGAGAATCACTTAAACCTTGGAGGCAGAGGTTGCAGTGAGCCAAGATCATGCCATGCACTCCAGCTGGGCCACAGAGTGAGACTTCATCTCAAAAAAAAAAACACACACACGCACACACACAGATTTTATATTATAAAATATGCATTATAGAATAGCTTATTATACATTATATAACATGTAATATATAATACATAATTATGTACATATATACACATACATACATGGAAAAAATATTTTTTCTTAATTATTTTATGGTCTTTTATCCCCTGATACTTTAGCATGTATTTCCTGACAATAAGACTATTCTCTGCAGAAAACATACTACAGTTTTCAACCTTAATAAATTTAGCAGGGTTACAATCCTTTGCCTTTCATTTGCCAATATTGTATGTTGACGCAATAAGGCCCTTGGTAGATAATATACTTTTTTTTCTCTAGCGTAGGATCCAGTCTAGGATCAGAATTGCATTAAACTGCCCTGTAAGTGGCTAGTCAGGATATTTGTTCTGTTGCAGATTTACCCAATTAGTAGAAAACAATGTGAACATCCTGGTAGATAATTAAATATCTGGAACTGTCCTCTCATTATTCACTTTATTACAAAAGCAACTCCATTCCTTTAGTAGTTGCTTTTATAGATTAGATTATGATCAGCTACATTTTAAAACTCTCTTTTGCAGTCTGGTTTTTAAAATTCTTGAGAACACAGCAAGTGGTAGAGTAAAAACTGGTCCAGCAGCAGAAAGCAATTTAATATAATGATCTTAGATGTTCTTATGACCATAGTAACCTTATAAACTACTATGCCTGTGTCCTTAAAACAATATCCTACTTCGTAAAAATAATGGAAGTGCCAAATCAAACAAAGCCCGATCCTACGCTTCTGTGAAAGCAGTACCTCAGCAATGTGCTTTTCAAACTAAATTACAGTAGTTTCATTGAGGCATAACTGTCTCTTCCAATAGTTTAGGCTTGTTCCTCAGATTTTTGCATTGGGATATTTATATTTAAGATGCTTTTCTAAGGAAAGTCTTTTCTTTCCAAATTGCTAGTCTCAAACATGCAACCGGGTAAAATCCTATTACAAAGAGAGGTTCTGTTTAGTAAAGCCATTCCAGGTGCTCAGAGTGGCTTCTAGAAACAGGGCTCTGTTGGTCTGATTGCACTGAGTTCTGGCCAGCAGATAATCCTGTATAATAAGATCTTTTCCTGGTCCTTGTCTATTTCACACTGAATTGTTCATGAGGATAAGGTGGGAAGGAAATGGCTTAGCCTTGGGTTGTTTTCTATCAGAGGTCTTCTAAAATCTCACTTATCCCTGCCTACCCTCAGTAGAACAAGTCATGCTCCTGGATGCCATATAGATCCTCCGAACTCTGAAGCTAGGCCATTGGTTTCCGTCTTTCTTGCGAACAGAAACCTCTTTTATTATTCAGCTCTACTCATCCATCTTCATCTACCATGGACTTACAGTTTTTAAAGTTGAAAAACTTTAAAAGCTACAATCGTACTTTCATGGAGTCCTAGTATTGGAAACATAAGATGAGGCCTCACATGGCTAAGAGATGGAAGAATGAGGGTGCTGTGGTATTTTGTACGCTTTCTTCCTTTCTGAAGTCAGAGCAATTTTATGTTTGGTAGATGTTGGTATGTGTTTGGGGACTGGACTGTGGTTTCATGTAGTATATCTACTTCAGCAACAGGAATTGGAAGTACTTCAGAATGTTTATATACAAAATTATAGTTAAGAGGTTGAAGTGTCAGCAAGATAAGAATATTGTTAATACTCAATTTGTCATGCTTTTATCATTTTTAAAAGATGTATTTCTTTATGTTGTATAACCTCAACATAATGGGGTAAGTGGCGGGGGAGTGTCCAAAAAGTTCAATTTAATTAAAAATTAAGGATATATGTGGATTCACATTAACCACTAGGTTACATGGAAAACATTTTTTATTTGATCTGTTTTGTCACAAAAGAACAAAAGTAAAGATAGTAGAACTTAATCCCTATACAATTGGCCGTACATGGCACTAAGAAAAGTCACCAATGAGCTGAAAACACTTTGTTCATTTCCTTATAGCTATGGAGGCTACAAAAGTGTATTCCAGTCCCAACTGAAAAACAGTGTAGCTGAGAACAGAACCCAATTGTTGTTCGCTCATTGCTGTTTTTAATTTGTGCCGTTACTATTTCCCTTTTCCTTCTTTCTTCCTCTCCTTCCTCCCTTCCTTCCCCATTCTTCCTCCCTCTTTAACCATTTGAAAAAAGTAGGAAGTCTTGTTCTCAGCAACGAGTTGGCCTAGAAATTTAGAGGGGAAGTTTGAAAAGCAGGTGAGGAGTAAGAATTGCCCTGAAAGTACTTATGGACAAAGAAGCTCTGCAAAGTGACTAAAGGAACAAAACATCGGCAGTTTCTGGCTTGGATCATATTTCCTTTTTCCTTCAGACTGTGAAGAAAAGTGAGGGAAAAAAGGTGGGAGACAAAGGAATCGGATATAGTTTAAACCTGCTCAGTTTCTGATTAGCACATTCTTCAGTGCTCTGCCTTGAGGAGACACTGCAGTAAGCATTTGTTAGAGACAGTGATCCCTCTCCACGTAGTTACATGAGGCACATGCTGTAGATAGGCAGCATCTCCTTTAAATCAGCTGCAACAGGGATTATGAAATCAGTCGGGGCAGGCACTGTTTCTCAAGCAGATTGTTTTGTACCCACTACAGCAAAAGGGCAAAGGTCTTACCCTGTAGAACTGGATTCTAAGATGCAATTTCTTCATTCCTTTAGCTCTCGCCATCTGTCACTGTTTAACTCTTTGTGGCTATGTGGTTTGTCTCCCCACATAGCTTCTAAGTTCTTAGAGAGAAGACATTGGGTCTTACTGTGTGTTTCCCTATGCCTGGAATAGGGCTCGAGGAGGGGTGGTCCAGAGCTGAGCTGGCACATATGGTAACCACTAGCGTCATGAGCTATTTAATTTAAAACTAAAATTAACTAAAGTTAAAAATTCAGCTCCTCAGTTGCACCAGCCACATCTTAAGTACTCAGTAGCCAGACATAGCTTGTGGTTACCATATTGGATAGGACAGATAGAGAACACTGCCATCATCATATAAAGTTCTCTTGGATAGCACTGGTGTACAGCACCCATAAATTAACTAATCTACATATACTTTTTAAAACTGGATTGTTTTAAAGACATTGCATTGGTTTTTTTATTGTTGACTTATACTGATGTTGGTGTTAGGGATTTAAACATAGAGACTTTCAGGTGGGTTCTTTATACTAAATTGCCATAGATGATAAGAATTATTTTTCAGAGCTAAAGGAGACTTCTATAACAGCACTGCTTTAATATACGCAAAAACTGACTAGGAAAAGATTGCTGACATCCCTTATCTGATTTGCTTATTTCAAAGTGAAACACATCAGCCAATGAACACTGGAGAGCAGAGTGATGCCAAGAGAGAGAACCCTGCTAATTCAAAGGCCAAGGCAGCTTTGTAAATGCTTGGGTGCTTATGTTTAACTAGTGTGGAAATGGATTAACCTTCAGTGACTTTAGACTTGGATGTAAATATATGCTGTCCAAAACAATATTTTCCCTAAGCTATCTATACCACGGGTCAGCAAGTTACGAAGTATTTTAAGAGAATCTAGGAGATTTTTAGGATTACAGGTTGCAACTACTCCACTCTGTTTGAAAGTCAGTAGTATGAAGTGGCCAGAAACACCATGTAAATGATGGGTGTGGCTGAGTTCCAGCAAAGCTTTATTTGCAAGAACAGGTGGTTTGTCCTGCAGGCTGTCGTGTACCAGCATCTGGTCTACACCATAGACTGGTCATCTTTTAGCAGCTTCTTTTTCACCTTCTGCTGGCTTGCACAGCTTGGATAAATAGTCTGATTCTTGGAGACTTTCTCAAATTTCAACAGTTCGAGCTCAGTTTTTCCTCTAGCAGTAACTGTTTCTAAGTCTGCTGAAGGGTTAAGTAACAAAGAAGAACCATCAGCTATGAGTGGGAGCAAGGAAAAGGTGGCAGCTGTCCTTGTATTTTCCTTTAAAAATTGTTCTATGCTTCCTCCATCTCCTAACAGAAGTCAGCTTTCACCGGGAGAGCTCCATCTTATGTATGGGTCCACCTCACAGGTGTACATGCCATGTACCTGCTACAATTCATCTCTTTGCCAAACTGGAGCCATAGAGGAGAGAGGAGAGGGTCTGGGAAAGCTGAGGTTCAGATCTATTCTGCTACTAAAAGGCTGGATGATCTCAGGCAAGGCACTTCCTCTCTTTTCATCTCGTCTTTCTTTGCAAAATCAGGAGACTTGAACCCATCACAGAAGGGCCACCAGATTTTGATCAGTGTGACAGTTTATTTGTGCCTTACCTGAGTGTGCCTACTGTCTTGCTGGTTTCTATCAGGAAAAACATTGGCCTGAGGGGTCCTGCAATGTGCTGTAGGGTGGAGAACACTGCGCTGCTAGTCAGAGGGAAGAGACCACGCTCAATGCCAACCTGAAGCCACAGAAGGATTGTGTGCTCACTGCAACATGAAAGTGCTTTCCCCCAGGTTTATGAGAGTGTGAGGGCAGGTTAGTGAAAATTTCTATTTAAATTAGGTCACAAGGTCCTCCTTTGGAGGAGAAGAGGTGCTCTGACTTTTATAATTTTCAGCTTTTCTGCTCTCGTTTCTCTCCATCTTTGTGGTTTTATCTACCTTTTGCCTTTGATGTTGGTGACCAACAGATGGGGTTTTGGTGCAAACGACCTTTTGTTGGTATTCATTTCTGTTTGTTAGTTTTCCTTCTAACAGTCAGGTCCCTCAGCTGCAGGTCTGTTGGAGTTTGCTGGAGGTTCACTCCAGACCCTGTTTGCCTGGGTATCACCAGCGGAAGTTGCAGAACAGCAAATATTGCAGAACAGCAAATATTGCTGCCTGATCCTTCCTCTGGAAGCTTTATCCTAGGGGGCAGCTGCCTTTATGAGGTGTCTGTTGGCCCCTACTGGGAGGTGACTCCCAGTTAGGCTACATGGGGGTCAGGGACCCTCTTGAGAAGGCAGTCTGTCCCTTCTCAGAGCTCATATGCCATGCTAAGAGAACCACTTCTCTCTTCAGAGCTGTCAGACAGGGACGTTTAAGTCTGTAGAAGTTGTCTGTGGCCTTTTGTTCAGCTATGCCCTGCCCACAGAGGTGGAGTCTAGAGGAAGCAGGCTTTTTGAGCTGTGGTGGGGTCTGCCCAGTTCGAGCTTACTGGCTGCTTTGTTTACCTACTCAAGCCTCAGCAATGGCAGATGTCCCTCCCCCAGCCAGGCTGCCACCTCACAGTTCGATCTTAGATTGCTGCAGTAGCAGTGAGCAAAGCTCTGTGGGTGTGGCACCCGCTGAGCCAGGCACGGGAGAGAATCTCGTCTGCCAGTTGCTAAGACCTTGGGAAAAGTGCAGTATTTGAGCAGAAGTGTCCCGTTTTTCCCGGTTGTCTGTCAGGGCCTTCCGTTGGTTAGGAAAGGGAAATCCCCTGACCCCTTGTGCTTCCCAGGCGAGGCAACGCCCTGCCCTGCTTCAGCTTGCCCTCCATGGGCTGCACCCACTGTCCAACCAGTCCCTGTGAGATGAACCAGGTACCTCAGTTGGAAATGTAGAGATCACCCATCTTCTGTATCGATCACGCTGGGAACTGCAGACTGGAGCTGTTCCTATTCGGCCATCTTGATCCTACTTCCGAATGTGAGATATTTTTGTAGTGATTGAAATTGAGCAGTTATTATAGAACTAGTAATGTCTTGAGTCTTTCATTCCCTTCAAGTGTGTAACCAAAAATTATAATATTCTAGCATGCAGCCTGATTGTAAAGGAATGGAAAAGTCCTATCCAAAGGTTTCATCCATCTCTGAATATTTATGATGAGGGACACTTTGGTTTCATATGAGCCAAGGAGCCCCAGCCATAAACAGAACTCCTGAGAACAACCTTGCATTGGTCACAAGGTGGGTCACGAGGTATTTACATACCTAGTAAATGCTTTACTTGCTTTGGAAAAGTTGCTCAATTCTTGTATGGGCTGGTAAGAGGTCAACAGGTCATATCCACCTGTAGAGAGTAGCCAGCTTCTGGGATACACATGTCCTGGAAGTAAAACCCTCCCAGTCTCTTAAGTATTAATAAATAGGTGCAGGTTTTGGCTATACTGGAAATCCTTCTTAACTTTAGTATTTCTGATCATGGCTTATTAGTGTGAACATGACTCTCCCCAGTAAAAACTTCCTTAAATTACATGTTTACCACAGATCAGTGAATCTTTGTAATTTGTTGGGACTACGTGCTTAAATTTTACAAGATAACATAAAAGTGATTCTTGCAAATGGAGAAAACTGTCACTCATATATGGGTGGAGGCTGGGGTTATAGAAATAATTTATTTCACTTCTAGAAAGGCAATGTCCACGTCTGGTTTCACATGCAGGTTACAGGCTAAGTGCTCTGCTGGGAAGAAGGTGGCTTTCCAGGGGCCCAGGCAGACCTCTTGTCCACAGGGTATATTTTTAGCTATGACAACCAAATTTCTTCCTGGAAAAATGCTTATGAGAGATATTAAATTAGAGAGGAATTATTCTCTGTCTTAGATGATATTTCTCCCTCTTTGTTCTGCTTTTTGGTGTATTATCTCTTGGTTGACAGTTATTGTTATCTATAGGTTGCATTATTTGCCTAAATAGAAGCTAAATGGTCAGTCTGCCCAATTCTGAATTAGTTGGAATTTGGCTAAAGCAGGGAAATACATTATATGAAGTAAACATGCTATCCTACTCTGAAATGATGGAGGGAAGTTTGGGATAAGTTTGTAACCAGGTTCACTCTTAAGGGATCTCAAGGCAAAGGAAAAACTAGAAAATAATCTTTAAAGAGACTTGTTATTCGACTGCTTGTGATGTTTTTATTTAATTATATATATTTGAATACCATGTTCAAGGCACTGTTCCAGGACTAGGGCTTACTAGGCTTTAGTAACACAGTACTTGTTTTCATTTTGTTTTTTGGAAAATTTACAAGTTGGAGAGCAATGAAGATCATGGGGAATGTGTGTGTGTGTGTGTGTGTGTGTGTCTGTGTGTGTGTGTCTGTGTGTGTTTGTATGTAAGTCAGGGTTAGAAGAGATTCACTTAGTCCAGTCCTCTCATTATACTGAGGATGAAGCTGAGGCACAGGAAGGAAGGGTGACTTGCCTGAAGTCACATGGCCAGTAGGGTTAGAGGGAAGTCAAGGCCTGGCTCTCTAATTCCCGAGACAGTGCTCTTTATATTTGACATGTTGCTTTCCTGGTCAAAGGACTGCAGGGTTCTTCTGCTCAGTGCAGAGGACATTCTGGTTTGTAAACAATTACTCAAGTTTCTTGAATGAGAAAACACACAGGTGATGCAAAAAACCTAGAAGATAAATGAGGATACTGGAGACTGAGGTTAGGGAAGCAAAGGAATGAAGGAATATAGCCCTTTGGCCCTTATCAGGGGCATAGGGTAGATGAGGAGGCAGGGATGGAAGGCGTGTCTCAGAGCCTGACCTGCTATCTCCCCCTGGATAACCTGGGTGACACTGGTAATGGTCCCCAGATGATAATCAAGCCAGAAGGGGAAGCGGTATGTGTCTACCTTTGATGAGCATCTTTTACCTGGATGATTTCAGGCTGCGGGAGGTGAAAGAACTGGTGGCTGTGAGATAAATTAGGCGGTCTTGGCTCCAGGTGAAAGCAACTTAAAGAAATTCTTGGCCGGGCGCGGTGGCTCAAGCCTGTAATCCCAGCACTTTGGGAGGCCGAGATGGGCGGATCACGAGGTCAGGAGATCGAGACCATCCTGGCTACAACACACGGGTGAAACCCCTGCCTACTAAGAAATACAAAAATAGCCGGGCTTAGGTGGCAGCTGCTCTGTAGTCCCAGCTACTCGGGAGGTTGAGGCCGGAGGTCGGCGTAGAACCCGGGAGGCTGAGCTTGGTGAGTTGAGATCCGCCACGACCCAGCCTGGCGATACAGCGCGAGACTGGCTCAAAAAGAAATTCTTAAACTCTTTCAACATGCATGAAACCTTCCCACCTTTCTCTTGAAGAGACAAAGGTATTCTTCTCATGTCTCCTTTCCTTGAACCCTCTTAGAGACTTGAGCACCTTTCTGGCTGCTTTTGACATTCTCTGACTTTAACTCAGTTTTACTTGAACATGTTCTCGTCCAGGATAAATCTATAAGAAAGTTCCTCTAGGAGAGCCTTATTATTGGTGAGGGAAGGGAGAGAATAATACTTCCTGTTTGCTGAATGCTTATGATATGCCAGGCACTGTTCTGTGGGATTTATATATATTTTCTTGTTGAATTCTCAGAATAATCTTATGATGTCAGGATCATGCCAGTTTTACACATGAGGAGCAGTGGCACAGGAAGATAAAGTAAGTTGACTAAGGCCACACCACGAGTCAGTGGTGAGCCGGGACTGGCTCTCAGGCATATGGCTTTGGATCCGGAGCTGGGAACTAGTGCATACACTGCATCTCACTCTTACCCTTCCATCCTTTGGTGAAGGAGGAGTGGAGGTGTGGACAGACGCTTGAAACCTAGACCATCACAAATACACTGTTGCAACATATTTCTCCTCAATTTCTACTTGTTTCCCTTTCTAGGACCCCATGATGAGGAGTGGGGGTTGATGGAGAGACATATTCAAGAGATTTATATTCAAAGAAGCAACCAAGATTCAGAAAGATGGGGTTGATAATTGTTTACTTCACCCTGGGAGGCAGCATAGTGCAGTGAAAGGTGAGGGCTCATGCGTCAGATATACTTGGGTTTTGAATATCAGTCCTGTCTATGCCATGGTACCAAGCCTGTGTCTCACCTGTAATGTGGACGTGACTCCTATCTCATGGAATGTCTATGCAGATTGATTGATATAATATGTAACATTGATAAAATTGCCAGGTTGGTTGCCCCTTTTTCTTCCCCACAAGGTCAGGGAGATGAGCCATACTGAAGCATTCATGGAGAGCTGAGGTCAGGCGGAGGGACATTATATCTGATTTTCAACCCAAGTAGAAATCTGTCTAGGGTCAAAATTTATAATGAGTCACATAGGCCAGAAGAAGTGGTTGCAGAGGCAACAACTGCACTAGGAACTTTGACTATAAAATGACTTAAAGATTGACCAGTACAAGAAGAGTGGAAAAGAAAATCAGAGTGTGAGGCCAGGTGTGGTGACTCACGCCTAAAATCCCAGCACTTTGGGAGGCTGGGGCCTGATCACTTGAGGTCAGGAGTTCGAGAACAGCCTGGCCAACGTGGTGAAACCCCATCTCTACTAAAAAATACAAAAATTAGCTGGGCGTGATGGTGCGTGCCTCTGGTCCCAGCTACTCAGGAGGCTGAGGCAGGAGAACCACTGGAACCTGGGAGGCGGAGGTTACAGTGAGCCGAGATCTCACTACTGCACTCCAGCCTGGGTGACAGAATGAGACTTCATCTCAACCAAAAAAAAAAGAAAAAAGAAAATCAGACTGTGGCATGGGTAGTCTGACTAACAATATTAGAGGCTGGAAGGAAGGAAATTTACTCACATGGGTCTGCTCCTGTAGGATGGGTGGCACCTGCTAAGTTGATGGGTGCAGCCTTGGGAGGCGATAGAAGGGAATATTCTGTGTACCAGTGAAAAAGCAAACCTGCTCATTGGGAGATGTGTGGAGTGGGGCAGCATTGGCTCGGGAGGGAAGCTGTGCAGAGGGAAGGACCCCGTGGGCCTGATTTTGCTCACCTTAATGATAACGGTCTTGGATTCAAATTATTTGGAATGTCTCTTTTCATCTTAAAATCCTTCTCTTCCGAGATGCAGAAACTGAAATTTGCAGTTGGAAACAACCTACAACCAACCCCTTCTGTATTTTAGGATTGAAATTCAAATACTAAGTTAAAGTACAGACCAGCTGGCTTGGTGGTCGAACCTCTTATTAGCATAACTTTGATGTCTCAATTTGAATGTAAAGACTGTTCTTTGGGGAAATAACGCTGCTTAACAACCAAGACATAATTTGCTTAGCGTACTTATTTATATATTGAATTAAGTTATATTTTAGGACTTGAGTTTCTGGTGATAACATTTTTTATTTCTTCCATTCTATCCCTTATCCACAATGTACTACTCAAGCAAAGCAAATCATAACATCCCTCTTTCCCTAGCAAACCAGCAAAAATGGTTTAATCAATAACAGCCCAGTTCAGAGTTCTAAGTTCCTATGAATCCCAACCACAGGCTTAGAAAAAAATGTTTCCTTCCTTCCCCAAGTGTGATTCCTCTTTTAGGACTGGTCAAATGTGGGAGAATTTGTCTTTATTGGGGGTTGTGAACAAAACCCATCTCCCAGACTCAGAACCCTGCAGACTTCTCCCTCTTTCTAGGGTAAGTAATAAGGGCCAGTCCAATAGTGGGAGTACATTTGCAACGCAGTGCAATTGTAGGAGTGGAATTGCATATTTCTTATACAAAGATTTCCTAGAGGTTTCAGTGGTTAGGTGACAGAAGTTGATCAACTGTAACCTGTGCTGTGGATATATTTGAACAATATTAATAAACTCTTCAATCAAGTATCAGGAATAGCTTAAAAAACTTTTATCTGAATCATTAAAACCACCATATGCAGTGTTTGAAAATGAACAAATCAAGTGTGTTAGGGATGATATGTTAGCACTTTGCCACTTTGGTTTTGCTTAAAATGAAGTTATGGGGTGTTTGTTACTACCAGCATAGGCAAGATCAGGAGGTGATTTGGAATGCAAAGATGACATAAAATGTGATTACTGTGATATACATTTTTAACCTTTATAGGAAAGGCTCCTTCTGCTACATTGTTTTCACATTCTACTTTTCTTTAACAAAGATTGATATGCTTCCTGAGTGCCATGTCCTGTTCTAAGTTTTTATAAATATCAACTCCATTTTCATAACCCTATAAGGAAGGCCACTACTATTCCTATTTTACAGATGGGGAAACTGAGGTTTGAAGAGTAACTTCCCCAAGGTCACATAGCTAGGAAGTAGCAGTGCCAGGTTTTAAAGTCAGGCACTGATCTGACGCTAGACACTGTCCCTTAATGATCAGAATCTGGATTTTCCCATAAATTACTTGGTGCTAGAAAGGTCTAACCTTTTGTGGTTGATTTAAAAAACAAAACAAAAAAACCCAAAACTGCTCAATCAAGAAAAAAATTATTTACCTTAGCAAAGCCCAGCTTGTTCTGAAATAAAACGCCTACAAAATTGTCATCAGCAGTAAATTTTCCTCTGTAGAAATCACTCAGAGTTCCTACTTGTTCATAAATTGCTTGAAATAGAAAAATTCTAAAGCCAGACACCCAATGGCTGAAGGCTCTACAAGGCTGTTTTAAGAAATAGAGGCTGTTTCAAGTCAGAGGTAATGGCGTCCTTCTAATCTGAACTCACTTCTGTTGAACTTGATGTTTTTCTCAGCACCAGACAGCAGTGGCAACAGCAGCAGCAGTTGCTGCAACCAAAGAAGCTTTCCCTCCTTTGCCAGGTAGACTTTTTGACTAAAAATTCCAGACAGTCATCCTGTCTGTCAGCCCGAATTTCCTATGGGAAGTAGGCTTGAAGTGTAAACAGCAGGAAGCCAGGCTGAAAGGAGCAGGTTATTCCCTTTAAGAGGCTGCTGTTGTCCTAGTGTTCCAGCTCCGGGCTGACGGCCGCAGTCATTTTCCAGCAGCGGGGTTGGACTGTTCTCACCCCCACCCCCATCCCACTGCCTTTTCCACCTCTGAGTCCAGGAATGCCATTTCCAGTAGACAGCACCTTTGTCTTT
This sequence comes from Papio anubis, assembly GCF_008728515.1. Classification (NCBI taxonomy): domain Eukaryota; kingdom Metazoa; phylum Chordata; class Mammalia; order Primates; family Cercopithecidae; genus Papio; species Papio anubis. Next base: position 45,582,577 of record NC_044981.1, on the reverse strand, counting down.
AACCTCTTAGGGTGTTTGAGGGATTATAAAGCACACAAAACTGTTGGCAGGAAAAAAGCCTCTCATGGTTGTAGCCTAAAAAGCATTATCTTATGTACAAGGTGGCCAGAGGCATGGCCTTTGACTTTGGGAGTCAGAGACTGTTATTCTCCTCAGACCCGCCCTCTAGTGACTTTGTTCTCTAGCCTTTAGGGTGAAGCTATTAATTAATTAATTTATTATTTTTTGAGACAGAGTCTTGCTCTGTCGCCCAGGCTGGAGTGCAGTGGCGTGATCTCGGCTCACTGCAACCTCTGCCTCCCAGGTTCAAGTGATTCTTCTGCCTCAGCCTCCTGAGTATCTGGGACCACCATGCCCAGCTAATTTTTGTATTTTTAGTAGAGACAGGGTTTTGCCATGTTAGCCAGACTGGTCTCAAACTCCTGATCTCTTGGTCTCCCAAAGTGCTGGGATTACAGGTGTGAACCACTGTGCCCGACCTAAGGTATTTATTTTTAAAATGTATATGTCACTCTCTGTTTTAACTAACAGCTTTTAAATTTAAGCTGTTTCGGATATTGAAAAGCAAATCAGCATTTCCCCCACATAGGACTCAAATACAAATAGAAAAAATACATCTAAAAATGTATGTCCTTGAGTCAACCTGGTCAGGTATTACATAAGCAGATTTTGCAGAAGAGGAGGAATTTCTGGAATTCTGCTGATGTTCTTCACGAGTAATTGGTGGTTAACATTGCAATGTATGTATAGAATTTGACATATTAGGCTTATTGATGATGTGTCAAATTTTAACGAATAGGTGAATTCAAATGTATAAGTAAAAAAAACCTCTTACTATATTTCAGCAAATCTGAGACACAGTTAACTGTGAGACATACCACTCTTTTACACACCACTAAGGAGAAAAGGGAAACACTACAAACAAACTATGAAAAGGCATTGATTAAAATATACATTCAGGTATCTTAGAATTAGTAACTATGGCGATCTTTCAGCCGCAGTCTCACCTTTTTTCCATAGAGTCTGACAACATGATTCTAACGCCACTTTTCAGTTCTCAGTTTTCCTCTGCTTGGCCTATTGGGCAGCAATTGACACTCTTACCTCCCTTTTCCTTGAAACACCTTCTTCCCTTTGCCTCCAAAACACCACGTTGTCCTGGTTTTCCTCCTCCATCTTGGGCTGTTTCTTCTCTGTCTCCATGGCGGGTTCCTCCTCATTTTCCTGACCTCTAAACTCTAAACAGTGGAGAGCTCCAGAACTCAGTGCTTGCACCTCTTTTCAGTGTACACACTCTCTCCCTTGGTGACCCACAACCTTAAATACCATCTATCTGCTGGTAATTCCCAAGTGCGTATTCCAGCCTGGATCTTTTACCTGAACTCACTATAGAAATATGCTCCTGCCTGCTTGACAGACCCAGATGTTTAACGGGCACCTGCTGCTTAAGATGTCTAACACCAAATTCCAAACCATACCTCCACATCAATTGCCCATCACAGAAAGTGGTCCCCTGCCTTCCACTTGCTCAGGCCGAAACCTTAGCATCCTTGATTCCTTTATTACATTCTTGCCCCATATTTGACTCATTAGCCAATCCTGTCTGTCAGCTCTACCTTCAAAATACATGCAGAAGTCCACCATCTCCCATCACCTCCACGGACACCACTTTGGCTCAGACCATTATTACCTCTGCTGGATTACTGCTGTGGCCTCTAACTGGTTGCTCCATTTTTATCTGTGCCCCGTTCAGTGTATTCTTGACCCAACACCTGGAATGATATCATTTAAATGTAAAGTCAGACTGTGTCATTTCTCTCCCCAAGGTCTCCAGTGACTTTCTATTGAATGCAGAGTAGCAGCTTAAAGGCCAGATGTGATCTGCACTCTCCCAACTCCAATTTTTTCTCTCTCTATGACTCCTACTGGTCCCTCTGCCTGGCCCATTTGCTCCAGCCATGCCAGCCTTCTTGCTCCATCTTGTCCATGCCAATACCCTTCCTGCCATTGCACCTGCTGCTCCCTTTGCCCAGAACCCTCTTTCCGCAGATGATCTGCACAGCTTTCTCCATTAAGGGCTTGATGCTACCTCTGTGAGGCTTCTCTTAGATGTGGCAGCCCCATCACCTTCTACCCTATCCTCTTTCCCTGCTTTGTTTTTCTCCTTAGCTCTCCTCCCTATCTAACACCATTTATGTTTTATTACTTCCCCACAATGGAACGTAGCCTTCACAAAGAAAGGGATTTTGTTTCACTTGGCATTTGTTCACTGCCATGAAAAGTGCCTGTACCTAGAAAAGTGTCTGGCACAAAGTAGATGCTCAATAAATTTTCGTTGAATGAATAAGTTAACAGCTTCAGGTATTTGGGATAGCTTCAAAAACAGACTAAGACAAAGAGGAAGGAGGGATAGTTTTGTTTTGGTTTTTGCCCAGTGGAATGAAATAAAAGATGATTCGTTTTCCTCGCAGTATCAGTGATATTTCTTCCATTTGGAAAATTGTCTACTGTTTTGATAGTCTATCATTGGAAAACATGTTGTCCATTTACTTCAAAAGATCTTTGCACAGTTTTTTTTGTTTTTTCTTTTTCTTTTTCTTTCTTAATAGTCCCCAGGGTTCATCTGAGCTTACGGTTATTGTCTATTAAACCTTCAACCAGATAGTGATAAATTCTGCTTCAGAAATAATTTTTTTTGCAGCTAAAGTAAAATCTAAACAGATCTTCTAACTTTTACACCTCAATTAGGAAAGGACTATTTTTAACCTGGGGCATACATAGTTCCCAGCACTAATAAAGCAGTTTCCTCTATAGTGGACGTACTGGAAGTTACTGCTGTTGGTACACAAATTTTTAACCACGCTATGGTATACTGGTTACTATGAATCACAGGTACATGTGGGTATGTTGCTTTTAGGAACACTTACTCTGTTATTAGGCCAGAGAGACCACAGCTTGGACAGCTGATCCCAGCAGAAGGATTCTGCTGCAGTGGGAGAATCTGGGAGAACTTCCCCGCTTGTGAGCTTTGACCACTAAAGTGGATGCAGTGGATCACTCTCAATGGGAAGAGGGCACTGGCAGAGGGAGAGGCCCTTGTACAAGAACAGGGTTCCTGGGAGCCCAGGTTTCACCCATTGGTGAGCACAGAACACCATAGAACCGTTGTTCTTTCGTCTCATTATTGTAGAGGCTGGAGATCTGGCAGGGCCACAAGGCTAGGGTGTGTGTGGGCCTGGGGCCACTCAGGTTCTCAGTGGCTTAGGTTACAGAAACTGATGAGATGACAGATGGTGAGGAGACTGAGTTAAGAGGATAGAGATGACAAAAAAAAAAAAAAAAAAAAAAAAAAAGGCTCTCATCCATTCATCCAGAGATATTTGTGGTATTCCTCTGATAAGTTCTGGGGATACTGCTAGTCAAAGCAGTGTGGACTTGGGCTTGGCCTCAAAGGCACCTTTGAGGACATGACCATTGTATGTGGCACATCAATTCCAGTAATGTTAAAGCCAGCCTTTTATTCCAATTTCTGACTTTGACATATGTTACTTTGTATATTTGCTGTATGTGCTGTGGCCATCTTTGTCCCTGTATCTGCAGCTTGTAAGGTTATGGACACAGTGCTTGCCTACTAGGAGCATGTCTTTTGAGGAGGTTTTGGGGGGTGTTAGAAGGGAGGTTGTCTTGAGTTCATGTCTCCCATCTTCCATGTGTACATCTCAGGAGACTGCTGGGTGTGTGTTGAGAAACTGGCACGGGGATAACTGTGGAGTCATCTGTCCTGGGAGGAGGTTGTGTATTAATTGCCTCCCCGGGAATTTTCTCATTATTTATCCCTTTACAACTCTCTTTCTAGAAGAATAATGAGAACTGACGTTACATGTAGCAAGATGTATTGGGGTTGCTTGAATCTTTTTATAGGATGAGTTTGATACCATCAAAAAGTTTATAAACCTATCTCTTAGATGCACCCATTCTGCATGAAGCGTGGTTGTGCAGCATGAAACTGAGTGCTATGTTGTGTAGTTTCGGGCAGCCTTTGCTTCCTCCGACTTTGTCTTCACTGTCCTTTATACTTCTTCCAAGGAAGGCTTTGATATGTTTTCTCAGTGATGACATTCATTTCAGATATTTATCTCCACAAGGAAAACAGCCTTCATATTTTCTCTAGTTATAAAGGTCAATTTGGGTTTTTATTAAAAGAGAAGGAACCCATTTTTGCATCCCGAAGCTGATATTCAGCTTTTAAAAAATGAGCTTCAAATTAGGATTGTCCCCCAGATAATACGTAATTCAAGATTTTGTACTGCACTGGAAATTGCCATTTCTTCCATAATAACCAGTTTATCAGCTCATACCTCAGTTCTTGAGCTCTCTGGCTGGGGATCAGGTCAGTACCAGCTCGCTTGGAAGAAGCCATTGAGTATGGCTGTGATGGCCTGCATGTGGCAGAGGTGGTGGCAGCGGCATTTTTCCTTCCACATTTCCCCTCCTGTGGATGACTTCAGCGATCTCCTAACGTGTACGTGTGAGGTTCCAAGAAACACAGGAACCCGGGAGTCTGGTGCTTGGCTCCATTGTTTAGCACCAGTAATCCCAGTGCTAAAACCTGAGTTTGTACAGAACTCTTCCCATCTTTTAGGTTCCTTGGCCCAATGACACTTGTCCAGGCAGAAATGGAGGGGCCGGGGAAGGAGAGCTGAACTGTACTGACGTGCCACCCTAGGAGTCTTTAATGCTTGATCGCATAAATCTCCTTAACCACTCTACCAGATAAGAGGTGGTGTTTCGATTTCACTTAAGTGAAAAGTGAAATCTGAGAGGTTGCCATTTGCCCAGGGTCACGCAACTAACAAGTCACAAAGCTGGAGTTTGAAACCATGTCTTGCAACTACTACCTATGATCTTCCCACTACCTGATCCTTCCCATCCTCGTACTTTTCTCCAGGGGCCAGGGCCACCTTCTCAGACAGTTCCTGACTAGTAGAGCCTCGGATGTATAGGGCTTGACTCCTTTGATGACCTCCCCAGAAACTTCATCCATTCTCCAGAACTCCAGGATCTGGCACCAAGGGAAAAGGCAATGTTGGCAGGGCACGGTGGCTCACACCCGTAATCCCAGCATTTTGGGAAGCCTAGGCAGGTGGATCACTTGGGTCCAGGAGATCGAGACCAGTCTGGCCAACATGATGAAACCCTGTCTCTAGTAAAAATACAAAAATTAGCTGGGCGTGGTGGTGCACACCTGTAGTTCTAGCTACTCGGGAGCCTGAGGCCGGAGAATCTCTTGAACCCAGGAGGTGGAGGTTGCAGTGAGCCAAGATTGCACCACTGCACTCTAGTCCAGCCTGGGTGACTGAGTGAGACTCTGTCTCACACACAGAAAAAGAGGCAACGTGATGTTCTATGCCCCTGTCTATCAGCCCTCCAGTGGGTTGAGGGTTGTGCTACTTTTCAACGTAAGGAAAAAGACACTTGGCACCACATCCGGTTAAACAATTTAGATCAATTCAACACAGCCACTGTCACCAATTTTGATGAAAACTCTGGGAACTCCAATGGGACAGATGACTGGGCATCCGGCCAAGCAGAGAGGTGGTCTCCACGTCACTGTCATTTCACATTGAGGTTAATAATTGCGGTGGGAACTTTCATTGTGTTCTGAGTGTGGTTTGTTTTCTTTGAATCAAATGCTTTTCTAAATCTTTATGCTATTTGACAGTCCTACCCAAGGTCTCTTTAAATTGCTGTCATTGCAGGGGCTGGAGAACTACAGCCCGTGGGCCATATCCAGCCTACTTTTTTTGTAAATGGAGTTTTATTAGAACACAGCCACATTCATCTGTGGTGTTGATGGCTGCTTTCATGCTCCAACAGAGATGGGGAGTCATGACAGAGACTGTATGGTTTTCAAAGCCTCAAATATTTACTGCTGTCCTTACAGGAAAAGTTTGCTGACTTGTCTCTTTCTCTCTCTTTTTCTCTTTCTTTTAGGGTATCATAGATTTAAAGAAAGGAAATAAAGGGTGCGGTGGCTCATGCCTGTTGTCCCAGCACTTTGGGAGGCTGAGGTGGGCAGATCACTTGAGGTCAGGAGTTTGAGACCAGCCTGGCCAACATGGTGAAAACCCGTCTCTACTAAAAATACAAAAATTATCCGGGCATGGTGGTGCGCACCTGTAGTCCCAGGTACTAGGGAGGCTGAGGTGGGAGAATCTCTTGAACCCAGGAGGCAGAGGCTGCAGTGAGCCGAGATCACAAGAAAAGAAAAAAGTCCCTGGGGAAACTGTTCCAGTGTCTATTAGGTGGTGCGAAAATTACTGTGGTCTTTGCCATTTTGGTGACCAAAAAAAAAAAAACACAATTACTTTTTTTTGAGACAGAGTTTTACTCTGTTGCTTAAGCTGGAGTGCAGTGGTACAATCCTGGCTCATTACAACCTCTGTCTCTCAGGTTCAAGCGATTCTCCTGCCTCAGCCTCCTGAGTAGCTGGGATTACAGGTATGCACCACCATATCTGGCTAATTTTTTGTATTTTTAATAGAGACAGGGTTTCACTATGTTGGCCAGGCTGGTCACGAACTCCTGAATCAAGGATCCACTCACCTTATCCTCCCAAAGAATTACAGGCATAAGCCACCCGCCCAGCCTGCGATTGCTTTTGCACCAACATATACTTGGTCAATAATAACAGACCAGGAGGCAGCACACACACTGTGACCAGCCTTGAGTGCATTCATCCTAGGCTGGATGGCCATTCCTGAGGAGAGTAATTCCAGCAAATAATAATGTTCCTCCACTACATCATATTCCCTATTAACCACTACTGAGGCACCACTAACTGGGTGGGTGACCTGGACTAGTCACCAACCCCTCTGCATGCGATTTCCTTGCCAACAAAATTGAACACTTAATCTTGTGTATTTACAAAGTATATATAAACACATCTTATATATGTGTATGTTATATATGTGTATGTTATGTAGACAGTTTAAAAAGGAATAGTAAAATCTCAAATAAAAGTAATAACATGAAAAGAAAACCGATTTCTCCACTGTCCAGCCTAGGAAACAGAACTTTATGAATACCTTTGAAATCCCTTCTGTGCTCCTTCCCCTCCCCAAAGAGGTAACTATCTCAATTTGGCAAATCATCCTCCTGTTTTTCTGTGTAGTTGATTGTTTTCTTTTGCCTAACACTTTTTCCTAAACAAAGAAGGCATTCAAAGCCCCAATCTGGTCTCCTCACTGGGGTTTTGTGATAATGTGCTAGACTAAAAGGTTGGTATCCCCTGAGGAAGTCATTGATTTATCTTTGATTTATCAACTCCATGGAGGGAGAGGACAGCAGTAAAGAACATTGGTGACCCCAGTCAGTTCATGGAGTTGACCTCATGTTTTCATAGTAGAGAATCTAGTTGAGAGAGAGAACAAGATGAAACCTGATTTGTAGACCTTAAATTTAGCTTCCAGTCCATTTTAGTTTATGAGAAATCTCATTGTATCTATTCTTTGTGGGGTTTTTTTTCTTTCTTTCTTTTGTGCCTTAAAAAAGGATAAATACAGTACTGGGTTTTGGAAGAAGGAATGGTTGTTAAACTTAAACCTTTTAAACTCTGTAATTACTTCGTAAAGGCCGTGTATTTGCATCTGAAATGTATTGAGCCTTAAGTTTAGTGCTCCGTATGTGGAGCTTTCATAATGATGGGAGCACTTCCAAAAATAAATTAACTCTACAGAAAATGTTAATCAGCTTATCCCCAGTGACCCTAGTGAGTTTCTCCATTGTATACATGAGGAAATGGACATGACAGTTAGAGGTTTGCCCAAAGCCACTGTCATTGGCATTATGAGGATTTAAGCAATGGTCCTACTTACCAGAAAACGCGGTCATGTTTTCATGTAAGACACTGTGGGCCTTAGTCAAATTGGTCTAAATTAAGATTCAGGGACTAACAAGACTTGGTGTTTGGAAGAGTCTACCACATCAACCACAAAGAGCTGGCTTATTCCTTAAAGCTACCTGCAGGGTTTTAAATCGGATATGGGTTTTCTGAGGCGTCTATTTGCTTGAAATCAAAAACTCTGTATCTAACTAAGCATTGCTCAGAAAACTGAAAAGCAATTGGTTCAAGTAACGTCACACTGCCAGGGAAAACTGTGAGAAGTACAGTAATGACTCAATTTGTGGCGTCCTTTTTTTATTTTTTGTGGCATTCTACATTCTTTTTTTTTTTTTTTTTAAGAGTCTCCCTCTTTTGCCCAGACTGGAGTACAATTGTGTAATCTTGGCTCACTGCAACCTCCATCTCTGGGGCTCAAGCAATCCTCCCACCTCAGTCTCCCAAGTAGCTGGGATTATAGGCCTATGCCACCACACCCGGCTAATTTTTATATTTTTTGTAGAAATGGATTTTCACCATGTTGCCCAGGATGGTCTCGAACTCCTGGACTCAAGAGATCCACCTGCCTCAACCTCCCAAAGTGCTGCATTAGCGGTGTGAGCCACCCTACCCAGCCAGCATTCTACTTTTATAGTTGACAAGAAAACAGCCTTCTACTAGGAACTTATTTTTGAAAACCATTTTCAGTGGATTGGTTCAGGATGTGTATACAGTCTTCCACATCATCTGCCTCAGTAGGATTGCTCGGCAGAGTAAGAATGCATGTTGAGGAGCCACAGTGTCCTTCATTTTTACGGACACTTTTATAATTATTATTGTTTTTATTGGCAATAATTGACAGCTCATTTTATAAATATTTTTCTGAACAACTGATGGATGCAAAAAAAATTTTTTTTTCTAGGAAACCTTTGATTGAGAAATCAGAACAGTAAGCCCCTCTTTATTCTTCTTTTTTCCTTTCTCTCCTAAGCCTCACTTGGGAATGTGACCCTATTTTTTTATTGATTAGTAAATATTTTTAAGATATTGTTAACTATAACAGCTATGTTATCAGGGCAAGTGAGCATGGCCTCATTCAAAGACGTGATATTGGCCAGGTGCGGTGGCTCACACCTGTAATCCCAGCACTTTGGGAGGCCGAGGCAGGCGGATCACCTGAGGTCAGGAGTTCGAGACCAGCCTGGCCAACATGATGAAACCTCATCTCTACTAAAAATACAAAAACTAGCTAGGTGTGGTGGCAGGCATCTGTAATCCCAGCTACTTGGGAGGGTGATGCAAAAGAATCCCTTGAACTCAGGAGGCCTAGGTTGCAATGAGCCGAGATGGCGCCATTGCACTCCAGCCTAGGTGACAAGAGCAAAACTTCATCTAAAAAAAAAAAAAACAAAGACATGACATTGATTCAGAGGGCTTACTCACCCATTGTAGTAAAATACCAGAGCCCTTACTATAAGGGTGATATATGCACCCCACATGTAAATCCTGGCAAAGCCGATGGTAATTGCAGAGAGAAGATGCTGTAAAGAGAGAGACACCAAAGTAAACTACTCAGGGAGAACCTCGCCTCACGAAGGGTTGGTGCCAGGTGCTTATCCTGAGTTTTTGAATCTTGAGATTTGATTTTTGCAATTCACCAGTTTCATCATCACCATTTCATCTGTTCATCAGATCTGGGGACCACAAATGCACACTCACTGGGTTTTCAAGTGACTGCTGAGCCAGAATAACAATATATTGAATCACTGGGGACAGCTGTCTGTCAGAATAACCAGTCATGGTCATTTATAAGCCAAGGCATTTCCTTCCTCTTGGAAGGTGCCGTCAATATTGTCACATTTCATAGTGGTTACACATACAGATTTCAATTGCAAACCTGGTGAGTTGGGTTCAATAACTAACTCAACTACCTTTGTGATATTGGGCCAGTAGCCTAACTTTTCTAAGTGTATTTTTTTTCTTACCTGTGTAATTGAAATATTAATGCCTTATAAAGATGTTCAGTGAGCTAATGCCTTAACATAATACCTGGAAGATAACAGCTATTGTTATTACACTGTCCTTTTGGCTGCTGTCTTCATTATAACTATGCAAGTCAAGTTGGAAGACTGAATAATGAATTAGAAAATTGCTTGTTGAACATGACTTTGAGCACAAGTTAGGTGTTCTTCAGGAATGCTTCCATTGGCCTGGAACAGCTGAGCACACTGTCAGTTGATATAAAGGACACCATTCCCAGAACTTGAACACCTTTTACCTAGACAGTGCTGGGTAAAGTCCATTGCAGTTTTAATTTGCAGCTTCCCTTTTTCTAAATACCATGAAGTCACCATGTTTTTTAGATGGGAGCCTCTAATTTACTTGGTTACTCTTGTATTTAGTACAGTAGTTAAGTTTTAGATTATGCACTATTCTGAGTAATGTGGTCAAATCTCACGGTCCTGTACCATCCTGCTCTGTACTGCTGGGGAAGGGAATCATCCCGTTGTCCCGCATATCCATGATGGAGACCTCACCTGCCTGTGAGTCACTTAGTAGCCGTCTAGGTTATCAGATTGACTGTCTGGGTACTGGTACCACAGTGCCTGTGTTCAAGTCACCCTTATTTTACTTAATAATGGCCCAAAGCTCGAGAGGAATGATGCTGACAATTTGGATATGCCAGCGGCCATAAAGTGCTTCCTTTAAGTGAAAATGTGAAAGTTCCCTACTTAATAAGAAAAGAACTTAAAGTATAATAATAACAATAATAAAAAGGAAAAAAAAAGCCAATTGTATGCTGAGGTTGCTAAGATCTACAAGAAGAAGGAATCTTCTATCCACGACATTGTGAAGAAGGAAAAAGAAATTCATGCATAGTGTGTAAAGGGCTGTGTACCATCCATGGCTTCAGGCATCCACTGGGGATCTTGGAACTTATCCACCCCTCTCCTTCAACAAGGGTGGATTACTACAGTAACAGAGAAATCACTGTGAATACCTTATTTGGGTTTGGCTTTCAAAACATCGTTTTGGGTCTGATTTATTATAATTCTGTGATCGCTCCTTCTTCTGGTTCCGCACTCAGGAAGTGAAATTTGTATGAGGGTACCAGCTAGTCCACAAGATGAGCTGCTTGTGCCAAGTGCTTAAGGGAGGCAATGCATTCCTTTGACACAGGGCGATAGGAAAGCGTGCCTCTTCTAGTTCATTCATTAAAACAGAGCTGCCTTAGATAAGAAGCTTTCCTTACAAGCCCTCATTTGTTTTTTATTTTTTCTCTGGTGTAGGTATCGACATCCTGAAGCTTGTAGCAGCCCAAGTGGGAAGCCAGTGGAAAGATATCTATCAGTTTCTCTGCAATGCCAGTGAGAGGGAGGTTGCTGCTTTCTCCAACGGGTACACAGCCGACCACGAGCGGGCCTACGCAGCTCTGCAGCACTGGACCATCCGGGGACCCGAGGCCAGCCTCGCCCAGCTAATTAGCGCCCTGCGCCAGCATCGGAGAAACGATGTTGTGGAGAAGATTCGTGGGCTGATGGAAGACACCACCCAGGTAATGGAGCCCTGGTTGTGTGTCTTTACCACTGACCTATTGCCCCTATGCTTCAAATTTTATCAGTTGTATGGGAACAAAGAAAAATAACATATTCGGTGGATAGGCGCACACACACACACACCCCCTAACTTCTAGGATGGGGGTTCTCAGTGGCCGTCTGTTAGAATCATCTAGAAAACTTTAAAGAAAATACTGATGCTCGGACCCTACCTGCAGACCAGTCACATCAGAATCTCCAGGGGGCAGAGTATAAATCAGTATTTTTAAAAGCTCTCTTTGTTACCCCATTTACCATATCATTTTGCGTGGCACACTTTGAACAAAACCAAGAAAATACGCTTTTTACTACACCCGCCTCTCCTCCAGAGGGTGTTTTTGTGAAGTGGCTTATGAAGGCAGCATTCTGGCGTCCTGAGGATGCAGGTGGTGCTAGCGGCAGTTGATGACAGAACTGATTCTCCTCCTTGGGTTGTTCGTGGAGCACATCAGATGGGAACTGAGGGGACCCAGGAGTGTGATTTCTTTATGGCCAATGAACCCTGGCTTTGGAGCCAGACAACACTGGATTTAACTCCTGGCTCTGGTACATATTAGCTTAGGTGACGAAGGGTAAGTTACTTCAACTTTCCTTGCCTCTGTTATTCACGTTTTCAAGCCTGCTATATAAGATTAAGACGAGAAATAAAGCATATAAAATGCCTGACTCATTGCAAGTGTTCTACAAATGGTAGTTAGGACCATGATGTAACTCATTTTACTTAACCTTTCTTTAATTGTATGTACTTCCCTGAAAGGCCATGAATAAAGTACAGATTTGGATATTGAATCATATTTTCCACAGACTTCGATTCAGGTTTCAGAACATATTCCCAAAGTAAAGAAAGTGCTGCCACTAAGACTTGATACAAAAGTTCCACTTAAGATTTGAAGGCTGCCAGTCGGCTGCCGGGTGGCTCAAGCCTTCCAAAATCCCAGCACTTTGGGAGGCCAGGACAGGCTGATCACGACAGGTCAGGAGATCGAGATCATCCTGGAAGCACGTGAAACCCTGTTTTACTACTAAAAATACAAAACTCACAGGCGAGGCGGCATGGTGCCTGTAGTCCCAGCTACTGAGGCTGGAGGCAGGAGAATGGCTGGAAACTGGAGGTATGAGCTTGCAGTGAGCCCAGATCCGCCAGCCACTGCACTCCAGCTCAATAAGAAAAGTATTCATCTCAAAAAGATTTAAAGGGTCAGTCTGTGTTATTCCGGTGGTCCAAACTTGTTACCTAAAAAGAGCCAGTAGCAGAGATTCAAGGACATCAATTTACTGTCATTCTATATCACATTTTGTGTATCAAAGGATTCCATTTTATATACTTTATAATTTATGTTTAAGTAGTTGCCTTTAGAGGCACTAAGAAGTCCTCAAAATCTCTTTTATCTTTTTATACTGATAGCACAGTACTTCTTGACAATTGATGTAACCATTTATCAGGTGAATCTTTTATCCAAGTAACTGGATGATAATAACTTATAGGTGCTAACTGACTTTGAAGGTGGTCTTTTAAAGCTCCTGGCATATTTTTAACTTCTTTGAAATGTGGAATTTCAGAAAAAATACTTATTAATAGACCCAAGTGATAAACATTCAAAGGCATACACCAGTGTCTTATGACTTTCTAAGAAATAATTTAGGTGTGAAATATTATTCAAAACTAAAACTAGGCTTTATGTAGCTGGATTTGGGGAAAAGTGAGGGAGATGTTAACCCTCCAATTAGGTAAAATGGCTGCAGTTTGAATATAGGGAGTTTAGAGGCAAAGCATTGCCATGCATTCTTAGAGACTGGGTTTAAGGAGAGAGCTGGAAGACAAGCCTAAGGCTCAAAGAAGGATTTAGATACGTGAGAATAGGTCACCTAATGTTCTTGATGATGCCTAAAAGAAAGACAACATGGCCAGGCGCGGTAGCTCACGCGTGTAATCCCAGCACTTTGGGAGGCCGAGGTGGGTGGATCACGAGGTCAGAAGATCGAGACCATCCTGGCTACAAGTCATGATCAAACTCGGTTCTCCCGCCTGAAAATACAAAAATTAGCCGGCGCGTGGCGGGCACTCGTAGTCCCAGCTACTGGAGGCTGGAGGCAGGAGACCCATGGAACCCGGGAGGTTGAGCTTGCAGTGAGCCGGTAGAGAGGCTCACTTTCACTGCACTCCAGCCTGGGCCATAGAGCCAGATCGCCTCAAAAAGAAAGGATAACATACAACTGATGGGCAGCTAATAGGATTTGGTTAACCCAAACCTATGGTGGGCCCATGGAAAAATAAAAAGGGGAGAGTGCGTGTCAAAAAGAATAAAATCATTAGGTCAACAAATAAGAGAACAAAGCACCTTCTTCCTAAGTGCCAAATTCTTGTACACTTTAATCCTTTCCTTCCCCTTATCTCTTCTATAATACCAAAATATTCTAATAGTAGCTATTTTTTGTTATTTATTTTTTGAGAACAGTAATGTCAAAGCACTCTACAGCTTTCTCTTTGGTTCTGCTATACCCTGTGAGTTATGATGGAGGCTCAGAAGGCAATATTAAGTTTTTTATTTCACGTTGTAATAATATACATCAATGTCTAGCAGCATTTTGGATCCAGCTCTAACTCTAATTTTAATAGCCAATGAACATGGATTTCTGGCTGCCAGTTCTTATTACAGGTTGAGTATCCTTTATCTGATATGCTTGAGACTAGAAGTGTTTTAGATTTTGGATTTTTTCAGACTTTGGAATATTTGCATATACATAATGAGATAGCTTGGAGATGGGACCCAAGTCTAAACATGAAATTTATTTATGTTTCACGTATACCTTATATACATAGACTGAAGGTAAGTTTATACAAAATTAGAAAAAGTGTGTGCATGAAGCAAAGTTTGTGTTAAGTACTCATGTGTGGAATTTTCCACTTGTGGCATTATGTTGGTGCTCAAAAAGTTTTGGATTTTGAATTTTGGGGTTAGGGATGCTCAAGTGGTAATTGCACAGTATGTTACTCTCTGTCCATAGTTTATTTCTGAAATTTGTCCTGGCTAACAAGAGAATCAGAAGGCAGGGGGCTTAATTGAGACTTCTTATTCTCATCCTGTGATGAGCTTGTACTCCCTCTGCGTAGTGGTACTGCTGGGGATTTGGGGCTTTGCCCCAGGAGTTAATGGACTCTTAATGGGTAAAAATGACCATTTTTTTTAATGGTCAATGTTTTTTCTCTTCATAAGCCTGAAGGTGCCTATGTTATGTTCCACTCAAAGGATTAACCCTGGTGTGGCTTTTAGTTGCCTCTGTCAAGAACAGCCAGTTCATTATTAACCATGGTGGCCTATTCACCATTTTTAAATTACACCCATTCAGAGTCTGACTCTTTCTTTATCTGAGGCATGAGCTGTATTTTTCAGCACCCTCTTCTTTCAAGTTCAACATCTAAACCGAACCCAGCCTTCCAGAATCATAGCTATTCTTCCCTTCTGGGACATGAGCATTTGGAAGAAGCAACAAAGCAGTGGGATGATAGTTGGAAGTTATTGCAATTTTGCCAAAGCTATTAAAAAACAAAACACTGCTCTAATACAGCATTCCAATTTATATGTTATCTCTTTTTCCATCCTTTTACTTTGATTTTTTCTCTGTCTTTATTTAAAGAGTGTCTCTTGTAAGAAGCATATATTTCAGATTTTTTCCTTGAATCTAGTCTGATAGCTTTTGACAATTAGAGAATTTCAGTGTGTTTACATTTTTAGGTAATTATATAATTGCTTTTTAAATGTAATTTAAAAAATGTAATTACTGAAATATTTAGGTTTAAATCTACCATATCTTTGTTTTCAATGTGTCCTGTCCTCTTTGTTTCCTCTCTCTCTCTCCATCTTTTCTTACTTTCTCTTGAAATAATCAAGTATTTTTTTCTTATTCCATTTTTCCTCATCTGTTAGCTTGTTAATTTCACATTTTTTACTTCACTTTTAATGAATACCCAAGGGATTACAACACACGTACTTAAATTATGACATATAGGTAATAAATGTACTTCTTACAATTTTACAGATACTACAACAACCTTAGAAGGCTTGAATCCTATTTATCCTCCTCTTACACTTTGCTTTTGTTTTCATGAATTTTCAGGTTACACTTTCAATACTGCTAAAAGGCAGAGTTGTTATGCTTTTACACAGTCAGGAGTCACACGGATTTATTGATCTTTTTCTGTTCTTAATACCTTCCTCCTGGAGCTTCAACTTCTACCTAAGATAATTTTTCTTTTGCCTAAAGAATACTTCTCTGTATAGGTTTCCAGCAGTAAACTCTGTTTTTCTTGGTCTGAAAAGTGCCCTCTAAATAAATAAATAAATTGCATTATTTCACCTTAGTTTTTTGAAGGATAGCTGGAAATAAAATTCTAGCTTGCCAGTTATTTTCCTTTAGTCGTTTAATGCCTGGGTTTAAGTTTCCCCTGCTAACCAGTAAAGGAGAGGATGTGATTTTATTTTTAAATCTATATTACATAACAAATTTTGTGCACAATATTATAACAGGCACTTTGGGCAATGCGAAGATGAGTAAGACAAAGTCAATGCCATCAAGGAAGCTTACACTTGGATGGAAGGAAGAAATTGACACATACTTAGATAATCTAAAGGAGTAAATCCAAGAGGTCGGGAGGAGGAATGTGCTGGATCGCCATCTAACCAGCCAGTAAGGCTCTGATCAGAACACCAGTATGGAGACGTGTGCCGGGTTAAATCCCTGTCCTGGCAACATAGTCACTTTGGGGACCTGAGTAAATTAGTTGGCCTCTCTGCCTCAGTTTCTTCATGAAGAAATAGGAACAACATGAGAGCCTGTCCTATGGGTGACTCTGAGAATGAGGTGATTGGGACCCACTGTAAGCCCTTGTCAGATGTTGACTATTAATATTGCAATTATTTCCAGGTTCTGGAGGCAAAAGAGATGGAAGAATGTTCCTAACTAGTGAAAACTCATACACATAATGGGTCTTTTAGATGCTGAATACTGAGGGTCACTTAGTGTTGGGTGGGGATGTCCACCCAGTTCCAGGACTGCTGAAAGCAGATGGCCGAGCAGGAAGGCTGCTATCTGGGTTCAGTGCCCCAGAGCTGGAAATCCCAGCTGACTGTAGGTATGTGTTGCTTACTGCCTGAGCACATGTTCCTAGGCTGGCTGGGATGTTTTCTCTAGCAAGGCAGATAATGGTCTGCTTCCTCAATAGCGGGCAGAAAAAGAGAAACAAAATTGAGCAAGTGAATTTCTGGTTTTCCTTATGATTTGGTTTTCCATGTTTTTGTTTTTTTTTTTTTTTTTTTCACTCCCTTCTTTTATTTTACAGCCTTTGTATGTGCAGAGAGACTTAACCAGTGCACTCTTTCCCTGCGCCTTGGACAGGGTGGGAGGAAGGGAGTCTGTTTCTTCTCCATAGGAAACCCTGGGCAAACAATTTCTCTAACTCTGAGATGTTTCCTTTTAAAATGGGAATTACAGGACCTGCCCTTCACACTCGGAGTGGTTATCAAAATTAATTTTAATAATCAAATTACTGTGGGCCGTACTAGAGTGAGATATTAAAGTGATGCTTAGCAGCTAGGTTCAGAAGTATTATATCTGTGGTTAGAGTTTCAGCCTCCCTTCATTGCTTCATGAGAGAAAGGGGCAGAAAAAGAAATGTTATAGATACTTAAAAAATGATGATATTAAAAACAACTGCAACAATTTAAAATAATATAAATTGTTCCTTTAGCTGTCTGCTTTGATCAGAGATTCACAAATATAAAGGACTGATGTTAAGCAGGCAGTGGAGTGGAGAATCCATGCTCTACTTCTTATCTCTCCTTCCATAAGATTCAGTAGATGAAAACTACACTATAATTTAACAGCCAGTGGACCCACCGCCAGTGTTTTGTGGTGGTGGTTGTTGATTTCTATATAATAGAATGATTCTTTGTTAGGGTATTTTAGTCCTTTCCAGAACCACATAGGAGACCTATGTCTCAGGAACAGAGCATTTGTGCACTTAGGCTCTCTCTCTCTCTCTCTACTATAGTAGACTCTGTGTTGGAGCCTGGATGGCTTTGCTCTGTATAATCAACTCGGAGAATCCCAACAGCTAGAGAAGTACTGGCCCTTCTATTTTGGTGAGAACAGCACTCCTGCCTCTGCTGCAGAGGGAACTACAGTTACTGATTTTTTGCTTACCAGCTGCAGGATGCAGCTGTCCTTATCTACGGGTCTGACTGAGACCAGCTATTTTCAGAAATTTAATACAGTGAGGCTGAGTTGAAGCAACTACCAGCTGTACATTAACTGTTGACTTTTTGGCTGTTCAAATTAGTCTTTGTCATTAATTTTCCTATTTGTCATCTCTTAGAAAACAGGGATTCTTGTCCTAAGACCTGAGGACCTAAGGTAACAGCTAAACTTGCATATTATCTAGCAGCTGCCCTCTGCCGTGTTACTACAGCATGGAGGGTTACTTAAGGTCAAGTTACTTAATTCGTAGGGTGTGACTGCGGGCTCTAGGGAACTTCTGGGGTGGTGGTGAGAAGAGGACGTTATAAAGGGATTGCTGACTGACACACTTAGAACCAGGAACATTTAGTGATGCTTGTGTTTAAAGTTGTCATTGTGCACAAAGGAGCAATGTTTATAAATAGCCTTTAGATTTTTAATGACACTTCAGGCTGTTCTATTATCATAGTCCAAGGTTTCATTCAGTTAGTCGACAACCTTTTGTCAGACGCCAGCTGTGTGCCTGGTACTGGGTAAAGAAGAGAAGTGGTCAGTGCCTTTCAATAACTCACTTGTGGCAATGGAGATGCATGTGCAAATAATTATCATTGAAGTGTGCATGAGGAATTATAAGCATCAGAGTGAAAGAGTACCTAACCTGCCAAAAAAATACATAGAAAGCTAGAGCAGATATATATTTGTCCATTTGAAAGTCACTTTAAAAAATCAGACTCGTGTTTTTTCAAGACTGTATTTTGGTCTTCTTTCCTGAAGCGTTCACATTTGGTTTCCTCCTAGGAAGCCCCACCTGCTTTTTCCTATTAAGGGCTTCTCAAATCTTTGACTCTGCAAAGAACGTCTGTTTTACTTATATTCTTGTTTTGCTCGGTAGCAAGCTTTTTAGAAACCCTTAACAGTTCTGTAATATTTAAGGCATAGAAGTAAGGTTTTAATATCCCATTGCACGTCACGTGCTAGAGATCGCACTTTGAATCTCCAGGAACTCCTAGAAGAAACTGATACATTCAAGAATTTGACTTTGTCCCTCTGAATGGGGTTTGAATTTTGCTTTTGCCACTCACTGTGTGACCTTGGGCAAGTCCTATAAAGTCTCCAAGCCTCAGTTTCTTTGTAAGTGTCTTGGAAAGATCTCGCTGAGAACTAGAGGTGAGTGTAAATGCCCAGTCCTGCACTTGACATAGAGTAGGGGGCTCAGTACATCTTAGCAACTGTTTTCTGTGTTGGAATTTGAATTCTACATTGCCCTTTTTTTGACTTAACAGCAAATGCATCCTGTTTTCAATAAGTGCCCATTAAGTTGAAAGTGGACCAGCATTTGCTAAGTATCTGTTTCATCCCAAACACTGTCTGGGTGCTCTATAACTGGTTTATTTAGCAAGCTTCATGGTCCTGAGAAGTATAAGTGGGTATATTCTAATTAAGATAGTGAAATGGTTTGTGTCTGTGTCCCTGCCCAAACCTCACGTTGAATTGTAATTCCCAGTGTTGGAGGTTGGGCCTGGTGGGAGGTGACTGGATCATGGGGGCAGATTTCCCACTTTGGCACTGTTCTTGCAATAGAGTTCTCACGAGATCTGATTGTATAAAAGCAAGTGGCACCTCTCCCTGTCACCACTGCTCAGACCATGTAAGACATGCCTGCTTCCCCTTTGCCTTCTGCCGTGATTATAAGTTTCCTGAGGCATCCCCAATCATGCTTCCTGTACAGCCTACAGAACCATAAGCTACAGAGCTTATGAAATCTCATTTCTTTATAAATTATCCAATTTCAGGTATTTCTTTTTTTTTTTTTTTTTTTTTTTTGAGACGGAGTCCCGCTCTGTCACCCAGACTGGAGTGCAGTGGCCGGATGTCAGCTCACTGCAAGCTCCGCCTCCCGGGTTTACGCTATTCTCCTGCCTCAGCCTCCCGAGTAGCTGGGACTACAGGCGCCAGCCACCTCGCCCGGCTAGTTTTTTGTATTTTTTTAGTAGAGACGGGGTTTCACCGTGTTAGCCAGGATGGTCTCGATCTCCTGACCTCGTGATCCGCCTGTCTCGGCCTCCCAAAGTGCTGGGATTACAGGCTTGAGCCACCGCGCCCGGCCAGGTATTTCTTTATAGCACTATGAAAACTGACTAATACAGATATATTACTCTATTTCATTGAATCCCGTGTCAATTGTAAGATGTACCATTGTCATTATGTATTACTGTGAAAGAAATAAAATACTGCTAATTATAATTGTGAGAGACATCCCCATTTCAGAGATGTTAAAATGTGAAAAAAAATACGCATCATAGAATTAAAAAAATGTAGTAGTTGAGCTTGCTGTATGCAGATCGTAAGGAGAAAAGTCTAGGAAACAGATTCTTGGGGTCTTTATATTAATGTACACTCCCTCCCCAACACACACACACACACACATTCTTATTAGTATTGCTTTTAAGGTTGAGATCATTTAACACAGACAATTTATTTGATAGATTATCAGAGCACCGATTATGTATTGAGCCCTGTACCAGGCACTGAGATACTAAATGAAACAAAACAAAATACAAAACAGAATCATCCCTTAGGATACTGACAGTTTTATAGGAGGGATAGATGTGTGAGCCAGACTTGAGAATATATTCTGTGAAGCTGCTATACAGAGGGATTGAAGTGGGCTTTAATTTTTTTCTGAGACAGAGGATCTCACCATTCAGAAGAGGCTGGGTCTATTAGTGGATGACATTTCCCACCCCTTTAA
The DNA here is from genome assembly GCF_008728515.1 of Papio anubis. Taxonomy (NCBI): domain Eukaryota; kingdom Metazoa; phylum Chordata; class Mammalia; order Primates; family Cercopithecidae; genus Papio; species Papio anubis. Next base: position 45,562,113 of record NC_044981.1, on the reverse strand, counting down.
TCTACACCCTTACTGTCTCTCTTAAAAAGTGCATTGTGAGGAAATCAGAATCAATACTGTGAAAAGAAACTTATTTTCTCCATCAGTTACCAGTGCAGGAGAGCACATTTTCATTTTTTCTTTTTAAAGCCAAAGCACCAATTTGGATAAAGTTGAATAGCTTCCAGCTTTGGCCTAGCTTCTCTGCTCTGTGTTTGTGAAAGTGTCCCTTATCCCGTTATAACCCAAGTGTCAATAACAGGTACACTTGCTGATGAGGAATTGCACATGGTCAGCAGTAGGTTTTATTTTGTATCAGTTAATTTCGAGGTTTTCATCATTTATTTGTCACCGTTTCCTTGGGAGAAACTAATGTCATTCCTGATTTTTTAATAAACAGTTGCCAGAGAGGAAACTTTGATTGATCTACAGTTGGACTTTCAGAGGACAGACTGAAATTAAATGCCCAACAACTAAAATAACTTATCACCAAAAAAGTATTAGAAAAAAAAAACTTGGGGGAAATGTTTTGTTTTTATAATCACAACAGTAGAGAATAACATAAAACACAGAAGCCGTACAAGAACAATGCAACTACTTAACAATAAATACACAAGCCAGAAAACACTATATGCAAATCAAAAGACAAAATAATCACAGGTAGAAATTGTTTGAAACATTGGGTTAAGTTTCTTGAAAAATAAGGAGTTTTTACACATTAAGAAAACCATGTGCAGTCTTGTGAACAAGACAGTTCACAGAGAAGGAAAACTGAAGACTTTTTAAACATGCAGATTTTTAACCTCTCAGGCTGGCACAGAGACCTGTGATTCCACATCTAGGAAGATATCTTACACAGGTTCACATGCATTCCGAATGATGCAAGTACACGTGTATTCATTGTAGTGTCATGTGTAATAGCAAAAGAATGAGGAGATCTACAAATGCCCTTCACTAGAGGACTGGTTACGTAAGTTATTGAACATCCATACAGTGGAACAGCATGCACTTGTCAGAAGAAGTGAGTCAGCTCTTCATGTGCTAACCTCAAGAAGGGTTAAGCGAGAAAAGGCAAGGTGAAGAGTAGTATGTAGGATGGGGCACAGTGGCTCACACCTGTAATCCCAGCACTTTGGGAGGCCAAGGTGGGCGGATCACTTGAAGTCAGGAGTTCGAGAACAGCCTGGCCAACATGGTGAAACCCCGTCTCTACTAAAAATACAAAAATTATCTGGGCCTGGTGGCGCGTGCCTGTAATCCCAGCTACTCAGGAGGCTGAGGCACGAAAATCAATTGAATACGGGATGTGGAGGCTGCAGTGAGCTGAGATTGCACCACTGCACTCCAGCCTGGGAGACACACAAAAACAAAACAAAACAAAACAAAAAACAGCATGTACATTGTGCCACCATATTGCAAATATATATACACACACAGTATATACATAGATGTTAAAAACTGTTTTAAAAAATAAGGGGGATGGAGAATATATGTATTTATTTGTTGGTATAAGTATAGACTATCTCTGGACGAGTATATTGTGACTTGGTAACAGTAGTTACCACCATGGAGGGAAACTGAGTTGCCAAGACTTGGAAGTCAGAGGTTAAAGTCAAAGGTAACTTAGACTTGTAGACCATATGCATTGTAATTCTAATGGCATGAATCTAATTAATGGACTTATTATGCAATGCTAATTTAATCAGATTTGTTGAGTTCAAAAAGCCTGAATCATAAAGATGAACTTAAGCCTTCTTACTTCAAGGTCTTGAGTTTCCTTTGAAATTTCTTTCCATCCTCCACTGTGTCTTATGGCAAGCTTTAAAAAGGTTTGTGAAACTTTTTCTCATGGATAGGATTATCGAAAGGCTTTTTTGTGGGAAAGATTTTCCAATAGAAGTTTAGGGAAACGTAAAGAATTTCCAACGGAGCATGATCTCCTCATGTTCTGATGGTGCTGAGCTCTCAGAAGGCTTGGCAACATATTCTAACGTGAGTGGGCTCCAGCTCTGAATCAAGAGAACCCACTTATTCACTGTCCTCACTTCCTCTTTTTGAGAAAGCTAGTCAGTGAGTCAGCTCAGGGCTGCAGCACCATTACCGTTGATGTCAGCAGCCTGGACAGCTTGCAGACACCCACGCCGGCAGCGGGGCGGTTGAGGGGGGGCCCTCCCCGCTTTTCCCTTCCTCTGGAGCCAGCTGGTTCTTACCAGCTTTGGCAGCTTTGTGCAGCACTATTCGTTGTGGCTTTTCTCCTGTACATACAGGAAAGGCACAGCTCTCTTGCTTAGGGCAAGGATTGGCTATTGACACTTTGACTTAAATGGGGGTGGATCTATAGACGTCGGAGCTCAATTTTGAAATTAACTCTGAGAATGAGAATTCTAAGACAAGGTAGATACAGACAATTATAGCCAACTACCTCGATTTGAGTTTGGGGTATTTAAGCAAGAAACCCACCGTGACCAGCTAACCTAGGCTAACTTCATATGCCTTAACTAAGGTTGCAGTTGAAACAAAACCTTTTCATTATTTTGTGCTTGAACGGATCTAGGGTGAGTGGGAGTTTTAAAAAATAATTCCCCAGTGGTTTTGGCATTTTTTTGGCCAGGTTAATCCTAGATTCCCTTGATGGTGGGTGAGTTTGTTCTGCAGGCTCTGCATTGGCTCCCAGCTTAAGGTTCACTCACCTATGCATCTCTGTGGTCTGGCTTAAGGGCTCCCAAGGAAGCTGAGCAGAACATCTTGGTGTTGTACTCCTGTTCCTTCTTCCTTCCCATGACATCCAGTGATCCCAGGGAGCTCTAGACAGCAGATGGCCCTCGCTGTCCACTTGGCAATGGACAATTTAGATTTAAGTGTTGGTGCTATTCCCTACTTCTGCAGTGGAAGCACCTCCTTGCTTCATGTACTAAAGTCTATGCTGCACAGGAGAAGAAGAAAGAAGGAAAGAAAATAAGAGGTTTTAACTCAACGATCAGAAGCTCAGGAAAAGTTTGGGGAATTTTTGTCTTAAAGTTACTTGACTCTTGGCCCTTCTCTTTAATTTTTTAAAATAACGTTTTAAGAGAAGCCTTACAAAGCAAAGAAAATTTGGAAGCACATTACCACAAATAATAAATCTACCATCTAGATTCAATAGTTATTCACATTTTGGCATATTTGCTTTATCTATGTATGTATACGTTTCCAGTCCATATTCCCGTTTCGAAGACTTTCCCTAAATTTCTTATAACTGATAATCCTTCTTTCAAGCATTTAGAAATCAGCGTTTTTCCATTTGCCTCTTAAGATTTTTGTTTGCAAAAATATTTGAGTATATTTGGGTTATACTTGCCAAGACCCCTTACTCAGGATTGAATTGAACAAGAATTCACACTCAGAAGAATAATTTTAAAATCATTGTCTCTCATCATTTGCAACTTTTTCTTTTTAGGATGATGTATTTGTTTTTATTTTTTAAGGGAGAAACCATTATATACAAGTATTCTACAGTGTTGGAACTTAGGAATTGAATAGATTCCGATAAATTGTTTTGTGATCAGGCTGGTACCCCCATTATATGAACCCTCATTTATATCTGAAATCCTGGAACCACATAGATTTGAATAAGAAAGCATTTCTTATTATCTGAATTCCTCTTCTCTAAAGACCCCATAGATTCATATATCAAGAAATACTTTTCTGGCGAAGGAAATATGCCTTTTTTTCCTCCCAGAGCCCAATCTTATATGCCTATATAGGCCTATAGAAGGTCTTGAAATCTAATTTGATTTTGATTATGTGGACAGCTGGGAAAGCAGGGGAAACGGGCTTGAGATAATATCATAATTCTTAAATAGTTGTAATTTTATATTTATTTGTGACTAGAATTCCTTTGAGATAAACTTTTAGTAGAAATTGAATTTTTTTTTTTTTAAACCAGCCACTGGTCTGTTGGGATCTGAAATATTTTCAATAGAAAACAAAGTTATTGACTACAGTTGAGGTATCTGGTATTTACAGAATCTTTCATATTTATCTCAGGGCAATCATCCAGCTGGAGTGTAAATCTGCCATTGAGTCCCAGGTACTTACAGATCTCACCTCTACCCCCTTCACTCTGGCAGAGGGGCTCAGGCAATGCCTTGTGGTCATGTGATTGCTTGTGATCAGATTACAGGGTTTGTCAATTCTCTCTAAATGCTGTGGGGTCCAGACAGGGAAGTGACTTGGCAGCAAAGAGGGTAACCTTGAAACTAGACAGACCTGGTCTTGAATCCTGTTTCTATGGCTCGGGGCAAGTTATTACCTCTTAGAGCCTCAGTTTCCTCATCTATAAAATGGGGCTGATACAACTTCCTTAGCAGCAAACGAATCACAGATGCTTTCCGCTGAGTCACCTAGCACAGTACCGGCAATGGCTTATTTCTTCGGGTCTGTTTTTGTTACCTCATGTGGAACAGCAGTAAGTTTCAGTTAGATTTAGCAAAGGGCTTTTAAAAACCATTATTAAAGTGATAGGGATTTTCACAAATGTAACATAGAACTCTTCCTTCTTTCTAAGTGTTGAATGAGGTCTGGAGGGAAAAGTAAATCAAAACAGCGACTTTACTGTAAGGAGCTTTCTGCTGGGGACTATCAGGCATATCTGGTTATATTAGGGAAAGGGGGCCTGGTGTTATTGAACTGGGTAGTGTCAGGAGCCAAGGGATTCAATTGAACCATGTTAGCAGGTTGGCAAAGAGCATCCATGCCAGGTAATTAGTACTTCATTTCAGGGGGTTACTGTTGCATCAAAGTCATTAATTAGTTTTATGAAAACAGATTGTGCAACCACAGGGAGATAGTAATTGGGTAGTAATTGAAAATAACTTTGTGGTAAACTTTAGTTGAGTAGGTAGTTCAGTTGGGGGTAACTTGGAAGGGGAAAGAGAATTGGAGTGGGGGATTAGGGCATGAGGAGAATGAAGTAGCAACAGTAAAACCAGCAATAAGTAAGACATAATTTGAACGGAAGGAACACAAAAGTGACCTGGTCTAACCTGTTTAGGTTAGAAATGAGACCACAGGTCTGATGAGGGAAGTGGTTTTCCTAGCACCACACAGTTAGTAGTGTTATGTCGTCTCTCTTTTCTTGCAATGCTTTTTCCAGGATTGTCATGACTTTGATTTTTAGGAGCTGACTATGGGGAACATGAAGTGCATGCCACACAGGTGGCAGCTGAGGCTGGAGTTCTCGCCCATTCCTGCTCTCAGAGTTTACTCAGGAATGCTGCCAGATCTTGCTGCCTCGAAATCTTATTTCATTTCTCTACCACCCTTGTCATGAATAAAACTTGGAAGGATTTTCCTTTACCATCCATGGCTCTGCCATCCCCAGGGCCTAGGGGAATACTGCAACCCTCACCAGTGTGTCATCTCAGGAAAGGCCAGTCAACAGGGAAGTGATTTTTCAGTTTGTTATTAGAAGTGGAGAATTATTTTTGAGCTAAAGTTTCCATTTCTTTTTCTTTTTTCTTTCTTTTTTTTTTTTTTTTTTTTTTTTTTTTGAGATGGAGTCTTGCTCTGTCGCCCAGGCTGGAGTGCAGTGGCATGATCTTGCCTCACTGCAACCTCTGCCTCCCGGGTTCAAGTGATCCTCCTGCCTCAGCCTCCTGAGTAGCTAGGATTACAGGCATGTGCCACCACGCTCCGCTAATTTTTGTAGTTTTAGTAGAGACAGGGTTTCGCTATGTTGGCCAGGCTGGTCTTGGACTCCTGACCTACAGTGATCTGCCCATTCAGCCTCCCAAAGTGTTGGGATTACAGGTGGAAGCCACTGCACCCAGCCTCAGTTTCCAATTTTGATTTGGTTGAGCACCTAGAGTGGGTACTTCAGTTTTTTAGAAGTCTGGTTGGTGTGGGAATGTAGGGTTGGCAAGGTCACAGCTGGAAATGGGGAAGGGCAATGATGACAGTCATGGCTCACTGTGGTACCATCCAGATGTAAGTTAAATCATTATTCTCATAAACACTGCTACCAAACTCAGTAGCCCAGAGATGTTCAGATTCCCAGATTTCCAGCAGTAGTCTGTTTACCTAATCCGTTTGGATGGTTCCTTGTACTCAGTGGTAGAGATGCTTGGAAAGGAAAATTGTTAGTTCAGCAGCAGAGCTTTAGGTGTGACTCAGCCTTGAGTAAGTTGAACCGTTTATCTTTCTTCCCTTATCAGTTTGGACTAATAAGTATCTGGAAGGACTAAGTGTGTTTGCATGGAAACTAATCAGAAGGACATTTGGGACTTGTTTGGCCAAAAGAAATGCCACGTTCTTGGAGTTCACAAAATAGAATTGTTCCCTTTTGGGCTGCTTTGGGAGCTCTCCATGCCCCCTACCATTCTGGTCTATTTACTGTCCTCACCTCATTTCTCATGTGAGTCTTCCAAGTTAGGATTACATCACAGCAGTAAGCAAAAAGAACTATAGTTTTCAAGTTTCTCCAAAGGAGCTTCAAAAAAGTGACAGATACATTGCCTTTACAGGACACATTTTCTTAATATCTGCCTCATTGAAATAAGTTGGGGCATGTATGAATGCCAAGTCCATGAACATTTCACAAAAGTATAGAGAGGAGCTCAGCCACATTGATAATCTTCCTGCTACCCTGTTTCTTGGCTACCCATATAAATAAGAGCTGCTACGGTAACAACATTTTCAAGGTAGCCGAAGGAAAATATACTTATCGGTGGTGACTGCTTTTAAAAACAACATTTATTGATTTTCTAGCTGTAAAAGTTAATATATCTTTTTTCTTTTTTTTTTTTTTTGAGACAGAGTCTCCCCCTGTCACCCAGGCTGGAATGCAGTGGCACGATCTTGGCTCACTGCAACCTCCACCTCCCGAGTTCAAGTGATTCTCCTGCCTCAGACTCCCAAGTAGTTGGGATTACAGGCACACGCCACCACACCCAGCTCATTTTCGTATTTTTAGTAGAGACAGGGTTTCACCATGTTGCCCAGGCTGGTCTTGAACTCCTGACCTCAAGTAATCCGCCCATCTCGGCCTCCCAAAGTGCTGGGATTACAGGCGTGAGTCACTGTGCCCAGCCTAATATATCTTTATAGAGAATCTGGAAAGCTCAAAGAACCTTAGGATATAAATTATTTTATTATGAGTATCTTGGTAAGTTTATGCTCAAAGTTTTTATAAGAGGATCCTCTTCTCTGGAAATACGGCTTTCTTGTTTAGAGTATTTGTCTTCTCTTTAATATCTAAATCTTATTGTAGGTGTTCTTCATTGGCTCTAAACTCAGAATACTGAACCATGAACTTTCAGAATTAATAAAACAAGCAATTAATTTATTCCACATATTCTGATGACTCCAGTGCTCTGATTAGAAAGCAGAAGTAACACAATGCTTAGTACAGTAGCAGTACTGCAAACCAGCTTTGATGGATATTGTATATATTATGGTAAAGCGAGGAAAGAAATTTCTATGAACATTATTTTTTCTTTTGAGAAAAAATGAAAACAACTTTAGATGAAGTCAGAATGCAACCAGCAACTGTTGCACAAATTAAGAGATACTTATACTTAGTAACTGAGTAGATTTTCTAGAAAGATGGTTTTTAAATGGTCTCTGACTTTAGCAATGCTTGTGAGCTCTGTTGTGATGCTAATATCATTTGTAGGGGCATTTTCATATTCACCTGATTCATTGCTAATTACAGGAGAGCATCAGTTCAGCATTCTGTCTTTCCAATTATGTTGGAAATCGTGTGCTTAATTTTTGCTATAAGACCTTTTGGGCCGGGCGCGGTGGCTCAAGCCTGTAATCCCAGCACTTTGGGAGGCCGAGACGGGCGGATCACGAGGTCAGGAGATCGAGACCATCCTGGCTAACACGGTGAAACCCCGTCTCTACTAAAAAAATACAAAAAAACTAGCCGGGCGAAGTGGCGGGCGCCTGTGGTCCCAGCTACTCGGGAGGCTGAGGCAGGAGAATGGCGTGAACCCGGGAGGCGGAGCTTGCAGTGAGCTGAGATCCGGCCACCGCACTCCAGCCTGGGCGACAGAGCCAGACTCAGTCTCAAAAAAAAAAAAAAAAAAAAAAAAGACCTTTTGGCAAAATTGGGGGGAAAATTAAACATTTAAAGTTTTCAAATGAATTTAGGAAATAGGTGGGTGGACTTTTTGGTTTGTTGGCATGTGATTTGTGGGTGGGAATTTCCTTTTTAAGCAAGAACAGTGTACTATGTTGACTGACCATGTCTTCCAATGTATTGTCCCCGAGAACCAGAATGTAGACAAATGTTCTTTGTCTAACTGAATGAATTTAAAAAGTGTGTTGGAGGTCAGGAGATTGAGACCATCCTGGCTAACACAGTGAAACCCCGTCTCTACTAAAAATACAAAAAATTTAGCCAGGCGTGGTGGCAGTCGCCTATAGTCCCAGCTACTGGGGATGCTGAGGCAGGAGAATGGCGTGAACCCAGGAGGCGGAGCTTGCAGTGAGCTGAGATCGCGCCACTGCACTCCAGCCTGGGGATGAGAGCGAGACTCTGTCTCAAAACAAACAAAAAACAAAACAAAACATAAATGAAGTGTGTTGGCATAAATGGCCATGTGCATTTTCAAGGAGGAGGGGCACGTGCCAGGGTCAATGGAATTAAAATTTTACAAGCGTATACATAACATTTGTCTGTAGATCAGAAAGGGACTGCTAGGTATGCACGTTTCCCAAGTCTGAAACTTGCACTGGAAGCAGCAGCAGGGCGTGGGTGGTGGTTCAGAGGAAAAACGCTGTTGGAACATTAGACATGTGCAGTCAGTCATCAGTTGTCTTTCACAATCTGAAATCAGTTGCAAGAATTTCTCAGGCCTTAAAATTTGTAAAAGAAGCAGTTGTGTTTGGTTTGTGCTTTATATAACTATTCCATGTAATACTCTGAAATATCAATATCTTCGTCGAAGAGCTTGAAAACATTTTACTTGAAGTGTGTGAGTGAAGGGCTGAGGATTCTGAGTGGTGATTAACAGCTTGGGGAGAGTGCCCATCATTCCCTGAACCCTGCTCTGTGTGATCAGGCCAGCTGGCTCCCAGGATTTTTAATCCATGTCGGAAGAGCCAATAAAAAGATAAAGTCAATTACTAGGAGAGGCCACAAGTGCCTGCCAGAGTTCTGATGTATTTTCTCAAATGAAAGGGCCAAAGAGAGATGTCAAGCAGGCCTGAGTTGCTTGCTTTCTCCCAGTAGCTGTGTGCTCTCTTTGGGCCCCAGTCACTTCACTGGTAAAATGAGGTCACATCACCTATCACTCCCCACTATCTCCACTGCACGCCCCCAGTACAAGTCATAGTCATACTGTATGTAGCCACTGTAGGAGCGTCCTAACTGCTCTCCCTACTTTGATTCTTGCCTCCCTAAAATCCATTCTCTACCCACCAGCCAGAGTGGTGGTGAAGCTCACCATCTTTATCTGAAACCATCTTGTATGTTTGGTATTGTCTCTCTGACCTCCCCACTCCAGAATGCAATCTTCACAGTCTCTGTTCTGTCCTTTCGGTCATTACTCTTTCCTCCCAGCCACTGACGCCTCTCATTTTCTCCTGTTCTCATTCTTAATTTTAGCAGTTTTTTTCCTGAGCATTTGAAATGGGAGTCAGAAAACCTGGGGTCTAGTTTTAGTTCTGTGACTTCCCTGTGGCCCTTAGTTAAGAAAGTCACTTCACTTCTCCAGGCCCCAGTTTCATTCCCTGTGAAGCTGAGTGTAAGAGTCAGCGAGCGCTTCGGTAACAAAGGACCACAGACTGAGGGCTTAAGCCACAGAAATTGATCTTCTCACAATTCTGGAACCTTAGAAAGCTGTCTTCTGAGGTCTCTCTCTTGGCTTGTAGATGGCTGCCTTCTCACCACGTCTTCACTGTGTCTTCCCTCTGTGTGCGTTTGTGTCCTCATCTCTTCTTTTTATTAAAGACACCAGTTATATTGGAGTGTAGCCAACCCTAATGACCTCATTTTACCATAATTACCTCTTTAAAGGCCCTCTCTCCCAATAGTCACATTCTGAGGTACTGGGGGTCAGGGCTTCAACATGGAGGGGCATAATTCATTCAGCTCATAATACTAAATTATATCTAAGACTCCTTTCGGCTCTACAAAATTATATTTTAAATTGGGGATCTTTCTCCTTACACCCATGTTCCCTTCTACTCCCCTGATATAATAGCTTGGTTCATATGCCTCCCAGTTTTTAGTACTCATGCATATCCTCACTGTAGTTTTGAAGGGTTTAAAAGTCTGTGTGTATGTCTAGTAATCATATAAATAAGTTATGGTCAACTGAAATGGGAGGATGAATATATAAAATATTAAATGGGAAAAAAATAGCCTCTGAGGAGGGATTTTAATTTTACGGTTTTTTTTTTTTTTTTTTTTTTTTTTTTGGTCTATATATAATAAAAAAAATGTTCCCTCCTACAGCTGGAAACTGACAAACTGGCTCTCCCGATGAGCCCCAGCCCGCTTAGCCCGAGCCCCATCCCCAGCCCCAACGCGAAACTTGAGAATTCCGCTCTCCTGACGGTGGAGCCTTCTCCCCAGGACAAGAACAAGGGCTTCTTCGTGGATGAGTCGGAACCCCTTCTCCGCTGTGACTCTACATCCAGCGGCTCCTCGGCGCTAAGCAGGAACGGTTCCTTTATTACCAAAGGTACAGGCATCTCAGCAGACCTCACACACGCACTTTAAACCCCCCAAAGAGCCCCTGGGATTTGTCCCTCCCCTTCCACAGTCCAGTTGTAGTTGAGAGGTGAGTCATCTGAATTACCTGCCCGGGAAGACCAGCCCAAAACTTCAGGATACGCTGGCCCGAGAAAAACCTCGCCATTGGCTGGCGAAGACACGCCTCCGAAATCTTTACAGCTCACACTGCCTGGTGGAGAGCTATGGGCCACCCTTTGGCCTCATGATGCTATCAAATGAGTGTGTCGGGGAAGGCCTGATAAAATGTAGTCTGGCAAGATTTTTGAAAATTATTTACCAAGCTTGCTGTGTCCAAAGATTTAAAGTTGAATTTATCTGAAGAGTGAGAAGTACAGGTTTTAGGCCGTTTGCAGCAGCTCATGCCTGTAATCCCAGCACTTTGGAAGGCCGAGGTGGGCCAATCACTTGAGGCCAGGAGTTCGAGACCGACCTAGGCAACAAAGCAAGACGTGGTCTCTACAAAAAATTAAAAATTAACCTGTAGTCCCAGCTGCTCCAGAGGCTAAGGCAGGAGGATCCCTTGAGCCCAGGAGTTTGTGCCACTCTGTTACCTGGTAACAGAGCAAGACCCTGTCTCAAAAACAAGCAAACAACCCCTAAACCAAAAAAACCCATTTCGTTGAAATTTAACTTGACTACTGAGTTTCTTGGTGCCACCTTAAATTTTGTACCAGGGGTGAGTGCCTCATTTGCCTCTTTATAAGTCCAGGCTCTGGCTGGCACCATATCCAGATGGTAGGCGCAATGTCCAAGCTTGAACGTCATTGATAAAGTGGTTCTAGCCGGGTGCGGTGGTTCACGCCTGTAATCCCAGCACTTTGGGAAGCCAAGGTTGGCGGATCGCTTGAGGCCAGAAGCCAGAGATCAGCCTGGCCAACATGGTGAAACCCCATCTCTACTAAAAAAAAAGAAAAATTAGCCTGCTGCAGTTCCAGCTACTCGGAGGCTGAGGCAAAAGAATCACTTGAACCCGAGAGGCAGAGGTTGCAGTGAGCTAAGATCGTGCCACTGCACTCCAGACCGGGTGACAAGAGCAAAACTTTGTCTCAAAAAAAAAAAAAAAAAAGAAAACTACAAGTTTTAGTGACTTAAAAATACCCTAAAATTCATTTTGTTAAACTACATTGCAAATACCAATATTTTAAACATTATGGATTGGTAGTTTTGGCAAAGAATTTGCAACTTTTAATTTTTAATATCGGTTAGGGAATTAGCATACACTATGACAGTTTTTAAAGAAATTTTCTAGGTTTGGGTAATTCCAGTTATATTTTAGTGAAAGGGTTACATTTGATATTTTATGTATTTATAAAATGTTTTATTTACATATTTATAATTTATATACTTTATATATTTATATTAATCTCTTTTACATTTACATAAAACATTTATATTTTAGTTTATATTTATGTTATATATTATATTTTAGAAAAGGTGCTTTTTGATAGTAATAAAAGTTATAGTTCCTCATCCCAATGTAAGGTATGACCTGAGAAGAAATAATATTTTCTTATTTATGTGCTTTTACTCTCTCAGCAGTTTAGTTCTAAAGTATCATAATGTAATTGGAAAGTCAGATAAGTAGACTACTTTGTCTTAGAATTTTTGATCATTTGGAAAAGGCGTGGGCCTATGTGTATCTTAGTTTAGTAAACACATTACAGATAGGGAAAGTAGTAAAAGTTTTTTAGTTTTGTGTTTTTGTTTCTTTGGTTTCTTTAAGTATCTCACCATTCACCTTCTGAATTCCAAAATAATTTAGAAGTTAGTTAAGTCTAGGCAAATGTCACAGTAACGATACCTCAGCAAGCTATTCAAGCAAGACCTTGTCTGCTCTCTATCAGGCAAATCTTGTTTGCTATCTTACACGCGCAATGCCAGTAAAAACTCTTGTGTTGTTTCGAATGTGCCAGAGGGTCACTCACTCTCTCACTGTAATGGAGGAAGGATAATAATAGGCTGGGGAGGAAACAGATGTATCTCTCTCCAGGACCCCCTCTCCTTCCCCCAGGCCTTGCCAGTACAGTCACCTTACAGCTGTCTTTGCTTCCCTCTCTTCTCTGCAGAAAAGAAGGACACAGTGTTGCGGCAGGTACGCCTGGACCCCTGTGACTTGCAGCCTATCTTTGATGACATGCTCCATATTCTAAATCCTGAGGAGCTGCGGGTGATTGAAGAGATTCCCCAGGCTGAGGACAAACTGGACCGGCTATTCGAAATTATTGGAGTCAAGAGCCAGGAAGCCAGCCAGACCCTCCTGGACTCTGTTTATAGCCATCTTCCTGACCTGCTGTAGAACATAGGGTTACTGCATTCTGGAAATTACTCAATTTAGTGGCAGGGTGGTTTTTTTTATTTTCTTCTGTTTCTGATTTTTATTGTTTGGGGTGTGTGTGTGTGTGTTTAACAGAGTATATGGCCAGTGCTTGAGTTCTTTCTTTCTCTCTTTTTTTTTAAATAACTCTTCTGGGAAGTTGGTTTATAAGCCTTTGCAAGGTGTAACTGTTGTGAAATACCCACCACTAAAGTTTTTTAAGTTCTATATTTTCTCCATTTTGCCTTCTTACGTATTTTCAAGATTGTTCTGTGCACTTTAAATTTACTTAACTTACCATAAATGCAGTGTGACTTTTCCCACACACTGGATTGTGAGGCTCTTAACTTCTTAAAAGTATAATGGCATCTTGTGAATCCTATAAGCAGTATTTAAGTCTCTTAACATTCACACTTACTTTTTAAAAACAAATATTATTACTATTTTTATTATTATTTGTCCTTTATAAATTTTCTTAAAAGATTAAGAAAATTTAAGACCCCATTTGAGTTACTGTAATGCAATTCAACTTTGATTAAGTTTAAATACGTCTTGTATAGTTCATATTCATGGCTGAAACTTGACCACACTGTTGCTGATTGTATGGTTTTCACCTGGACACTGTGTAGAATGCTTGATTACTTGTACTCTTCTTATGCTAATATGCTCTGGGCTGGAGAAATGATATCCTCAAGCCATCAGGATTTGCTATTTAAGTGGCTTGACAACTGGGCCACCAAAGAACTTGAACTTCACCTTTTAAGAATTGAGCTGTTCTGGAACACATTGCTGCACTTTGGAAAGTCAAAATCAAGTGCCAGTGGCACCCTTTCCATAGAGAGTTTGCCCAGCTTTGCTTTAACGTATGTCTTGTTTTTTATATACATATAGTCAATAGGTCCAATCTGCTCTCAAGGCCTTGGTCTTGGTGGGATTCCTTCACCAATTACTTTAATTAAAAATGGCTGCAGCTATAAGAACCTTTGTCTGATATATTTGCAACTATGCTCCCATTTACAAATGTACCTTCTAATGCTCAGTTGCCAGATTCCAATGCAAAGGTGGCGTGGACTCCCTTTTTGTGGGCGGGGTTCGTGGGTAGTGGTGAAGGACCGATATCAGAAAAATGCCTTCAAGTGTACTAATTTATTAATAAACATTAGGTGTTTGTTACTTAAGTAGTCTGAGTGTATTTAATCGTTAAATCTCTTGCTTTGTACATTTCCTCTAGTTGTGTGTTGATTAGTCTTTTGCAAAAGTATGTGTGTTCTAAAAACCTCAGCCATTCTAATCTGTAAATCGTGGAAATTTGCAAAGGTTTGTGTTTGGAAAGGTACCTGGAGTTTCGTAGGGAGAGACTTCAGTGAAAACTACCAAGCATTTCCTAGTCTTTTGGGTTAAATCTGAGAATTCACTTTTTGAGATTGTCCTTATTATAGGAAATGGGTAGATACCTCATTGTTCCTGAATAAGTTCAGAGGACTCTCATGGTATTGAGGCAGGGTGAGATCTCACGTTGGTATTCATTGCATGTCTCCCTTTTCTTGGGGACCATGGCTCTACAGAATTCCAACAACCAGAACCTCAGCAATTTTAAGTTCCTCTTTCCATGAGAAACTGGAAGTGAATGCCTTGCTTGAACATTTGGACACCCACATCAACGACATTAAAGGGTTTTTCTGGTTTCATCCGCTTCCACATGGTTGGTTTCTAGAGAACTATCCTGGTATTTAATGACACTGGTTCTTACACCGGCTTTCCCCTTCTTTTGTCGACAAAAGACAGAAACTCTGTAAGGAAGGAAAGCAAACTAGAATCGGTCACAGATGGTAGTGGAGGAGACAAGAGTTTGCATTTCAGAGGATTTCAGAACTGCCACTAATTTCACGTGGGGGTAGAAAATACAAAGAATGAACAAATTGTTATTACGGTTAAGTTTGTGGATTATTTGTACCTTGTATCTTGCGATGCTTTCATTAATAACTCACATTTACACAGGTTTATACTTTACAAAGTAATTTTTATATTACTTTATTGAATCCTCACAACTATAGGATAGGTACTATTATTGTGTCCATTTCATAGATTAAAAAACCGGCTTATAAAGGCCAAATAACTTGTCTAAGACCTATAGCAAAGTTGTAGAGATCAGACTTGAATCCATGTCTTCTGACTGTCTGTATCCAAGACTGACTGTTCCGTGTATGTAGGACCAGTGACCAGAAATTCCTTATTGGCTGAAATAGTGGGCAGAGATCACAGTGATGAAATTTATTTGGGTTATAAGTAAAGCCCTATATGCAAGTTCAGTCGGTACTTGTGAAAGTATTGGAATGAGGTGACATCAGTTGATGACCCATAGGGAAGGAACATAGGACATGTGGTTAAATGAAAGCTTAATATTGAACTAACATGACATATATCTTTTCTAAAACGAATGCAACCTCCAGCTGCATTATTAAAAAATAAAATGTTCTGATCAGAGCCGATGATAGTGTCATTTTTATACTGTGTGGCTCGCTTCAGAGCTTTCCTCTAGCTTTGGGCTGTCTTACTTTGAGGAGTATGGCTGAAGTGAAAGGTTTCCAGTGTGTCAGGGGGATATAGTGGGATGCCAAGAAGAGTAAGAAACAGAATCAGGAGCAACTGTCAGCAAATCTAAGCCTGACAATGAAGACCAGGCAGCAGGAGAAAGATGAGCTTCAGTTATTTAAAGGGCTAAGGAAGGGATGATGTAGTTTTCTCCAGAGGGTAATATACTTTCCTCTAGGCTGATGTAGGCTAAGTGCAATTAGACTGAGCTGCTTTTCAAATAAGAGAATGATTCCTGCTCTGGGAAAAAGTTGGGCCTGCATTAGTGGTTCTCAAACTTTCATGTAACTAATCACCTGGGAATAAGCCGTCAGTCAAAAAGGCAGTTTCGGAGAGAATTCAATTCAGGTTTGTGGTGAATTCCAGAATGAGTTTCCCACACTTAGAGAAAGTGCTTTAGATCCTTGCCACTGTGGATGAGGACCGGCAGTACCCTTAACACTAGGAAGCATTGTGTTAGGAATGCAGAATTTGAGGCCACTATGTTGTGCTCCCTAAACTTGAATATACAAATGAAACACTTAGGTATCTTAAAGGCAGATTGGGTTTTAATTGGTCTGTGGGACTGGGCTGAGGCTGCATTTCTTTTTTTTTTTTTTTTTTTTGAGATGGAGTCTCACTCTGTCACCGAGGCTGGAGTGCAGTGGCACAATCTCAGCTCACTGCAGCCTCTGCCTCCCAGGTTCAAGCAATTCTGCCTCAGCCTCCCAAGTAGCTGGGACTACAGGTGCCCGCCACCATGCCCAGCTACTTTTTTTTCGTATTTTTAGTAGAGACAGGGTTTCACTATGTTGGCTAGGCTGGTCTCGAACTCCTGACCTCGTGATTCGCCCACCTCGGCCTCCCAAAGTGCTGGGATTGCAGGCGTGAGCCACTGCAGTCGGCCTGAGGCTGCATTTCTAACAAGCTCCTGTGTGATGTGGATGCTCCTGGTCGTCAGATAACACTGGGTAGCCTGAAACAGGCCAATTATGCCTCAGTTTCATGCAAAGGGTAGCACTAATATGGGAGATTATACCACTTCCATGTGAGAGAAGTAAACAGATTCTGATGATCCAAAGAGATTTCCAGAACCAGACAATCTTGGGCAAATTCTACAGTAGTGGGTCTTAATTCTGACTGCACATTGAAATCAGCAGGAACACTTTGAGAGACCCAATGCCCAGGTCATACACAAAACCAACAATGTCAGAATCACAGGAGATAGGACTTAGGCAGCAGCACTTTTTTTTTCATTTTAAATTTTTAAATTTTTTTTTATGTGGAGGGGGAGCTTTAAAAAAAAAGGTTTACTTTAGGTTCAGGAGTCCATGGGCAGGTTGTATATATGTGTGTGTGTGTGTGTGTGGTGTAAACTCTTGTCACAGGAGTTTATTGTACAGATTATTTTGTCACCCAAATAATATACTAAGCCTAGTATCTGTTATTTTTTCTGATCCTCTCCCCCCGCCACTATCCACCCTCAAATAGGCCCCAGTGTCTTGTTCCCCTCTTCATGTACATGTATTCTCATCATTTAACTTCCACTTATAAGTGAGAACATGCAGTATTTGGCTTTCTGTTCCTGCATTAATTTACAAAGGATGGTGGCCTCCAGCTCCGTCTGTGTTCCTGCAAAGGACATGATCTCATCCTTTTTTATGGCTGTGTAGTATTCCATGGTACCACTTTCCATATGTACTACTTTTTCTTTGTCTAGTTTACCATACTTGGACATTTAGTTGATTCCATGTCTTTGCTGCTGTGAGTAGTGCTGCAATGAACATATGTATGCATGTGTCTTTATGGTAGAATGGTTTATATTCCTTTGGGTATATACCCAGTAATGGGATTGAGTAGCATTTTTTAAAGCTCTCCAGGGGATCTCAATGTATAGTCAGCTAAGAGAGCTTAGGAAGAGAGCCTTTCTCAAGTCTCACCCAAGATCTGATGAACAAACCTCGCAGGGAGTTAACCTGAAGATCTGTAACTGAAAAGTGATTTTGCTATAGCCTACTTGACTCTGCACGTTTGCTTTAGGACCCATAACCTTACTGTAAGATTTATATGATTATGCTTGATACACACCAAGCACTGATGAGGCAACACCTTCAAGCTCAATTGCATTGATGAACCTACCTGCAAGTACAGTAATCAATTCTTCATGGTTTTTAGCAAAATGTATAGGGTATTATTAGTCAAGAATATTTGGGAAATGATGTTACTATGATTTAAGTTACTGTATTTATATTTGATAGAATACCAATTTTCAAAGAGATATAGTGAAATATAATGAGTCAAGAAACTGCCCTGACTATATTAGAGTCTCAGACTGGGCCATTTGGAGCAGCAATCTATTGTACAATACTGCAGATACAACAGGTACCTATGCTGGCTTTTGACTGGAGAAAAAAGATGTGATCTCTTGTTGAGCAGAATTGAGGTCCTTACATTGGAAGGAGCCTTGGACATCACCTGGAGAGCCCTGTGGTTTTCTGGTGGAGGAGCTAGACTCACATCTGCTAGTTAGTGGTGGAGCCTGGTCACCTTAGCCCCTGTCAGCACTCTTTTATTATTCCAAGCTATCTCTTTTTACTTCTTTTCTTACTACCTTTCTTGAACATAAGTAGAAAACAAAATCCACTCATCTGAGTAAGGATTAAGTTTTTAAAAGGCTTTTATTGTACTTGACTTTGAAGTAGCTGTTTACATGAAACACATTTGGATTTTGGAGTCTTGGATTTCCAATATAGGTATTCATAGGATAGCTTGCCAGGATTCATAAGAAACATGCCAATGGGTGCCTCTAGGAAGGAAAATGGGCTAGCAAGGAGACAGGAGGCAAAGAAAGACATGTTCTTGTCATGATTTGTTATTTTGAGCGTTTTGAGTAGTACAATATTTGTATATATTATTGAATTCAAAAAGTTGTAAATAAAAACTGTAGAATGTTTCTATGGCTTCCAGGAAATGTGCACTGATGAAGCCCAAGGTAAGAGTCGTATGCACTAGACTTAAAATGCTAGCAATAGCTTTCTGAGGAGCATTTGAGTAAAATCTGCAAAGGGAATCAGCCTCTTGCCCTGCTCTCCGGGAGAAGTGGCCACCTTCCCCACCCCTCCACATCCTCTTCGTGAGAATTTGACATCCTTTTCTTGGGCTTAGATCACAAACACAAAAGTAATACAAAGTTCAAATGGAGAGAATTCAAAGTTTGAAATTTAGGGAGATGGGACAGAGTAGCTAATTTCTGGCCAAAACATCTTTTTATATTTCTTATCACAGAAATTTCTCATAATCAGGCCGGGCGCAGTGGCTCACGCCTGTAATCCCAGCACTTTGGGAGGCCGGGGTGGGCAGATCACCTGAGGTCGGGAGTTTGAGACCAGCCTGACCAACAGGGGGAAACCCTGTCTCCACTAAAAATACAAAATTAGCTGGGCCTGGTGGTGCATTCCTGTAATCCCAGCTACTCACGAGGCTGAGGCGGGAGAATTGCTTGAACCCGGGAGGCAGGAGGTTGCGGTGAGCCTAGATCGTGCCATTGCACTCTAGCCTGGGCAACAAGAGCGAAACTCCACCTCAAAAAAAAAAAAAAAGAAAAAAAAACATATCGCTCATAATCAATGTCTCTGTGAGGAAAAATATCAAAGATTTCTTAAGGATCCTTTAGCAGTTCATCTCTCCAAAGGAGATACTTCTGTTCTGCACTGGCACTGTCTCATGGTCACTCATCTACTGCTTTATCCACAGTAACATGCCAAACAGGAAATCTCAAGGGGAAGGGAGAGGCAGAAAGACAGTTCATTTCCAAGAATCCCATGACAATTGTTTCTCACTGCTTCCAGAAACTTAGAACAGCCAATTTCATAGTATGGGCTTTTTGTTGTTGTTGTTGCTGTTTAAATGTAGTACACTCTCCCACAGAAACATTCATTCCATCACTCTACTCATCTATCCATGAAACATTTGAGCAACTACAAGGTACTATGTTAGAAGCTAGAAGTACAAAGAGAAATGTGATACAAGATTGTAACTACCAATGAGAACAAGGCATTAGTTCGCGGCTGTATTCTCAGCATCTAGACCCATGCCCGGAACATGGTAGTTGTTCAGTCACTACAATGTTGAATAAATAAATGAATACATGATCCTGGCTTCAAGAATTCACAGCTTAGAAAGAGAAATAGACTTATGAACATCATCAAATATATCCGAGTGAAGTGATAGTAATATGAAGAAGATACTAGGAAAGCAAGAAACTAAACATGAATCAAGGAAAAATATTGCAAGATCCCCTACTGTAAACCTTCTTTCTTATTAATTTTAAAGAAAATTGTGTCAAAAACAAAGGGCTGACAGTTGCAGTTCCATGCATTTCAAAGCTTGAGGAAGGAAGATGTAAAGGGGAAGAAAACAAAGGGAAAAATATAGGCATACTGTAGACATGATTTTATAAGCAAGGATTTCGTATCGTTTATAAATTGGTTGTTCCACCATTTCCCCGGGCTTGTTGTTTACCATCATTACAAGATAAGATAAGATAAGACATGAGGCCCAGTCATGCTATTCCTTTGCGCATATCACATACTCAGAGGATAGAAAGGATATACGTCCCCTCATGGACAGACTCTTCCTATAAAGTATTGAAAGCACTTGGCATTACTCACTCTTCAATCTTAACCTGAATCCTATGATGTGGGGTCTGTTATTTCCATTCTACTAATGAAGAATCTGAGGCGAAGAGAGACAGTGACTTTCCTAAAGTCACACAGCTAGTAAAGGGTATAGCCAGGAAGGCTTGTGGTAGAAATGAGTGAGCCAGGCATGGTGGTAAATCCTGGAAACAAAATGGCAAATAAAGTGGATCTGATTCCTATTTTCCTAGAGCCTCTCACCTGGACTCAACTGAAATTGAATTTTGGGGTAAAGGGCTTTTTCCTTAGTAAAAGATTTTGTACTTTCAAATAATTTAAGACACACAAGTTTCTTTCTTTCTTTTTATTTATTTATTTATTTATTTATTTATTTATTTATTTATTGAGATGGAGTTTCGCTCTTTTTGCCCAGGCTGGAGTGCAAAGGTGCTATCTCGACTCACCACAACCTCCGCCTCCCGGGTTCAAGCGATTCTCCTGCCTCAGCCTCCCTAGTAGTTGGGATTAGAGGCTTCTGCCACCATGCCCTGCTAATTTTGTATTTTTACTAGAGACGGGGTTTCTCCATATTGGTCGGGCTGATCTCGAACTCCCGACCTCTGGCTGTCTCGGCCTCCCAAAGTGCTGGGATTACAGGTATGAGCCACCACGCCTGGCCAAGACACACAAGTTTCAAAAATACCACAGTGAGTTTCTGTTTCCTTCACCTAGTTTTGTATTTTAATAGTTTCTCTATTCTTCACACAGCTTTCTCTAAGAATAATATCTTGTGTAGCCATAGATATTACCAAAATCAGAAAATTGACATTGATACAATATTACTAACTAAAACTACAGAACACAGTTCATGTTAGCTTTTAACCTGCACTTTTTTGGGGGTGGATATGAAATGTTATCACATCTATTGATTCACTTGGTAACCACCACCATAACCAGAATATAGAACTGTTTCTTCACACAAAGAAACTTCCTTCTGCTAACTTTATACGCATGCCTCACTTTCCACGGTAAACCCTGGCAACCGTGTCCATCACTATAGTTTTGTGGTTTAGAGAATGTTAAATAAATGGAATCATACAGGATATAGCCTTCTGAGATTGACCTTATTTCACTCAGCATAATCCCCTTGAGACCTGACCACAATTGTTTTGCTTATCAGTACTCCTTATTCACGATTTTGAAATTCTTCACCTGGATGAGGCTGGAGACAACTTGATGCTTTCCACAGAATGAAGAGTCCCAACTTGTATATCAGTGTTAAGAAGAAAACAAAACAAATACTTACGGTGAGATTTTCGTGGACTTAAAACAAACAAACAAACAAACAAGCAAACAAAAACTTAACTTTTATTTTATGTTCAAGGGTACATGTGCAGGTTTGTTATGTAGGTAAACTTGTGTCACAGGGGTATGTTGTACAGATTATTTTGTCACCCAGGTATTAAGCCTATTACCCATTAGTTATTTTTCCTGATTCTCTCCCTCCTCCCACCCTTCAACCTCCAATCAGCCCTAATGTGTGTTGTTCTCCTCTATGCATCCATGTGTTCTTATCATTTAGCTCCACTTATAAGCGAGATCATGTGGTATTTAGTTTTCTGTCTCCGAATTCGTTTGCTAAGGATAATGGCATCCAGCTCCATCTATGTTCCTGCAAAGGAGATTATCTTGTTCTTTTTTGTGGCTGAATAGTATTCCATGGTGTACATGTACCACATTTTCTTTTTGTTGTTGTTGTTTTCTATTGAGATGGAGTCTCGCTCTGTTGCCCAGGCTGGAGTGCAGTGGTATGATCTCAGCTCACTGCAATCTCCACCTCCCAGGTTCAAGTGATTCTGCTGTCTCAGCCTCCCCCAAGTAGCTGAAATTACAGGTGTGTGCCACCATGCCTGGCTAATTTTTGTAATTTTAGTAGAGATGGGGTTTCACCATTTTGCCCAGGCTGGCCTCAAACTCCTGACCTCAAGTGATCTGCCCACTTTGGTCTCCCAAAGTGCCGGGATTACAGGCATGAGCTACTGTGCCTGGCCTTTATCATAGAATGATTTGTATTCCTTGGGGTATATACTCAAGTGATGGTGTTACTGGGTCGAATTGTATTTCTGCTTTTAGGTCTTTTAGGAATCACCACACCAATTTCTACAATGGTTGAACTAATATACTCCAACCAACAATGTATAAGCATTCCTTTTTCTCCACAACCTCACCAGCATCTGTTATTTTTTAACTTTTTAGTAATAGCCATTCTGACTGGTGTGAGATGGTATTTCATTGTGGTTTTGATTAGCATTTCTCTAATGATTGGTTATGTTGTTAAACTTTTGTTCATATGATTGTTGGCTGCATGTATGTCTTCTTTTGAAAACGGTCTGTTCATATCCTTTGCCCACTTCATAATGGGGTTGTTTTTCTCTTGTAAATTTACAAAAACAAAAGCACAGATCAATGGAACAGAAGAGAGAACTGAGAAATAAGGCCACACACCTATGACCATCTGATCTTGGACAAAGCTGACAAAAACCAGCAATGGCAAAAAGACTCCCTATCCAGTAGATGGTGCTGGGATAACTGACTAGTCGTATGCAGATTATTGAAGCTAGACCCCTTCCCCACACCATATACAAAAATCAACTCAACATGATTAAACACTTAAATGTGAAACCCAAAATTATAAAAACCCTAGAAGACAACCCAGGCAATACGATTTTGGACATAAGAACAGGCAAAGATTGCATGGTAAAGACAAAAAAGGTAATTGCAAGAAAAGCAAAAATTGACAAATGGGATCTAATTAAACTAAAGAGCATCTGTACAGCAAAGGAAACTATCAACAGAGTAAAGAGACAACCTACAGAATGGGGGAAAATGTTTGCCAACTATGAATTTGACAAAGTCTAATTTCCAGCATCCATAAAGAACTTGAACAAATTCCACAGACTATTTTTAAAAATGTGTCATTGATATAAAAACTATTTATATTAGCAGTATGTAATCGTATGTAATCATTATCACCTGTAAAGAAAAAGAAAAATAGAAGGTAAATGTTCTTACAGAGAGAGCAGAGCTTTAAGATTCATTTTCATTTTAAGTCTATTTTATTTTGCCAGTGTATTAACATTTAGAGGTCTGTTACACTAACATTAATTATTAATTTTTTCATTTCCATAATGGTTAAGAGCTTCTTCAAGCACTCATGTCTGTAAAAAATATTTTAAAGTTTCTTTTGTTGTAACAGGAAAAAAACAGAAAAATAAAGTTTGTTCTTTTTAATTGTTGAGTAGCATTCCATGGTATAGATGTACCATTGTTTGCTTGACCATTCAAACTTTGAAGGACATTTGGACTGTTTCCAGTTTCTGGCTATTATAAATAAAGCTATGAACATTCATATACAGGTTTTTGTGCAGACCTAAGTTTTCATTTCTTTAGGGTAAATACATCAGAGTAGGATTGTTGGGGAATATAGTAAATGTATGTTTAACTTTATAATAGACTGTCAAGCTGTTTTCGCAGTAGTGGTACTATTGATACGGCTCTGATCAGCGGAGGAACACCAGGGGTCTTGTCTCCAGTCTAATTGGAAAAAACAACACAGACACACGCGGAGTGGTTTTAAGGAGCGTAGAGTTTAATAGGCAAGAAAGAAGGGGGAAGAAAGAAAGAAGACTGCTGCCCTGTAAAGAGACAGAGGGAGGGGGGCTCCAAAGCTGAGAGAGGCAACTTAAGTGCCACGGATACCGGTCCGTTTTATGAGTAGGCTGGAGGAGACGGTGCCTGATTTGCATAGGGCTCAGGGGATTGGTTTGACCAGGTATGTCATTCACGTAGCCAGTGAAAAAGCTGGCACTCCCACTCTAGCCTTTTAATATGCAAATTGAGGGCTTGAGGTTCTACACACGTGGGGATATGTGGGGTTGGGCATGTTGCCAGGAACATGTGGGGCAAGGGCAAGAAGGCCTAGGCAATTGCCATGTTTGGGTGGACCCAGTTTCTAATAGCCTGTATTTGCATATCAAAGGTTGCTGGCCTGGCTCTAAGAGCTGCTTTAAAAACGAAAACTTCCCAAGGATCCTTTTTCCTCTCTATCTGGCTAAAATAATTTCTGAATAACTACTACAACACTATCTTGTAATATAATCCCATATTGATGTATAAGAGATTCACTTGTGCTGTATCCATGCTAGTCCTTGGTATTGTCAATATTCTTTATTATAGTCATTCAACTAAGTGTCTAGTGGTACAAACTTAAATTTATAAAGTTATGGGCTGGGTGCAGTGTCTCACACCTGTAATCCCAGCACTTTGGGAGGCCGAAGCTGGAGGATTGCTCGAGTCTAGGAGTTCAAGACCAGCCAGCGCAAGATGGCGAAATCCTGTCTTAACTAAAAATACAAAAAATTAGCCAGGCATGGTGGCGCACGCCTGTAGTTCCACCTACTTGGGGGGCAGAGGTTCAAGGATCCCTGAACGTGGGAGGTCAAGGCTGCAGTGAGCTGAGATTGCGCCCCTGTGTTACAGCCTGGGCAACTGGAGTGAGCCCTTGCCTCAAAAAATAAAAAATAAAAAAGTTACGAAGACATGCAACTAAGTAAGAATTTAAAATTGAAAAGTGCTATCTCAGCCGGGTGTGGTGGCTCACATCTGTAATCCCAGCGCTTTGAGAAGCTGAGGCAGGCGGATCACCTGAGGTCAGCAGTTTGAGATCAGACTGGCCAACATGGTAAAACCTCATCTCTACTGAAAATACAAAAATTAACTGGGCGTGGTGGTGGATTGAGGCACGAGAATCGCTTGAACCTGGGAGGCAGAGGTTGCGGTGAGGCGAGATTCTGCCACTGCACTCCAGCCTAGGCGACAGAGCCAGACTCTGTCTCAAAAAAAAAAAAAAAAAAAAAAAAGAAAAGGAAAATGCTCTGATGCTTACTTCTATTTACTTACTACAATTTCATTCTTATTTATTTTCTTAAAAAAATTCACTTTATGTGTGTTAAGAACACTTAACATGAATCTACCCCCTTAAAATTTCAAGTTTACAATATAGTATTGTTGACCATAGGCACAATGTTGTAGTGTAGGTCTGTAGAACTTATTCATCTTGCTTAACTGAAACTTTAGACCTGTTGGTTATTAATTCCCCATTTCCCCTTGGAAACACTATTCCAGTCTTTGCCTTTATGAATTTGACTGTTTTGGAGTCCTCATATAAATGGAATCATGCAGTATTTGTCTTTCTGTGACTATTTCACTTATCATAATGTCCTCAGGGTTTGTCCAGGTTGTCACACATTACAGAATTTTCTTTTAAGGCTGAATAATATTCCATTGTCTATATATGCATTTTATTTATCTATTCATGTATTGATGGACATTTAGGTTGTTTCTATATCCTGGCTATTGTGTGAATAGTGCTGTAATAAATACGGGAGCACTAACATCTCTTCAAGATCCTGATTTCAATTCTTTTGGATAAAGACCCAGACGTAGGATTGTTGGATCACACAATAGTTCTATTTTTAATTTTTGAGGAACCTCCATACTGTTTTCTATAGGGTTTGCATCATTTTGCATTCCTATCAATAGTGTGAAAGTGTTCCAATTTCTCCACATCCTCCTCAACAATTACCTTAAAATTTTCCATAACAGTCATCTTGACAGATGCAAAGTGATATTTCATTGTGGTTTTGATTTGCATTTTTCTAATGATTAATGACATTGAACATGTTTTCATATAGCTGTGGACCATTTGTACGTCTTCTTTAGAGAAATGTCTCTTCAAGTCTTTAGCCCGTTTTTAAATTGGGATATTAGTATTTTTTGCTATTGAGTAGTAGGGGTTCCTTATATATTTTGAAAATATATAGTTGGAAAAACTCCTTGTTGGATAAATGGTTTGCAAATATTTTTTTCCAATCTATAATTTGCCCTTTCACAATGTTGATGGTTTTCATTGTTCTGCAGAAGCTTTTTAGTTTGATGTAGTCCTACTTGTCTATTTTTGCTTTTGTTGCCTGTGCTTCTTGTGTCATATCTATGCAGTGATTGCCAAGAACAATGACAAGGGGATTTATCCCTATATTTTCTTTTTTTTCTTCAACTTTTATTTTAAGTTCCGTGGTACATGTGCAAGATGTTCAGGTTTGTTACATAGGTAAACGTGTGCTGTGGTGGTTTACCGCACAGATTAATCCATCACTTAGGTGTTAAGCCCAGCATCCATTAGCTAGTCTTCCTGATGCCTTCCCTCCCTCCCCGGCCAATAGGCCCCAGTGTGTGTTGTTCCCCCAATGTGTCCATGTGGTCTTATCCATCAGCTCCCACTTGTCAGTGAGAACATGTGGTGTTTGGTTTTCTGCTCCTATGTTAGTTTGCTGAAGATAATGACTTCCAGTTCCATCCGTGATGATCTCCATCAGATCATGCAAAGGGTATGATCTTGTTCCTTTTTATGGTTGCATAGCATTCATGGTGTATATGTACCACATTTTCTTTATTCAGTTTATCATCGATTGGCATTTGGGTTGATTTCATGTTTTTACTATTGTGAATAGTGCTGCAATGAATATGTGTGCATGTGTCTTTATAGTAGAATAATTTATATTCTTTTGGGTGTATACTCAGTAATGGTATTACTGGGTCGAATGGAATTGCTGCCTTTAAGTTTTTGAGAAGTCACCACACCAGTTTCCACAATAATTCAACTGATTTACACTCTCACCAACAATGTGTAACCATTCCTTTTTCACCAGCATCTGTTATTTTTTGACTTTTTAATAAAAGCCATTCTGACTGGTGTGAAATGATATCTCATTGTGGTTTTGATTAGCATTTCTCTAATGGTTGGTTATGTTGTTGAACTTTTGTTCATATGATTGTTTGATGCATGCGTGTCTTCTTTGAGAAATGTCTGTTCATGTCCTTTGCCCACTTTTTAATGGAGTTGTTTGTCTTGTTCTTGTAAATTTGTTTAAGTTCCTTGTAGCCTCTGGATATTAGACCTTCGTCAGATGTATAGACTGCAGAAATTTTCTCCCATTCTGTAGGTTGTCAGTTCACTCTGATGATAGTTTCTTTTTGCTGTGCAGAAGCTCTTTAGTTTAATTAGATTCCATTTGTCAATTTTTGCTTTTGTTGCAATTGCTTTTGACATTTTCCTCATGACATCTTTGCTTTTGCCTATGTCCTGCACAGTGTTGCCTAAGTTTTCTTCTAGCATTTTTATAGTCTTTGGTTTTACATTTACATCTTTACTCTGTCTTAATTTTTGTATAAGCTGTAAGGAAAGGATCCAGTTTCAATTTTCTGCATATGGCTAGCCAGTTCTCCCAGCACTATTTATTAAATAGAGATTCCTTTCTGCATTGCTTGTTTTTGTCAGGTTTGTTGAAGATCAGATGGTTGTAGATGTGTGGTGTTATTTCTGAGGCCTCTGTTCGGTTCCATTGGTCTATATAGCTGTTTTGGTACCAGTACCATGCTGTTTTGGTTACTGTAGCCTTGTAGTATAGTTTGAAGCCAGGGAGCATGATGCCTCCAGCTTTGTTCTTTTTGCTTAGGATTGTCTTGGCAATGTGGGCTCTTTTTCGGTTCCATATGAACTTTAAAGTAGTTTTTTCCAATTCTGTGAAGAAACTCATTGGTAGCTTGATGGGGATGGCATTGAATCTATAAATTACCTTGGGCAGTATGGCCATTTTCACAGTATTGATTCTTCCTATCCATGAGCATGGAATGTTTTTCCATTTGTTTGTGTCCTCTCTGATTTCCTTGAGAAATGATTTGTAGTTCTCCTTAAAGAGGTCCTTCATTTCCCTTTTTAGCTGTATTCTTAGGTGTTTTATTCTGTTTGTAGAAATTGCAAATGGGAATTCATTCATGATTTGGCTCTCTGCTTGCCTGTTGCTGATGTATCTGAATGCTAGCGATTTTTGCACATTGATTTTTCTATCCTGAGACTTTGTTGAAGTTGCTTATCAGCTTAGGAAGTTTTGGGGCTGAGATGATGGAGTTTTCTAGATAAAGGATTATGTCATCTGCAAACAGAGATAATTTGACTTCCTCTCTTCCTATTTGAATACTCTTTATTTCTTTCTCTTGCCTTATTGCCCTGGCCAGAACTTCCAATA
Organism: Papio anubis; assembly: GCF_008728515.1. NCBI lineage: Eukaryota > Metazoa > Chordata > Mammalia > Primates > Cercopithecidae > Papio > Papio anubis. The sequence continues at coordinate 45,533,739 of NC_044981.1, read as the reverse complement.
CTATGTTGAATAGGAGTGGTGAGAGAGGGCATCCTTGTCTTGTGCCAGTTTTCAAGGAGAATACTTCCAGCTTTTGCCCATTCAGTTTATTGGCTGTGGGTTTGTATATATGGCTCTTACTATTTTGAGGTATGTTCCTTCAGTACCTAGTTTATTAAGTGATTTTAGCACGAAGCAATGTTGAACTTTATCAAAGGCCTTTTCTGCATCTATTGAGGTAATCATATGGTTTTTGTCTTTAGTTCTGTTTATGTTATGAATTATGTTTACTGATATGCATATGTTGAACCAAACTTGCATCCTGGGGATGAAGCCAACTTGACCGTGGTGGATAGAAGTTTTGGTGTGCTGCTGGATTTGGTTTGTCAGTGCTTTATTGAGGATTTTTGTATCAATGTTCATCAGGAATATTAGCCTGAAATTTTTTTATTTGCTGTATCTCTGCCAGGTTTTGGTGTCAGGATAATGCTGGCTAAATAAAATGAGTTAGGGAGGAGTCCTTCCTTTTCAGTTATTTGAAATAGTTTCTGTAGAAATGGTACCAGCTCCTCTCTGTACCTCTGATAGAATTCATCTATAAATCCGTCTGTTCCTCATCTGTTTTTTTTGGTTGGTAGGCTATTTATTACTGCCTCAATTTCAGAACTCATTATTGGTCTGTTCAGGGATTCAGTTTCTTCCTGTTTCAGTCTTGGGAGGGTGTATGTGTCCAGGAATTTATCTGTTTCTCTAGATTTCTCTTGCCTAGTTTATGTGCGTAGAAGTGTTTATAGTATTCTCCGATGGTTTGTATTCTGTGGGGTCAGCAGTGATATCCCCTTTATCATTTTTTATTGTGTCCATCTGATTCTTCTTTCTTTTATTCTTTATTAGTGTAGCTAGTGGTCTATCTATTTAGTTAATTTTTTTTCCAAAAAACCAATTCCTGGATTTGTTGATTTTTTGAAGGGTTTTTTTTTTGTCTCTGTCTCCTTCAGTTCAGCTCTGGTTTTAGTTGTTTCTTGTCTTCTGCTAGCTTTGGGGTTTATTTGCTCTTGGTTTTCTAGTTCTTCTAGTTGTGAAGTTAGGTTGTCAGTTTGAGCTCTTTCTAGCTTTTTGATGTGGGGCATTTAGTGCTATAAATTTCCCTTTTAATACTTCTTTAGCTGCATCTCAGAGATTCTTGTACATTGTCTCTTTGTTCTTATTAGTTTCAAAGAACTTCTTGATTTCTGCCATGATTTCATTATTTACCCAGGAGTCATTCAGGAGCAGGTTGTTCAATTTCCATGTAGTTGTGTGGTTTTCAGTGAATTTCCAGTTTGAATTCTAATTTGATTGTGCTGTGGTCTGAGAGACTGTTTGTTACGATCTCAGTTCTTTTGCATTTGCTGAGGAGTGTTTTACTTCCAAATATGTGATCAGTTTTAGAGTCAGTACCATGTGGCAATGGGAAGAATGTATGTATATTCTGTTGGTTTTGGGTGGAGAGTTCTGTAGTTATATGTCGGGTCCACTTGATCCAGAGCTGAGTTCAGGTCCTGAATATCTTCATTAATTTTCTGTCTCAATGATTTGTCTAATATCATCAGTGGGGTGTTGAAGTGTCCCACAATTATTGTGTGGAAGTCTAAGTCTCTTTGTAGGCCTCTAAGAACTTGCTTTATGAATCTGGGTGCTCCTGTATTGGGTGCATATATATTTAGGATAGTTAGCTCTTCTTGGTGAATCAAACTCTTTACCATTTTGTAATTCCTTTATTTGTCTTTGTTGATCTTTGTTGGTTTAAAGTCTATATTGTCAGAAACTAGGATTGCAACTCCTGCTTTTTTCTGTTTTCCATTTACTTGGTAAATTTTCCTCCATTCCTTTATTTTGAGCCTATGTGTGTCTTTGCATATGAGATGGGTTTCTTGAATACAGCATACTGATGGGTCTTGACTCTTTATCCAGCTTGTCATTCTGTGTCTTTTAATTGCAGCATTTAGCCCACTTACATTTAAGGTTAATATTGTTATGTGTTAATTTGATCCTGTCATCATGATGCTGGCGGGTTATTTTGCAGACCTGTTTATGTAGTTGCTTCATGGTGTCACTAGTCAGTGTTTCTTTAGTGGCTGTTAACAGTTTTTCCTCTCCATATTTAGTGCTTCCTTCAGGAGCTCTTGCAAGGCAGGCCTGGTGGTGATGAATTCTTCAACATTTGCTTGTCTGAAAAGGATCTTATTTCTCCTTTGCTTTTGAAGCTTAATTTGGATGGAAATGAAATTCTGGGTTGGACACTCTTTTCTTTAAGAGTGTTGAATATTGTCCCCCAATCTCTTCTGGCTTGTACGGTTTCTGCTCAAAGATCCATTTTTAGTCTGATGGGCTTCCCTTTGTGGGTGGCCTGGCCTTTCTTTCGGGCTACCCTTATCTTTTCTTTCATTTCAATTTTGGATAATCTGATGATTATGTGTATTGGGGTTGAACTTCTCATGGAGTATCTTACTGGGTTCCTCTGGATTTCCTAAATTTGAAAGTTAGCCTGTCTTGCTAAGTTGAGAAAGTTCTCCTGGATGATACTCTTTTTTTTAATTTAATTTTATTTTATTTTTATTCCAAGTCTTACTCTGTTGTCCAGGCTGGAGTGCAGTGGTGCAATCTGGACTCACTACAATCTCTACCTCTAGAGTTCAAATGATTCTCCTGCCTCAGCCTCCTGAGTAGCTGGGATTACAGGCACATGCCACCTCACCCAGCTAATTTTTGTGTTTTCAGTAGAGATGGGGCCAGACTGGTCTTGAACTCTTGGCCTCAAGTGATCCATCCGCCTCAGCCTCCTAAAGTGCTGGAATTACAGGTGTAAACCACTGCACCTGGCCTTCTGGATGATATCTTAAAGTACGTTTTCCAACTTGGTTCTGTTCTCTCCCTCTCTTTCAGGTACCCCAATCAGTAGTAGGTTCAGTCTTTTCTCAGATGTTTTGTTTCTTCCTTTTCGTTTTTTTCTCTATCTTGTCTGCCTGTCATATTTCAGAAAGATAGTCTTCAATCTCTGAGATGCTTTTCTCTGCTTGGTCTGTTTGGCTATTGATACTTGTGTGACTGCATTGTGAAGTTCTCATGTGTGTTTTTAGCTTCACCAAGTCATTTATATTCTTCTGTAAACTGGCTATTATTCTGATTATCAGCTCCTGTAATGTTCTATCATGATTCTTAGGTTAGAACATGCTCCTTTAGCTCAGCGAAGTTAGTTATTACCCATTTTTGGAAGCCTATTTCTGTCAGTTCAGCCATCTCAGCCTCAGCCTAGTTCTGTGCCCTTGCTGGAGAGGTGTTGTGATCATTTGAAGGAGAAGAGGCACTCTGGCTTTTTGAGTTTTCGGCATTTTTGTATTAATTCTCATCTTTGTGGGTTTATCGACCTTCAGTCTTTGAGGTTGCTTACCTTTGAATGGGGTTTTTGTGGGGTCTTTTTCATTGATGTTGTTCTTGTTGTTGCTTTCTATTTTGTTTAACAGTCAGGTCCCTCTTCTGTAGAGCTGCTGTGGTTTGCTGGGAGTCCACTCCAGATCCTAATTGTCTCAGTCCCTCCCACACCTGGAGGTATCACCAGTGAAGGCTGCAAAACAGCAAAGATGGCAGCCTGCTCCTTCCTCTGGAAGCTTTGTCCCAGGGGGATTCATCTAATGGGGGCCCAAACGCTCCAGTAGGAGGTGTCTGGAAACCCCTGTTGGGAGGTCTCACCCAGTCAGGAGGAGGAAAATCAGGGACCAGCTGAAAGAAGCAGTCTGGCTGCCCCTTGGCAGAGCAGGTGCACTGTGCTGGAGGGGAACCCCTCTCATCCAGACGGCCCATACTCTCCAGAGCCAGCAGGCAAGAAAGGTTAAGTCCACTGAATAACAGAGACCATGGCCGCCCCTCCCCGCAGGGACTTTGTCCCAGGGAGATCAGGGTTTTGTCAGTAAAATCCTGGCCAGAGTTGCTGAAATTCACACAGGGAGGCCCCTCCCAGTGAGGAGGGATGGATTGGGATCCCACATAAAGAAGCCATCTGGTTGTGAACTGCCACAGCAACTGTGCTGCACTGTGGGGAATTCCTCATGGTTTGGACTGCCCAAACTCTCTAAAGTCAGCAGGCCAGGACCCCCAACTCGAGCTGCAGAGATGGCAGCTGCCCCTCCCCACTCTGGAACTCGGTTGTCTCAGGTATTCTCCAGCCTGCTGCCGCTGGCTGGCTGGAATTCCAAGCCGGTGGGTCTTAACTTGTGAGGTGCCATGGGAGTGAGGTCCACAGAATGATGCCACTTGGCTCCCTGGCTTCAGCCTCCTTCCTAGGGGAATGCACAGACCGATCTCTTGCCTCATCAGAATTCCTGGGGCCAGAGTATGCAAAAATTCCTGGGTTTCTGTGCATGCCTGAGAAGCTGCCAAAAGCCTGCACAACTCTGGGCATCAGACCCAAGGCCCTAGGGGTGCGGGACAAGTTCACAAGGAGATCTTCTGATCCAAGGGTTGCAAAGATCTGTGGGAAAAGTGTGGTTTCCCGGGCAGGGTGGCACAATCACTCACTACCTCCCTTGGCTGGTGGTGGGGACTTCCCTGGCTTCGTGCCACTCCTGGGTGGGCTGTCGCCCCATCCTGCTTTTCCTGGCTCTCCGTGGGTCACATTGATTGCCTAGTCAGTCCCAATGCAAGAACGTGGATACCTCCGTTGAAGGTGCAAAATTCACTTGTCATTTTCATTCTTCTCCGTGAGAGTTGCAGCTGCTTCTAAATGGCCATCTTGGTCTGTCCTCCACTCCTAGATCCCTATATTTTCTTCTAGGAGTTTTACAGTTTAAGGTGTTATGATTAAGTCTTTAATCTATTTTGAGTTGATTTTTGTGTGCGGTGTAAAATAAGGATCCAATTTCATTATCATATTCAGAGATGTCTTGACCAACATGCTCTGTTTAGGTTCTGACAGAGGGAAATTTCCCTGTTCGAGTGGACCCAGGTCAGTGTCAAAGGCTGGAGCTGAAATCACTCAGGATTTCTCACAAAGTGTTCTGGAAAAGTTTTGGCGAGATGTGTAGAGTGTTCTACAGGAAAAACTTCAGTAGGCCAGTACATTTGAAAAAAGCTGCGTACTCTGACCCCCTTCACCTTCCTTGAATATTATTATGCTCATTAGTAGCATATTAATAGACTCAAAAAGTCCTGCCATGAAGTCACCTGCTTAACATTATTTAACACATCATTTCCCAAATTCACATGATTATGAAATACATACTTCCTAACTAATACATAGTTTACAATTATCAGTTGTGTTTTTTTTTTTTTTTTTAAACCAAGGCCTATTGTCTCATGGAATAGTTATTTTCTTCAGAATAGAATCCAGTTGACACTGAGCTACATCATGACACTGAAATAAAGCTGGATTTGGGGTCAGAAGTCCTGGGCCCACAGCAGCTATTGGTTAAAGCCAGGAAGGTCAGAGTATATTCAAGCCAAATATCAGAGTAAGGTAATACTCCAGCAGTTAAGGAGACTCTGAGAGTTTCAAGGAAGCAAGAGGCATCAGACAGACGCTGTAACCACAGTCAGGTCAAGCTCCAGGTCAGGGACCAGTGACTGGACATATAAGAAAGAAAACTGACACCAGAGAAAAGCAATTAGAAAGTGATGATGTGATGCTGATAACTGAGGCAAGGCTTTGGCAGAGCTAGAGATTTCACCTTCACTTTCTCCTTGGGCAGAAACCAAGTCCAGGGTCATAAGTGAGGCTTCAGGCCTGGCAGGGGCTGGAGCTGACTGGGGAATTGTAGGATCATAAGCCCAGCTTATCCATAGAGTCAACGTAGTCTGAAGGTCCACATGCGAGCCTGGCTGGAGGACATGTGGGGCAGGTTCCAGAGGGCACATGCTAGTGTCAGGGATCTAGGACTTGATTCCTAGTCCCAGGGATCTAGGGCTTGTAGGTTGCAAGGATCATTTCCAAGATCTCACAGTATAACATTCAGACGTAACTCCAGGCAGGAATAGGGTGAGACGCCAGCTAAAGCTCAGACAGCAGAATGTTAGTATCAAAAAAGCTAGTAGCATATGTTGGGTAACTAGTGCCTGAAATCTGGAAATAGGAGCTAGAAACCCTCATAGTGGCAGTCTGAAGGTAGGAGATTAAAGACAGAGATTCTAGGCTCTCAGTGCCCTCCAAACAGCTCTTCCTCTCTGTCTAAAATCACATCTATACCTAGAGTTGGGGCGCAATTGAGTTTACAAAATAAGGGAGAGAGTTGGGTGAAATGTGAGAGTTAGGTCAAGCAAGACAGTATAATCAAAGCCTAGAAAAACATGAGTTGAAAATGAGAGAAATGGGTGAATAATCCCCTGACTTAAATGAGAGAACAAATTGGCGGAAATGATGTCACGTCTGGATGCAGAAAAACTGGCATTGTACTGGAACAAGGTTCTTGGTGGATCCTGAACCTAAATCTCATAAAGTGTGAAACTAGATCCCAGGATGATCGAATGCTTCCCTCCACCATTCAAACTGATCATTAAATCATCTTCCAGAAGTTTTGTTAAGTTTTACTTTAGAAAAACAAATGATCTACTAAGTAGCTCCAGACATCTGCGACTCAAGGACTAGAGTATTATGTAAATGGAATGTACATTAGAGGTCATTTAATCACATTTCTCACTCCAGAGCTCTCTAGTGCATACTGCACTGCAATTGAAATTTATGACCCCCGGAACTTAAAAACATTACCCATCCAGCCCTTGAGCTTTGAAACCAGTCAAGTGCAACAAATCAAGTGCAACAAATCAAGTGCAAAGTTTAGAATTTTTAACTGCTGAGCAAATGCGGGCAGTGACAATAGCCAGAACACATCATTCAGTGGCAATGATTATCTACACAACTCCAATTCAGCAGCCATTTGACAATACTAAATTTCATTTTGAGTTCTACAGATCTAGCTCAAAGTCTCAGCTACATGGTTAAACAAACAGCTCTTGTGCCATGAACTGAACATTTCCAAGTAAGTTTCCACAGGTGCACTGCAGATACAATCAACCTAATAAAAAACCAACCACCACAATAAAAATCATTATTTGCATTCTCACCCTTCCATCTTATAATTGTTTTGCCTCTATTTCGTTATACGAAGTAAAACAAATCTGTAAAAAAAAAAAAAAACGTAAGGTCTAGTCTAATTTCTGTTTTGAAAACATTTTCTGGGAAAAGAAATGTTTGCAAACTAAATAAATATGCATGCCATGGATTTCCCCAGCTGACATGCAAGTTCTTAATCAAGGAAAAATCTTTGGGGGAGGAAACAGTCTTTAGTTAATTATCAAAAAGATAAGTTAGTCTTGGGAGAATATGTTCTCATAGAAGATGATGTCAAAGTTGAAAAGTGCTTTGGTAAATTCAGGTGCTTGGGGAGTGCATCATAGTTATGTATCTTTATCGTAGCAGAATTCCCCCTCTCTCCCTAGCTCGACTCAAACCATCTCCCCATGACTGCAATCAATATTGTTATCGAAGCTCTCAACTATGCTTACTTCTACATTTTCCACCGTCCTTGTTTTCTACCCCCTCACCACTCAAATTTATTGGTCCAGTCACATGGTGCATTTTTCAGTTCTCCAAATGGACCCCAAATTCCTTCATAGATCCTTGCTGGAACTGCTGCTTCTGCCTTGAATGCCCTTACTCCATGTTCAACTGCTTGCTACCTCCTTTTTTTTTTTTTTTTTTTTTTTAATTGGCTAATTCATTCTTATTCTGCAAGACTTTCCTGCCACCTCTTAGTCCCAACAAGTCATCTAGATGTTCCCATCTCATTTTTACTTTGTCTACTGTATGCCAGGAGCTGTGCCCAGTAAATATGAGATTAATGAAAGGAAGGTATTAGGAAGTTAGGGGATTGGTAAGAAAGGAAGGAAGGACATTAAGAAGGAAAGACGAGAGGAAGGTAAGCCAGATGTTATGTGGCACACAAGAACATACAACATTAAATCCAGTAAGAAGATAATGTGGATGCTGTTAACCAGGTGTTTCCAATTCAACTGGAGTTGATGAGGCAAACCCAAGTGAGATCCTTAAAGTTACAAATTACAGGGCAACATATACAACAACAATGGTAACGAATACACTGCATAAATATAAAGTAGTGAAGCAATTAAAATGGAGAATTAGTCACTTTCTGTCCATCCTGGGAACAGGGTGTCTTGCATTCCTTTTTCCTAGGTCTCATCCCTTGTTTTAGGAAAAGTAAAATTTATGTAAAATGTATGTTTCCCTTCTCTCTTTCCTTTCTCTCTGAAATATCCTCATCAGGAAATGGTACAGTGTCTTGGATACGCTTTAAAATAATTTGAGTTTGGGTGAGGGGTGAATGGAACAAAGTTTAAAAGCTTCCTTAGAAGCTTTTTCTCTTAGAAAATCTGCAAGCCTAGCTGTGAGTTGATTATTGCTGAATCTGAGTTACAGGTACACTGGGATTTGTTAAACTCTTCTACTTCTGTGTATGTTTGAAATTATTCATCATAAAAAACACAAAATAAATCCTTAAAAGGACAATGAGTTCTGCTCCAGTGGAGGCCAAGGAAGAGTAATTGAATGTTTATACATGGCTTCAACAAAATGTAATGCACACATGTAATGTATCAGATATTTAACAAGACCTAAGATATTTACGATGATAAATGCAACTCTCCCTATGCTCCTGCTTCCCTCGCCTGAAACCTGGTTATCCTGGACCCTGAGTCAGGTCAGGGATGATTTATTTGGGGGGCAATGGCCCTATAGCTGAGAAGTGGAAATAGCTTTCTCCTCTCATTGGATGCCACCAAGGGCCTCTTATATATTAAATATCCACCAAATATGAAGACACTTACCACTGGAGTACTCTATCTCCTTTCTTGTTTTCAGGCAAGTAATGTTGGGATAATCAGAGTACATGTCTCTTAGGATTGTTGGAGGATTAAAGGAGCTAGAACACAAAATTACTTACAGTTTAGGTCAGCATAAGTTTTACTATCAGTGATAGTGTCAGCACTGGCATTAGTAACATAATTGGGGTTGGTATGGGTATTGGAGTGCTATAACAACATTTGGAGAAGGGAGAGATGGATGTGCATTGGTAAAGAAGAAGAATTCGTGGAAGAAGTGAGCCACACTTTGCTGAATAGATAGTTTATTTTTAGACAGAGGGAGAAGACAGGACTATCTGGGTAGAAGAGTGGGGGAAGACACCACAGAATCAGGAGGGAGCACAGAGTGCAGGGGACAGTAAAGTGGAAAGTGTGGAGGTGAGAGAGGAATGTAGGATGGAGAGTGAGGCTGGGCTGGATTGTGGAGGCCTGGAACGGAGCAGCAAAGTTTAGACTTGAAGCAGGAGGCAGGATGAAACCAGGGGAGTGATCTGATGACGGAGGGGTGAGATGAAAGCATACTTCGGGAGGGTTAGGCTGGCATGAGGCACAGGATATCTTGGCCTTAGGCAGGTTCAGACAAAAAGTTGACAAGAAGTCCCTAGGGAACTGCCATATTCTGAGGTTTGGCCCTGCTTTGGACTCCAAGTTGCAGCTTTGGTGGCCTCCTTGGGAAGGCTGGAGTTTTCCGATGGACCTCACAGTCTGTTTTTGGGTCTCATCTTACCATCAGCTTTTCCTCGAGGCTATGCTGTCACCTAACATTTATAGGTGATGTAAGCCAAAGGATTCTGCAGGCAGGGATTTTCAAAAGCACCTCCCAGAACGTGCCTCTTCTGGCTTTCCTCCCCTGCAGACAGGAGAAAACGCGTTGCTCAATTCGGCCAGAGGCCTCTGCAGTCATATGTCCATGACTGACCTTGGCTTCTCTTTGGCTCACCTTGTGTGCCCCTCTCCACTGAGGCATCCCTCTTCCCCACTTCTTCATACATTGCACTTATTTAAACCTTCTCTACCCACCTCTGATTCCCCTGTGGAGTCTCTGAGGAGAAGTTTTACTGCCAGGCCCAGTAGCAAGGTTTGGAAAGACAACATGTACTGCCAAGCCCAGGATGGCTAGTTAATGAGAAGCTGAGTCTCACTGCTCCTGTATTTTTGCATTGGCAGTGTTTTATAGTACCAAGGAAGGCTCCCTGTGGGCATGTGTGCCCCACCCCAAGGTAGTGCCTGAGTGGCTGTTCTTGCTCAGCTGTAGCCTGCTTGGTCCATGCTCTGCACCAGCTGCAGGCTCCACTGCTCCATTTGTGCAGTGGGTGACTTGGGATTCTTGCTCTCTAAGTCCTTTCCAGCTCTAGCCTTTCAGAATTCCCCCTAGGACCTTCTCAGTCTCAGTGTGCTGGCCTGGATGGAATCTTAACTCTAACCAGGGCTGTGGCTGCTCAGAGAGGTGCATGAAATCAATGACCATGGAGGAGTCATTCTGCAGACAACACACACACACTCACACACACACACACACACACCCACACACCCCTGTACTTCCTGTGGCTCTGACTCCGATCTCTCTCTCTCCCGAGAGGGGGATTTTGACTTACATTTTGCCCAAGAAGCTTCATGGTACATATGACCTGTATCCTTTCCACCTCTTGCACCTTGTTAAGGTCCTGAGCTGAGACAAAACAAAGGGAAAATCTACATGGTTAACACACTCATGTCATCTCAAAGTCACAGCACGTCCTGGTCCTTGTGCTCTTTCCATTTCCTTGAATTGCCAGAGCTTCTCCGCCGCTTTCCTCTTTTACACCTGCAGTGGAAACGCAGGGTGCTCAAGGCCCTGCCATGGCCCATGATGCTGTCTCAGAGACTGCAATTCAAACTTTCAGCTTAAAAGAAGATTTCAGTTTGGTTAGGGGAGACAGGTAACTGTCCCCACAGAGAATTTATGTAGTAAGTTCCTAGTGAGGGGAGAGACTGTCAATGCCTCACGAGTTTTCAGGAGCTGAGGAGCTTCCTGGTTTGAAGACTTCCAGAGGGCATGCCTGCTGTGGTAGAGATGCAAAGGCTTGGAAGGATTCTGGTTAGAATGGTGGACACTGGAGACTTCCCAAGGGAACCTGGACCAATATGCACCTGAGAAAGAGCAGGTCCATGACAAGCCTGAACTTTCCTGTTGGAGGAAGCGTTTCATGGGCAGTTGGAGATAACGTTGGACAGAGAGAACGGGGTCTTCAGTGAAGGACATTGGGGATAAGGTGAACAGTCAGTGCCTGGAAAGGTGGACGCACCCGGATGCATATGTAGCTGCTGTGGCACTTAGGAGAAGTTCAGTCAAGTGTTGTAACTAGATTATGAGTAAACCGTACTAAGGAGTCCTGAAACAGCTGTGATGAAATGAGCTTTGATAAAAGATCAGTTTATTTTTTTTAGGCAATATCTTTCTTTAGAGTTGAAGTTTACCTTCCTTTATCACCATTCTACTCTCTACAGTTGCTTAAAGTGACGTTTCATGGACTTTGGACACAGGTTCCCTGTGGGCAGAACAAGCTGCTCACAGTTTCAGGGTGTGTGTGTGTGTATGTGTGTGTGTGAGAGAGAGAGAGAGAGAGAGGGAGGGAGAGAGAGAGAAGACATCAAGAAGGCAGAAGAGAAAGGATAGTGTAGTTTCTTACTATTAGTGCTCATTGGAAGTGTTTAATTGATGCTGTGGATTGAACTGAAGGAGAGAGCAGAATTAAAGGGCTGTAGCAGAGCCACCATGCACTCTCTTGTTTTGGGGCCTCTGTCACCAACCAAATCCATCCCATCTAGCTACCTCTGTAACAACAGAATGCTGGCAAAATGAGGGCAAACTGCTTGACGATTAGTTTCTTTGGGTTGTTTCTGCTCTTTCTCGCCCTTAGGTCCTGTAGCTTTTCCTAGTCTTTGGATTCATTAACTTTGCTCTACAATACCAAGGCCATTGACAGTACCCATCCTCCTGGGTCAGCCACTGTACAAAAGCAGGGATCCTCCTCAGTAGGAGCTGTTTTGTGTTAAGTTGTCACCACTACTAAGAAGGTCATACAATGGTCTCCTGAGTTTGGGCCCACACTACCATTGTTGGTGATGAGCAGAAGGTGACATATGCCACCTGTCCCAAGGTGTTGAGCTTTTACTCCTATTAAATAAGCAACCAATTAATTGGACAAGTACTAATTGAATGTCTTTTATGCCAATAAATATTTGAAGAAAGCCTCCCTTCCTTTGATACCCCAGGAATTTTAACTCTGACTTGAGCTTTGACTTGGCCTTGCTCTGGAATCATTTGTTTTTTTCTTAACTATTTTTGTTTCTTCCTCTGAAAACCGAAGAAATATCTCCAACCTCTAAGTGCTCATGGGGCAAGTGGAGAACTTGGTTAATTAAAAATCAATACAAGAAACTCTTTCCCTGCTTCAGTTCTCTAATACTTTTTGGACTATATGGATATTTTCCACCTTATTTTAAATGTACAGGTCATGCCTAGAGAAAAGAATAGAGAGTAATATAGCAATTGCCTGGGTACCCATTATTCAGTTTTATTAAATATCATTATTTAGCCATAGTTGCTTCAGAATTTTGCTTTAAAAAAATGGACCTTTGTATTTTAATCCCAATTATATTATGTGAGCTGGGGATAAGTCGTTTATCTCTTTCTGCTTGATATTTAACATGCAGTGAAGGGTGGGACTTTACTGAAGGGAAAGTGACAAAAATTCCAGATTCTACTACAGAAGAATTGTGAAATATGCTTGGTAGAAATTCCAAAACACTTAAAAACTGGAGCTTATAAGTTGTACTGGTCAAACAGAATGAAAGTAGATCTTAATTTTGTCAACTACAAAAATTTTTAAATTCAACTACAAAAATGTTTTTCTGTGAAAATGTTCAACAACAAAAAATGTTTTAAGGTTTTGAAAATCCACCCACAACATAATAATTTATCCATCATTGTAGCTACTGTTGTTGCCCCCTTTAAATCAGCCTTTCTCAAATGATCATTGGGCGCTTAGGATTTAAGAATATGACTTCTTCCTTTGGTTGTAGTCCCTAGAAACCCAAAAGTTCAATGTTACTTTTTCTAGTTTGGCTTGGTTTAACAATTGCCTGGCATTCTTTGAAAAGAGAGCAATGTGTGAATAGATAACTCAGCTTCATTAATGAGTTGCTACATGAGGACTCAACTTAAAAGTTGCGTTGTTTCACTTGGATCACCGAGTTGATTTGCAGAGTATTCATTCACATATATTGAATTAACCAATCTGATAATGACTTACAGAATTTAGAATATGGAAAGCATGTGAATCATAGTGGAGATACTTAGAAAAGTTAAAAATGACTAGCAAATCCTAAGGTTTTTCATTTCCATTATAGATACAATTAACAATCATTGTCTCTAAGGACAAAGATCATGTAATGTGCTTAAATCAATGCAAGACCAAGAATAGTGAGTTAAATTCAATTTGATTGACAACAGTGCCCAATGCACTCAGTTGAGAAATATGAGATGTTTAAAAATGACTAATATGTAGCTAGTTCATTGTCATCAAGTTGTATAGTCAGGCAGACAGGTGTGTACAACTAAAAAGATTAAAAGGTAGCAAGAAGAAAGTATTATAACAGGCACACAAAGGAGATGTCATGTGATCAGTCAGATGGGAATAGTTTGCTAATTCAGCAAAGTTTTATGTGGCAAGTACGGAACACTACATTCTAACCACCAGGAATGCAGGAAAGTTTAGGATGTGATGGTATTTTATTTGGTCTCAAAGAATGGCTAGGATTTCAGTAGAAAAAGAAATTGGGTGTGAAGGGTATAGGCAAGATAGTGAAAGAAGCAAGAAAGGAGGAAAATGGTCCAGAATGAACAAATAACATAAAGATATGGTGTTTTAAAAAGATACCTGCACTCGCTTGTTTATCACAGCACTATTCAGAATAGCAAAGACATGGAATCAACCCAGGTCCTCATCAATGGTGGATTAGATAAAGAAAATATGGTGGATTGGAGAAAGAAAACTCCAACACCGTGGAGTATTACACACTCATAAAAAAAGAATGAAATCATGTCCCTTGCAGCAACATGGATGCAGCTGGGAGCCATTATCCTAAGTGAATTAATTCAGAAAACCAAATGCCACCTCTTCTCACTTATAAGTGGAAGCTAAACATTGGGTACACACAGACACAAAGATGGGAACAAGAGACAATGGGGACTACTAGAGTGGGGAAGGAGGGAGTGGAGTAAGATTTGAAAAACTACCCATTGAGTATTATGTTCATTATTTGGTGACAAGATCAGCAGAAGCCTAAACCTTAGCATTATGCAATCTATCCATAACAAACCTGCACATGGACCCCCTGAATCTGAAAAAAATAATGACATGTTTTAAATTTGCATGATTTGTCTACAGTTCCAGTCTCCAGTGCCTCATAGTCCTTTTGTTTCTCTCAACACTGACCTAACTTTTGTTCACATCACTGACTCAAAGGGCTTTTGGTGCAGTCATTAGTGATTTCTCCGTGGCTGAATCCAATGGACACTCTTTGCTCTCATCTTATTTGACGTCTTGGCAACATTGACACTGTGGTCCACTCTTGCCTTCTCATACAGTCTCATCCCCTGGCTTCTACAATACCTTGCTTTTCCTTCTTTTTCTCTGATCTCTATTCTCAGTTCCCTTTTCTCTTTAAATCCCTTCTTGCCTCAAGTCTTCATGCATATATTTTCCTGTCTTAATAGCCCAGTCCTTGACACACTATACCTGTATAATTCTTTTTTAACCCTCATGTATCAGCTCAATTATTATTTCCTTCAGGATGCCTTTCCTACCTCCTACTCCCCAAACCTTGCTCCTAACCATTTAGGAGCCTTTTATTAAGTGTTCATAGTACCTACCTATCTTCCCAGATTAGTACTTGCCATACTTTACTTCCATTGCTTGTAACACCTAAATCTAAACACAGATATCAGGTTTGAGTCTTAGGAAGATGACTCCAAGAAGAGCATGAAGGATGAATTGGAGGGCCATGAAAACTGGAGTGCAGAAAATGATAGGAGGAAATTTTATTTATTTGATCATAACCAGAGGGCTAGAGATGCAGATGGAGAAGAAGGCAGAAAGAAATCCATTTAAAAGGTGCCATTATAAGGTTTGATGACCCATCAGATGGAAGAGAGGTCTTGGGGCATACAAGGGAGGGAGCAATTAATACCCAGTGTTCTGTTGTGAACACATGGATTGATTTTTGTGCCACTAGCTAAATTAGGAAAAATATGGGTTTTGGAGTCAGATGGGCCTGAAGACCAATCTCATTTTTGTTGAATCAGCCATTAATTCTTAGCTAAGTTATGTGACCAGGCTGAGGTTTGATATTGTTCCCCTATAAAATAGGATTGATAAAATCAACCTTGCAGGGTTGTGAGGATTGAAATGAGGTCAGGTAAGAAACATGCCTTGCACAGGACGTGACACACACATAGTAGGCACTCAGTGAATTAAGATGATGATGGTTTGAGGTCTGAAGGTGCTAAATTCCAGATCCCTACACAACATCCCTGTGGACAAATTAGCTACCCAAAGAGACAAAAGGCATCTTAGACCGTGTCTCTTATAGCACTTATCAAGAGCTAGATTTTCAACACCGAAGCCCTCAAGACATTATCTTAATTTACTGTCTTACACCTTAGAATCTGGGACTATTGTTTTGTTAAAACTCCAAGGCTTACATGGATTCATTGGCAAGTGAGATGCCATTTAGATTTGAACAAGTGGAGATTGGTGAAAGGTCAGGAGCAGTAGTGAAGGGCTAGTACCTAAAGAGTGTGATTCAATAAATAGAAGACATGTTCCTACCTGTAGATAGGACTCAAGGTGATAGATTAACCTTTCAGCAGCTGTTTTCTCCTTAGCCAAGACTTAACAGAGCAGCAAGATCTTGGCACACATTTAAAATCTCACCCCAGAAACTTTCAAGGAAGACTCTCTTTAGTTCTGGTGGATAAAGGAAAAGCAGGCAGAATGCTTCATCTCAATGAATCGGATCGTTGCTATTCTTCTCCTGATGTGTAGAAAGTTTCCAAGCTCAGAGTGAGCCCTGTTGGTTGAAGAAACTTCAAAACTAACTTCAAAAGCAGTCCATCATGGCCTTTCAGTGATATTTGTTGAACTGAATTTGGATAACTTTAAGGGCTCTGTTTCCAGTTCACACTCAGGGGCAGGTCCTTGATTTTAAACAAAGAGAGTTGAAACTCTTCTGCAACCTGTAGACTGCCTAGTTAATCAGATAACATGTTCTGAGATAGAATCAAAAGGGAGGTTTCCAAGGGAATTTCAAAGTTACACCATAAATAGCTGAGGAGACTGTAGCTGGTCCAAACTTTTCTTTGATTCCTGGCTCTAATGTGGCCTTTTGGATAAACACCAGTTATTTCTCTGATTTATTTCTGAACTACAAAGAGGGTCTTCATCACCTGAGTTCTAGAAAAGAGAACGTGAAAGTGATGTATGCTCTTTATAGCATTGAGGAGCTAGATTTCAACATACAATGAATTGAACCATTTTCTTTTTGTTTGAATATCAACAACATACACTATAAGGCCAAATCAATACTAATCAACAATAGTTAATTATGACTAGACTCAAATAGTGACCCAGCTGACCATTATTAGACATTTATAACAAACTGTCATTTCATACGTGTCATCACATTTAATTATATTAATTTTCACAACAAATTAGGGAATGAGGTATTACTAGTCTCGTTCTAAAAATGAAGAAACTGAGTTTCAAGGTCACTTAGCTAATATCTTACTCTAACTGTAACCACCAGAATTTTTTGTTTAAAGAATGCTGTTTTTAATATAGTAAAACTCAGGTAGTCGTGAATCAAATGCAGAAAAATTTACAAATAATATATTTTAAAACTTATAAATTAAGGCTAATGAGATAGACTATAAACTACTTGAGGTCACAAGCT
The DNA here is from genome assembly GCF_008728515.1 of Papio anubis. Classification (NCBI taxonomy): domain Eukaryota; kingdom Metazoa; phylum Chordata; class Mammalia; order Primates; family Cercopithecidae; genus Papio; species Papio anubis. The sequence goes on along the minus strand of NC_044981.1, from coordinate 45,516,855 downwards.
ATGTCTTTGCTTTTTAGCCCCGGAGCTTAATATGAAGAGAGATGTAATAAATGTTTGTGGAACAACATGCATGAATAATAATAATTTTGGGGGCCTTGGATACATGTGTAACCTTGCATGAAATAATATAATTCCAGAACTGGAAGAGATTTTAGAAGCATCTACATGAGTGGTTCCCAAACTTTAGCATGTAGCATCAGAATCCTCTAAAGGGTTTGTTAAAACACAGATTGCTAGGCCCCAGCCTGAGTTCACAACCCTGATTCCACAAATTATTAGATGGGCAAAGTTGAATAAAACACTTGTCTCGGTCTCATTTTTCTTATCAATAAAATGGAGATGCTAATAATGTCACAATCTTACAGACTTTTTTGTAAGGATTCAATGGCCTGAGAAACTCGGTTCAATCATCCTAAGAGTTCCTGGTTCAGAAAGTCTGAAACGGTCTTGGAAATCTGCATTTTTAGTAAGTTTCCATGTGAAGCTGATGTTGCTGGTTCAGGGACCACACTTTAAAAATCACTGACCTGCAACAACTATAACATTTATTGAGGGCTTATGATACGCCAGGCACTATGCTAAAGTACATTACCTGCATTAAGTCATTCAATCATTACAATAAGTCTGTAAAATGGTGATATCATTAGCATCTCCATTTTATTTATAAGAAGAATGATACATAGAGAAGTGTTTTTTCCAACTTTGCCCATCTAATAACTGGTGGAACGAGCATTGTGAACTCAGAAAGTCTTATGCTAGATCCAGTACTTTTACATTATGCTATAGCATTCCAAGGAGTGAACTGCTTCTTGTGTCAACCCTGAGATGGAAATGAAGGCTCAGAAGAAGTGATTGCCCAAAGTCAGGCCATGAATTGGAAGAAGAGTATGTGAACAAGGACACAAGCTTTCGAATTCAGCATCTTTTAAGCTGCTGCCTTCTCTTGGCATACAGTACTAGTAGGAGTGGTGGGGGGGCGCTCTAATCCTTCTTCCGATTTGAATCTAATCAGTTTGAGTGTCACAGATGTCCTTATGATGAGCTGACATCCTAATAGTTTCCTCTATTTACATATTATTTCATCTGAGGAAGGGAGGTGATGATAACCTGAGAGACAGAATAGAAAGTGCCATGAGTTGTGAGGCTGGACGCTCAGTCCCAGAAAAGAAAGGGGTCAGAGTGCTGAGTGGCTAAAGAGTGGGTGGAAGGAAATGTGTCCATGTGTCTTGGTAAGCCCTTAGTTATGTCTCAGCCAACACATAGAAAATCTAGCTCTGGGCTGGGTGCAGTAGCTCACGCCTGTAGTCCCAGCACTTTGGGAGGCTGAGGCAGGCTGATACTTGACTTCAGGAGTTTGAGACCAGCCTGACCAACATCGTGAAACTCTGTCTCTACTAAAAATATAAAATTAACTGGGCATGGCGGTGCACACCTGTAGTCTCAGCTACTCAGGAGGCTGAGGCAAGAGAATCACTTGAACCCGGGAGGCAGATGTTGCAGTGAGCCGAGATCATGCCACTACACTGCAGCCTGGGTGACAGGGCAAGATTCTGTCTCAAAAAAAAAGAAAAAAAAAAAAAAGGAAAATCTAGTTCTGAGAGACTTTAGGTAATTGTATTCCCAACTCTGTGGTCTCTCAGGGACTCTGGGAAGAAAAGTGGAGGATGTGTCAGCAGCAGAAGCATGGACCTGGGAGGGCCCATAAAGTCACAGATTCAGTCTCCCAGATACCAGCTATCCACTATATCCTTTGCCCCAGAATGTGCCCCTGCCCTGGGCCAGGTGTTGGACAAATATTTACAGACACAGCACACTGCAGTGGGAAAAGTATGGGCCTCAAGCCAACTCTCTCCTCGCCACTGACAGCTAAATGAATTTAACCAGAGCCATCATCTTACAGAGCTGGCTCCCTTGTCTATAAAAGGGGGTATGGTAAGCAGAATAATGACCCTTTTCCCCCCTTAAAATGTTCACATTTTAATTCCTGGAACGTGTAACCATGTTGCCTTAAATAGCAAAAAGGGATTTGCAGATGCGATTTAGGATCTTGAGAGAGGAGTGTATCCTGGATTATACAGGTAGATCCAATGGAATCTCAAGAGTCTTTTTGAGGGAACAGAAGAGTCAGAGTCAGAGAAGGAGATGTGACCATGGAAACAGAAGTCAGAATGATGCTGTTGCTGGCTTTGAGGATGGAAAGTTGATGGAAACATGAGTTTAAGAATGCAGTGGCCTCTGTAACCCAGAAAAGGCAAGGAACTGATTCCTCCCGAGAGCCTCCAGAACGAGTACAGCCCTGCCAGTACTTTGGTTTTAGCCCCTTGATACCCATTTCAGACTTACTCCCAGAACTCTAAGATGGTATATGCTTGTGTCCATTTAAGCCACTAAATATGTGGCAATTTGTTACAGTAGCAATAGGAAACTAATACATGAGGCAAATAACAAAGTCTTTGTCTACCTCTTAGGGCTGCTGAGAGAGTCAAATGAGATCCTTTATGTGGTGACACTTTAAAAACTGGAACCCACTATCCAAATATAAAGCACTATCATTATTGGCATTACAGTGACTACCTGAGAGAGGAAACAGTGACAGATAAGCACAGTGGCACACTGGTAGATGTTTAATAACCAGCTCTTGGGAGCAGGATGGGTTGGGGGGACTCTGATTTGTAACATTTGCTTATTTCCAGGGAGTAAATACTTCCACCATGGCCCATTTCAAGCTACAACACGAAGTCACTGAAGCAGGAGGTGGTAAAAGATAGACACAATCAACTCTCACTGCTGCAAGGCAGCTCCAACACACCAGGGCATAAGCACAAATGCAGCCTCACCACCAAGCAAACAAGCATGGCACATTTGCTTTCTGGTGGTCTTTCAGTCACTGAAGCCGGAGGTGGTAAAAGATAGACACAATCAACTCTCACCGCTGCAAGGCAGCTCCAACACACCAGGGCATAAGCACAAATGCAGCCTCACCACCAAGCAAACAAGCATGGCACATTTGCTTTCTGGTGGTCTTTCACTGTAATTCTCAACAGGAAGGCTAGAACCTTACCGTGAGTCCAGATATACCATCAGAGAACAACCCTGTCTCAGAATCTGCACTGGGTTCCCGATTTTAATTTTCGGAATGGGATCATATGGTTATTATTTTCCTTTAATAAGGATGTGTCAAGAGGAAATGGAACCCTTCTCTAGCCTCAAGAAGAATTTGAATTTGGTTGAAAAAGAAACCTCTTAAATTCAGGACTGTCCCTACCAAGTTCCTATAAAGAAAATGATTTTTTGGGCCTGGGAGATAAGCTCTTTTGAAATATGGCTCCTTGCTTAACTTGGCAGAGTTCCATCCAACAAATACAAATTGGACACCTCCTATGTCCGAGTGCTGGGCTCATGAAAACATGTAACAACAACAATCAGACGTGGTCCCTGTCCTCAGGGAGCTCACAGTATAGTCCTGTGTTTCTTAGACCCCCGTTCCTCATGTCTCACACTCAGGTCTTCTGCAAGATCGTGTACTGCCTATACTTATAGTTAATTCATATTTTTAAGTTAAAATGTTTAAACTACCAGAATTGGATTTGGCTGGATATAAAAGAAACCCTACTTCAGTAGCTTAACTAAAGTGGGAGGTGTTTTTTGTGTAATGAAGAGACTATGGTTGGGAAGCAGCCTCCTTCTTCCTTCCAGCTCTGTCACCCTTAGCATCTTAATGGTCAAAGATGGCTGTACCTCATCCAACTATTTCACCTTATTTTCATGATGAAGACAGAGGACAGAGAAGAATCAAAGAGAAAAAGGCACCTGCCCATGGTGGGATCCGTTTTATCAGGAAAACAATAGTTTTCCCCAAATCTCCATCCAGTAGACTTTTGCTTATATCTCATTGGCCAGAACTGGATCACAGAGTCACCATAGCTACAACATAGTCTAGGGACATGAATATTTTAAACTTGGAACATTGCTTCCTGAACCAAACTGGGGTTCTGTAAATGAAGTAAGAAGCTGTTAGCAACTAGTAATAGCTGTCACAATCTCTCTCTACTTAGTCTCACTTGAGAAACATCTGTAAACCCATGTAATTACTGGGCCACTTCATTTTTTTTTTTTTTTTTTTTGAGACAGGGTCTCACTCTGTTGCCCAGGCTGAAGTTCAGTGGCATCATCATGGCTCACTACAGCCTCCACCTCCTGAGCTCAAACAATTCCTTCACCTCAGCCTCCCAAGTAACTGGTACTACAGGCATGTACCACCATGCCTGGCTAATTTTTAAAAATTTTTAGTAGAGACAAGGTCTCACTATGTTGCCCAGGCTGCTCTCAAACCCCTGAGCTCAAGTAGTCCTCCCACCTCAGCCTCCCAAAGTGCTGGGATTATAGGCATGAGCCACTGCACCCAGTCATATGTTTTCTAATACATGCTAAAATACAAAACGAAATTGAAATGTAAAATTCATGGCTATGGAGAATTTTGTAAACTCTGACTGTCACTGCCAGTGATTTTCTGGATTACTTTATGGGAGTGTAGAATTTGCTGAAATCTCTTCTTTGGCAAAGGGCTAACTCAGGCTCCAGACAAAAGATGGTCTCCAAGAGCATGTGGCAAAAACTGACTCTTAACTGCTGTTAGGGAGCAGGCATTTAAAGAAATTTTTAGAATCAAGGTATTTACAATAGGTATTTCTTTACAATAAAATACACACTAAGTGCACAATTTGATGAGTTTTAACTTATGTATCTCATCTGAAACTAACGCCCCAGTCAAGATATAGACCATATATACCTTTTTCTTTTCTTTTTTTTTTTTTTGAGACCAAGTCTCGCTCTATCACCCAGGTTGGAGCGCAGTATTGCAATCTCAGCCCACTGGAACCTCCGCCTCCTGGGTTCAAGCGATTCTCCTGCTTCAGCTTCCCGCATAGCTGGGATTACAGGTACATGCCACCACACCCAGCTAATTTTTATATTTTTAGTAGAGATGGGGTTTCACCATGTTGCCCAGGCTGGTCTCAAACTCCTGGGCTCAAGCGATCCACCCGCCTTGGTCTCCCAAAGTGCTGGAATTATAGGCGTGAGCGACCACGCCCAATCAAGATACAGAGCATTTCTATCACTCTAGAAAATTACTTTGTGTACCTTCCCATTCCCAGTCAACCTCCCCTCCACTCTGGGGTAACAATTATTCTAATTTCTATCTCCATAAATTAGTTTTGGCAAACTGATATCTTTGGTCTGCATTCAGCATGATCGAGATAAAAAAAAAAAAAGTAAGTGAATTTAACATCAGAATTACAGAAAAAATTTGCCACTTTTCAAAGGTATGTAGCTCTTGGCCCGAACAGACACTGGGTACTGAATACTTTTGAAAATTTGGCATACCTTTGCAAATAGCGGCTGCTTTTGGTTATGGCTCTTTTCCTGGCTGGGAAAGGTTTCAGTCAACGTATTGCCTGTGAGGAGCTGATTTTCCTAAAGGACTCTCTCACCCCCAATGCACATCATTCACACAGCTCTTCAATATTGAGATCTTGGGTGTGGTTATTAATTGATTAATTCTTTGTCTCTCTCCAGAGCTTCAGCTGGATGAGTAACTGGGTGAACGCCTATGTGGTAAGGTGCTCTTCAGGATGAGAAACTATGTGAAAGTGTAGCCCCAAGAAAGCAGGTGCTCTCAAATGAGTCATTGGTGACAAGCAGACAACACATGTTTGTCCACTTTACCTGCCCCAACACCTCCCGCCCTTACTCCAAAGTCTCCTCACACTCCACCCTCCAGAGGTGAAACAACTGGATGAAAGGACACATTTTTGCAACCCAGGTAAGGTTAGAATGACTATCCTCTCTAGCCAACTACTCATCAGGAAAGCATTTTTAAGGGTCAGCACAACTATGAGGAAGTTTGTTAAAGGGTTTTCCTTTTTTTTTCTCTGACTTACAAGGGAGATGCACTGTGCATTTTTTTTTTCTTTTTCTTTTTTCTTTCTTTCTTTTTTTTTTTTTTTTTTTTGGTAAAAACAAGTATAAGGTAGACATTGTACCTTGGATACAGACATCTAGCTGAAGCCAAATGCATCTTTGGCCAATAAAATGCCATGGGCCTTCTTGGTTCTATTACACCAAGTTACACTGTGGGACATGCTCACAGATGTGGGCCCAGGGGTGGCGGGGGCAGCATCTGGCTGACTGACCTGCTTTGGGGCTCTGGTTGTTCTCTTCATTCTCACTCCCAAAGGCTGCTGGAATCTCTCTGTTAGGTATGATCTGGACATGGAATTATCTTGAAAGGTTATGTGTTCCCTCATACTGAGTTATTTTTAATTAAGCCTACAGGCTTCAGCCTGGCATTCTAGTCCCTGCACAATCTGTTTCCAACCAACCGCTATTGCTGGTGTTTACCTTGTGAAGACCTCATTCTTCTCTAACTCATGAGATGAAATAGTTATGGACTTTGGACTCAGAAAAAGTCATGTTCTAAACCACCTCAATTCATTACTGAGTTATAACTTTGCTTTTCCCCACCTCCACACCCTTGCTCACACTGTTTCCTTGACCTGGAACGTCATCTCTGCTCTTTCACATACAAACAAACCCTATTCACCTTTTAAGGTCAAGCTCAAATACTACCTTGTAGCCCTTCCTAACTACACAACTAGGTACAATCTTCTTTTCTTCTGAGTTAGTTTGGCATCCCATCTGTTTGCCATTTCTCATACCTTGATTTTGTTTCCAGAGCTCTCACTTCCGTGTTTCTACTTTAAATCTCTGTCATAAAACCAATTACATGATAAAATACGGATAAAATACAGGTAAACAGATAAAATACAGAACACCCAGTCAAATTTCAACTTCAGGTCAAACAAATAAATTTGTTTAAGTGTGTCCCAAATATCACATAGGAAATACTTAAACAAATTTGTCTCTTATGTGAAATTGAAATTTAACTGAACACCCTGTGTTTTGTGTCTGGCAACCCTTCACACATGGCTCTTTTTAATAAATAGGTGCGCATTTATCTGGCTCCTTTGCGGTACTGCACATTATGTGACAGTAGGAACCTTGTCTGATTCATCTTGCTGCCCTGATGTTTCTTCCCCAAAGCAGTTGCTGGGCAAATCCTTGTTAATTAGTAAAGGGATTTTCACACCAGTAGGTATGGGCACACAGCACAGTTCTAAGAACCTCAGTGTTGGAATTAGATGGACCTGGATGCGTCATATTCCTACCACAAGACTAAGTGTGTGAGTCTTAGCAAGTTAACTACCTTTCAAAGCATTCTCATTTGTAAAATGGGAAGAAGAGTGTGTTTATTCCATATAGTTCTCTCTATGCATATAAAGGGCTTAGCACTATGTCTGGCACACAGAAAGTGCTTAATAGCTGTTAGGTATTACTGTTGGAAATTATGAAATACATTCAGACCAGAGCAGCAGCTACTCTGCCACAGGCAGTAAGAATTACATAAATGACCTAACTATACAGAGTTTGGAGCATAAAAATTCAAGACGGATCCCAGACCTCCTTTGGAGAGAGTCCTTAACTTGTTTGATTTTTCTTCCTGTTCCCCAAACCAACAGTCCTCATCTCAGGCTAATGTTTGTGTCTGGCTTTCTAAGATGTCAGTTCTTTGTCTTTGGGTCTAAACCTACCTTCCACAGCATCCTGAGATACTGTTGTAGCTCTTCATTCCGCCCTTCCTGACAGTATTTTACCTTCCTATTCTCCCTTTCCTCTGGTCCTGGGTGCTTAGTTTCCCAACTAGAAATTAATTGCTGCTTCCTTTGAACAGCATTGCCTTTGTGTGTGTGTGTAAATATATGTGTATACATGTGTATGTAACAGGGGAAGAAATAAGTCATTTTGGCGTCTCCTAATAATCCAGGCAGAGTTGGTTGGTGTGTGGCCATTGCAAAATCATTCAAATCTGATATGTATTTGTTGCTATTAGGACATGTGTAAAGAATAGCCTCAGTGACTTTAATGGCACCTCTCTGCCATATCAGGCACTCTGTTAAAGGCTGCATTTACATTGTCCTATTTACTACTCACAAAAGTCCTATAAGATTAATGTTCTCATCCCAATTTTCTAAAAGAGAAAACAGAAATAGACATTAGTAACTTGCTTTAAGACAACAAGGCTGGTAACTTCTACTGAAACTCACACTTCTCCGACTCCAACCCCCAGGCTCTTTCTTCAAAGCTAATGCTTTTTCACCCTGGCTACACATTAGAATCAATCCAAGAAGCTTACCTAAACTACTGATATCTGAACCCTATCCCCAGAGATTCCGATTTAAATATTTTTAAAAATAATCATTGTAATAATCTTTGTAATGATACTAATCTTCCCTCATCCCTTCTAAGACATAAGACAAACGCAATCTAATTTGATTCCCCATTGTTCTCTCTTATGGAACTGGGCCCTAAATCTCTGTATTTAAGGAATATTTGTCTCAATTGCTGTAGATGGATCCTAGGTATATACGTGCTCTGTGTAATTGTAAGTGTGGATACAACTTATCAGGAGTACCAATGTAAAAGCAATAGAACATCCTGCTATTTGGCTGTGTGAAAAGAGTTCTTAAAAAACAAAAAACAAAAAAAAACAGCACTTTGGTGACTTTTCCCCCCAAGATTATTGTCTTCTTTGGGAACCTTTTGCTTACATTACCCAATTTTCTGAGATGTGCTTCTTCTTTGTTGATCTTTACCTCTTGGGCTATTTCATCTTTCTCCAGGTCAGCAGGGTCACAGGCTAAGTCTGTACAATTTGTTTTCTGTGCTCAATTGAATTTGTCTTCTTTTTCGCTTCCATTTCAGTCTAAGGATTTTGCTGACTGCATCTGTTTCTGTTTTCTTTAGCCTTGCAAAATCTTGCCAACAAAGAAAACTACCATGTGCCATTAATGGTCTTCATTTTCAATTGATCTGTGTTTTAATCCCATTGGCATGCTTATTAGAACTGTTGCCTTTGACCAATTTTATTTTTGGGCATCTAGTTTTTTTCATTTTGCAATACATTATCAGGGATTAATGAAATCTACCACTCATGATTTCCATGAAAATTCATTTACTAAACAAAATTTATGTGTTCATTTGTTTAATGTATCTCCTCTACTAACCTGTAAACCCTTCTAGGCATCAAGTTTTGATTACCACTGTGTGTCAGATGCTTGGAACTGTGGTAGGAATTTAGTAAGTGCTCAGTAAATACTGGTGAAATGTTGATATTGAGTGGGGTTGGGAATCAGACTTGCCCAGTTTTGAGTTTCTGCTGTACCACTTGTGAGCTGCGTGATGTTGGGCAAGTTGTTTGACTTCTCTGAACCTTCATCTCCACATTTCTAAAATAATAATAATAACAACATATACCTCATGATTGTTGTGAAGATTGAATACATGCTTATAAAGAAATCAGTTCCGTGCCTTAGCACACAGAAGATCCTTATAAGTGCTAGTGAAAATGATGTTTCCTAGAAGTATTGATTTTCACAGTAATATTGTAGGTAACTAGAAATGTATTCCACATTCCATTTGCCTTGTTTTCTATGTATTTCCGTCTTGTCATGGGTTTTTCCATATGAAGAAAAAAGCTAACAAGTAAGCCCAATTCCTGCTCAGGCATGAAAGACTTCAGGAGTTATTCCAGGGATAATATTTGTATCTTAAAAGAGGATCCAAAGTAAGACCCATTAGTTTACTCAAGATCTGTGCATTTCATTGTATGTAAATAAAACCTTAAAAAAAAAAAGGAGTCATGAACAAATATTAAGCTTTAGTTAATGATATACATGCTGCAGAATTTGGGGGTGAAGTGTAGTGATGTCTGCAATTTACTCTGACATGCATAAAAATATGATGTATTGATGAAGGGATAGATGCTTAGTTTTGTAATAAATAAACACAGCAAAAATGCCCATTATAGAACCTGCAGTTAGAGGTGTCCACTGCACACATAGTTCAACATTTCTCTGTGTTTGAAAAATTGTGTAATAAAATGCCAAGAGGAGAAATAGGTGATCCTAGAGAAAGGCAACACCTACACTCAAGGAGGTTCATTCATTGGAGATTTCAGGCTTGTGGTACTTGTTGGTGTCTACATTTTAGGAAGACTTCCCTGATTCTCTTTTAATTACAGCCCATAAGAAACCTCCAACATTTCTTAAAGAACTTAAAACAGAATTACCATCTGACCCAGCAATCCATTACTGAATATATATCCAAAAGAAAACAAATCGTTCTATCAAAAGGACACATGCCCTCGCGTGTTCCTCACAGCACTATTCACGGTAGCCAAGCCATGGAATCAATCTGGATGCCCATCAATGGTGGACTGGATAAAAAAACGTGGTGCTTATATGCCATGGAATGTTGTAGCCATAAAAAAAGCACGATTCAACAAGAGAATAAATTTAAAATATCCAAGATTTAAAAAAAGAAAAGAAAAAGAATGGAATGATATCTTTTGCAGCAACATGGACACAGCTGCAGGTCATTATTCTAAGTGAATTAATGCAAGAACAGAAAACCAAATACTGCATATTCTCACTTATAACTAGGAGTTAAACATCAGGTACTCAAACATTGGGAACATAAAGATGGCAGCAATAGGGACTACTAGAGTAGGGAAGGAGGGGGGCAAGTATTGAAAACTAACTGTTGGGTACTACATTCAGTACCTGGGTGATAGGATTATTTGTACTCAAACTTCAGCATCATGCAATATACCCAGGGAACAAACCTGCACATGTGCCCACTGAATCTAAAATAAATGTTGAAAAAACAAAAAAGAAACCTCCAGCATCGTCTCTACATACTGCTGACATGGATGAAGAAAAACAACATCTGAAGTGGAAAAATAACAGTGAAAACGATGAAGACTGGAAGACAGAAGCAAACTATCTCCAGGCACTTGAAGAATAATTAACTTATTAGAGTCTTGGACACTCAGGGCTGCAGAGGGAACACGAGACCCTGATCTCCGGTTTTTATACCTTGTATCAAACCATTATTTACTATGTGGTTGAAACTATTATGAACAACTGACCATTTGGTCAAAAGTGAATGTATGACAGAATGAGCAGGAGTCAGGGAGACAGTAATGTTTTGGGAAACACGTTTATGATGCTAACTGGGGTTTTTGTAGTGGTAGTATTTTTCTTGTTGTGGGAAGACATAATAAAAGATTTGATAATTTTGAGAATATGTGTCATCTTCTCACAAGTCAGAATAGTATAGAAATGTGGTTGTAGGTTAAAGATAGATTTTAAGTTTACATATATGTAAATGATCAAGAGCATACCATGGTAATCTAAGTAACTATAAGTATCTTCTCTTCGTTATAAGAAGTTGCTGACAGGGTACAGGAAAACTTTAGAAAGAAGATGAAAAAGAAGGCCTATGCTATTGTACTTCTTAACAAAAGGGCCATGTTGCCATTTGAGTGGCAGTTATGGGGCCTGTTTGTTTGACTTTTCATTGTACAAATGGAAACACCCTGTAGGGTTTTTTTTTTTTTAAGGTAAATGTATTAAATATCAACACTGAAAACTGGTTTAACCAGGAAACAATGTGCATTAAACACACAACATGACAGAATGAACAGGAGTTGGGAAGATAGCAACGTGGCAACTTGTAGGAACTTTGTCCACGGAAACAATATCTAATCAAGGTTATATAGTCAGGTTCAATCAGTCACATAGAGAAGCATTAGCACCGACTTCTTCACCATGTGATTGAGGAATGGAACCAGCTTCCTGCCTGGGCTTCTTTGACAATTCCTTGATGCTCCCATGGCTCCTAACAGCAGAGTCCAGGGACTGGTTTTAGGGCAGGGTGCAGGTGACAAAACTGTGTCACTCTAGGCCGTGAAGTGCATAATAGAAAGGCCCTGGGCACTTCACAATCTAGCGTGTGTTATATGAGTACCCTTTTGGTGAATGAATTACAAAAATGTGTCCCTTCTTTCTAGCTGACACAAGATTTGGGGAGGGGAATGGTGTCTGGACTTCAGCCATCGATGCCCTGCCTCAGCTGGGTCCCCTTGTTGAGTGCACATACTTTATAACAAAACATGGGGAGAGTTTCTCATCTACCCTACTCTAGGTTCATCCCCTTTTCACCAATGAGATGATTAAGTATTAGAAGGTGTGGTGGTTAATATTGAGTATCAACTTGATTGGATTGAAGGAAGCAACATATTGTTCCTAGGGTGTTGCTGAACGAGATTAACATTTGAGTCAGTGAGCTGGGAAAGGCAGACCCACCGTCAATCTGAGTGGGCACCATCTAATCAGCACATCTAATCTAGCTGCCAGTGCAGCTAGAATAAAGCAGGCAGAAGAAAGTGAAATGAGCAGACTCGCCAAGTCTTCCGGCCTTCATCTTTCTTCCTTGCTGGATGCTTCCTGCCCTCACACCTTAGACTCCAAGTTCTTCAGCTTGTGAACTCTTGGACCTACACCAGTGATTTGCCAAGGACTCTTAAGCCTTCGGCCACGGCCTGAAGGCTACACTGTTGGCTTCCTTACTTTTGAGGTTTTGGGACTTGGACTGGCTCCTCAGCTTGCAGATGGCCTATTGTGGGACTTCATCCTGTGATCGTGTGAGTCAATAATCCTTAATAAACTCCCCTGCATATATACATCTATCCTGTTGGTTCTGTCCTTTGAGGAAATCCTGACTAATTTTGGTACCGGGAGTGATTGTAGAGGAACTGAATTTTTAAAATGGATTTCTTTAGTTGGTTTTGGGGCTTCTGGGGTTGCTCAATATGCTTAATATTATATGATTAGACCCCAAAATGCTAAGAACTCTACTTCTAATAGTATGGAGAACATTGATAGTCCTTGGCATAAACTGTTCACAGAGTTATGCAAAATAAATACATTTGATATTCCTGATTCACTGCTCATGAGAGGCAAGGAGTTTAGTGACTTTATACATAATACCTTTGACCATAAGTGGAGAACCAAGGAATATAATGAAGTTGGTTGCTGCTCTTAAGTTTGCTGGACAAGGTGACAAAAGAAAGGGATGAGCTCAGGGATTCTAACTCCGGGCTTCAGAAGCAGATACTGAGCTCCAAGTTTTCTAAGGGTGCTCTGAGTGAGTCTTATCTCCTGTAGACAAAGGGCTGAAATTGTGGAAAATCAGACACGAGCTCTTATCATGTGAGTGGCTGACCAGCAACAATGGTCATGTGAATGGCTGACCAGCAACGATAGCCTTGCCAGGTGTCTATTGTTAAAGTGAAGGTATTGATTGGAAAAGAATGAGATCCTTCAACTTGAAATGGGGACATGTGGGAGGACCCTGATGAAGCTGGAGAGACACTGAGCTTGTAAACTCTGATGAGCCCTTTTTGCCAGAGGAAACAGCCTCTCTACCCCCAGTGGTGGCAACATCCTCTCCCCTACCCAGGCAGCCTTTCCACCTTTTCTGAGGAGATTAACCATGCACTGCCTGAGGCATCAGTGGATGGCCTCCCTCGAGGCAGTTGCCATGCAAGACAATGTTGATACACCTCATGACTCACCCCTAACAACCTTGTTTGCTTCTAGACCTATAACTACACTCAAGTCCCAGGAGGCCCCTAGATGTGAGGTTCAAAGTGTGACTCACAAGGAGGTGCCTTACACTACAAAAGAACTGCTTGAGTTTTCTAATTTATATAAGCAGAAATTTGGAGAATAATTATGGGAATGGATATTAAGGGTGTGGGATAATGGTGGAAGGAATGTAAAGTTTAATCAGGCTGAATTTGTTGATATGGGCCCACTAAGCAGGGTCCTGCTTTTAATGTTGCAGTTCAGGGAGTTAAAGAAGGTTCTAATAGTTTATTTGCTTGGTTAGCTGACATATGGATTAAAAGTTGCCCCACTGTGAGTGAGCTGGAAATGCCTGATCTCCCATGGTTTAATGTAGAGGAAGGGATCCAAAGGCTTAGGGAGATTGGAATGCTAGAGTGGATTAATCACTTTAGACCTACTCATCCCAGCTGGGAGGGTCCAGAATATATACCCTTCATCAATACTTTGCAAAATAGATTTGTGAGGGGAACACCTGCATCCTTGAAGAGCTCTGTGATTGTTCTTTTCTGTATGCCAGATCTGACAGTGGGAACTGCAATCACTCAATTAGAAAATTTAAATGCAATGGAAATAATTGGACCCAAGGTGGCAGGGACTAAGTGGCACCACTCAACTGTCAAAGACAGGGTGAGCATAGTTACTGTAATGGACAGTGGAGGCAAAGCAGCAATCAGCATACTCTGACCTATGTAGAGCTCTGGCATTGGGTAGTTGATCATAGTGTTCCTAGAAGTGAAATTGATAGGAAACCTACTGCATTTTTACTTAATGTATAAGTAAAAATTGTATAAGTGGAAACCTCCCAGATTGAGTGGACAAAAGACTAATTTGAACTGTAAAAGTAGAGAGTCACAGCCCCTCAATCAATTTCCAGACTCAAACAAGTTTACAGACCCAGAACCCCTTGAATGAAGGGGAGTCTGGGTCCCCTTAAGGAAGGACTCCACTACACTATTGACAATTTATGCTGTTAATCTTTCTCCCATCCTTCCCCAAGGAGGCCTCTGGCCTTTTGCCAGGGTAACTGCATTGGGGAAAGCGGAATGATCATACCTTTCAGCGACTATTGGACACTGGCTCGAGCCAACGTTGATTCCAGGGGACCCAAAACATCACTGTAGTCCTCCAGTTAAAGTAAGGGCTTATGAAGGTCAGGTAATTAATGGAGTTTTAGCTCAGGTCTGACTTACAGTGGGTCCAGTGTGTCCCTGGAGTCATCCTGTGGTCATTTCCCCAGTGCCAGAATGCATAATTGGCATAGATGTACTTGGCAGCTGGCAGAATCACCACACTGGCTCCCTGACTGGTAGGGTGAGGGTTACTATAGTAGGAAAGGCCAAATGGAAACCATTAGAGCTGCCTCTATCTAGACAAATAGTAAATCAAAAACAATGTTGCATCCCTGGCAGGATTACAGGGATTGCAGGGGTGGTGATTTTCACCACATCCCAGTTCAGCTCTCCTATTTGACCTGTGCAGATGGATCTTGGAAAATGAGAGTGGATTATCATAAGCTTCACAAAATGATGATTCCAATTACAGCTGCTGTACCAGATGTGGTTTTATTACTTGAAAAAATTAACACATCTCCTGGTACCTGGTATGCAGCCATTGATTTGGCAAATGCCTTTCTCTCCATTCTGTTCATAAGGCCCACCAGAAGCAATTTGCCTTCAGCTGGCAAGGCCAGCAATATACCCTCACTCTCCTACATTAGGGGTATATCACCTCCCCAGTTTTGTGTCATAATCTTATTCAGAGAAATCTTGATTGCTTTTCCTTTCCACAAGATATCACACTGGTCCATTACATTGATGACATTACGCTGATTGGATTCAGTGACCAAGAAGTAGCAAACACATTGGACTTATTGGTGAGATGTTTGTGTGCCAAGGGATGGGAAATAAATTGGACTAAAATTCAGGGACCTTATAGTTTAATAAAATTTCTAGGGGTCCAGTGATGTGGGGCCTCTCAAGATATCCCTTCTAAGGTGAAGAATAAGTTGCTGCATTTGGCCCTTCCTACAACCAAGAAAGAGGCACAATGCATTGTGGGCCTATTTGGATTTTGGAAGCAACATATTCCTCATTTGGGCATGTTACTCCAGCCCATTTATTGAATGACCTGAAAGGCTACCAGTTTTGAGTTGTGTCCAGAAGAGTAGAAAGCTCTGCAACAGGTCCAGGCTGCTGTGCAAGCTGCTCTGCCACTCAGGCCATATGACCCAGCAGATCCAATGGTGCTTTAGGTGTCAGTAGCAGATAGGGATGCTGTTTGGAGCCTTTGGTAGGTCCCCATAGGTGAATCACAGCAGAGGATTCTAGGGTTTTGGAGCAAGACCCTGCCATCTTCTGCAGATGACTACTCTCCTTTTGGCTTTTTACTGGGCCTTGGTGGAAACCAAACGTTTGACTATGGGTCATCAAGTCACTATGCAACCCGAACTGCCTATAATGAACTGGGTGCTTTCTGACCCATCTAGCCATAAAGTGTGGCATGCACAGCAGCATTCCATCATCAAATGGAAGTGATATATACGTGATCGGGTTCAAGCAGATCCTGAAGGTACAAGTAAGTTACATGAGGAAGTGGCTCAAATGCTTAGTTCACCACTTCTGCCACCCTGCCTATCCTCCCTCAGCCTGTACCGATGGCCTCATGAGGAGTTCTCTATGATCAGTTGACAGAGGAAGAGAAGACGACGGCCTGGTTTACAAATGGTTCTGCACAATATGGAAGCACCACCTAAAAGTGGACAGCCGCAGCACTACAGCCCCTTTCTAGGACATCCTTGAAGGACAGTGGTGAAGGGAAATCTTCCCAAGTGGGCAGAACTTCGAGAAGTGCATCTGGTTGTGCACTTTGCATGGAAGGAGAAATGGCCAGATGTGCAATGATATACTGATGCATGGGCTCTAGCCAATAGTTTGGCTGGATGGTCAGGGACTGGAAAGCAGCATGATTGGGAAATTGGTGATAATGAAATTTGGGGAAGAGGCATGTGCGTGGACCTCTCTGAGAGGTCAAACACTATGAAGATATTTGTATCTCATTTGAATGCTCACTGAAGGGTGACTTCAACAGAGGAACATTTATATAATCAAGTGGATAGGATGACTAGTTCTATGGATACCACTCAGCCTCTTTCCCCAGCTGCCCCTGTCATTGCCCAATGGGCCCATGAACAAAGTGCCCATGGTGGCAAGGATGGAGTTTACACGTGGGCTCAGGAATGTGGACTTCCACTCACCAAGGCTGACCTGGCTACAGCCACTGCTGAGTGCCCAATTTGTCAGCAGCAGAGAGAGAATTGTGCCCTTGATATGGCACCATTCCCCAGGGTGATCAGCCAGCTACTTGGTGGCAGGTTGATTATGTTGGACCTCTTCCATCATGGAAAGGGCAGCAATTTTCCCCCAGAATAGACACTTACTCTGGATATGGGTTTGCCTATCCTACATGCAATGCTTCTGCCAAGACTACCATCCGTGGCCTCACAGCATGCTTTATTCACCGTTATAGTATTCCTCACAGCATTGCCTCTGACCAGGGCTCTCACTTTACAGCTAAAGAAGTGCAGCAGTGGGCTCATGCCCATGGAATTCACTGGTCTTAACATGTTCCCTATTATCCTGAAGCAACTGGGTTGACAGAGTGGTGAAATGGCCTTTTGAAGTCACAATTACAATGCCAAGTAGGTGACAACACTTTGCAAGGCTGGGGCAAAGTTCTCCAGGAGACTGTGTATGCTCTGAATCAGCATCCAATATATGGTATGTTTCCACCATAGCCAGGATTCACAGGTCCAGGAATCAAGGGGGAAAAGTGGAAGTAGCACCACTCATCATCACCCCTAGTGATTGCACTGTTGGCTTCCCTACTTTTGAGGTTTTGGTACTTGGACAGGCTTCCTTGCTCCTCAGTTTGCAGATCCCCTAGTGACCCAGTAGTAAAATTTTTGCTTCCTGTTCCCCTGACATTACGTTCTGCTGGCCTAGAGGTCTTAGTTCCAGAGGGAGGAATGCTGCCACCAGGAGACACAACAGTGATACCCCCTAACTGGAAGTTAAGATTGCCACCTGGCCACTTTGGGCTTCTCCTATCTCTAAGTCAACAGGCTGAGAAGGGAGTTACAGTGTTGGCTGGGGTGATTCACCCAGACTATCAATACGAAATCAGTCTACTACTCCACATTGAAGGTAAGAAAGCATATGCATGGAATATAGGAGATCCATTAGGGCATCTCTTAGCATTACCATGCCCTGCGATTAAGGTCAATGGGAAACTACAACAACCCAATCCAGGCAGGACTACTAATGGCCCAGACCCTTCGGGAATGAGGGTTTGGGTCACTCCACCAGGTGAAAATCCCACTGCGGTGCTTGCTCAAGGCAAAGGGAATACAGAATGAGTAGTAGAAGAAGGTAGTCATTAATACCAGCTACAACCATGTGACCAGTTGTAGAAACGAGGACTGTAATTGTCATAAATATTTCCTCTTTATTTTGTTAAGAATATGTTTGTGCATGTATACACTTGCACTAAGAAAATATCTTCACTTCCTTTCTTTTTCCTTTTATCATGTGACATAAGATTTGTTGACTTCAAATCAGAATATAAGTATTATTAACTTTATGCAATAACATTTACGTTAAGGATTAGTGCGCTTCCGGTTGTAGAAAGGATAACTGTCTTATGTTAGGTATAATTATAACCCTATTATTGTTTTTATTTGACAAGGGGTAGATTTGTGATGGTTAATATTGAGTGTCAACTTGATTGTATTGAAGGATGCAAAATATTGTTCCTCGGTGTGTCTGTGAGGGTGTTGCCAAAGGAGATTAACATTTGAGTCAGTGGACTGGCAGAGGCAGACCTACTCTCAATCTGGGTGAGCACCATCTAATCAGCTGCTAGCATGGACAGAATAAAAGCAGGCAGAAGAAAGTGAAATGAGCAGGCTCACTGAATCTTTTGGCCTTCATCTTTCTTCTGTGCTGGATGGTTCCTTCCCTTGCACATCAGACTCCAAGTTCTTCAGCTTTTGGACTCTTGGGCTTACACCAGTGATTTACCAAGGACTCTCAGGCCTTCGGCCACGGACTGAATATTGCACTATTGGCTTCCTTACTTTTGAGGTTTTGGTACTTGGACGGACTTCCTTGCTCCTCAGTTTGCAGATGGCCTATTGTGGGACTTTGCCTGTGATCATGTGAGTCAATATTCCTTAATAAACTACCCTTCACATATACATCAATCCTATTAGTTCTGCCCCTCTAGGGAACCCTGACTAATATAAAAGCCTAAATCATCTTATTTTAGGCTCCAATCTAAGTCGTAATAGGAGGCAAACCACTCCCAAAGTTGACCTTCATCATCACCATTGCATAGAGCAGCTACTATATGCAAAATTGTTTGCCTGGTACTAGGATGTGGGCTGCATAGATGTATAGACATTTCTAATCGAACCTTGGAAGAGACAGGACCTGCTCTGTGCTGCCTGAGCGTGAGCAGTGAATGAACTATGGGACTTCACAAGCAGGAATGAACAATCACTCTTTGCTGGTATAGTTGGAGAAGGTTGTTCTGAGAAGGTGAGGCTTGAGTTGAGTGAAGAATGAGTAGAGTTTAGAAAAACAGAGAGGACCAGAAGGATCACAAGGGGAGAAAACAATGTATACAAAGGTATAGAAGGAGGCGCCACCTCAGTGACCCTGTTCACTCCAGGGCATCATGGTCCCCATTCGCAACAGGCCCCTCTTAAGTGCAGTCCTCACTCCAGACCCACAACACTCTCCTCAGCAGAATGTACCCATCTCATGTCTCATGTGCCCAGGACTGCTTTCTAAAGAGGGGTAGCCTGTTACAGAAGAGAATGTGAGGTTAAGTATTAATATATTTACCCATTGATATAATAAGTATTCAATTTAATAAGAAACTACTAGACATATTGTCATAAAACATTTCTAAAATTCTTGGAATTACAGGTAGGGCAGAAACAGTTTATATTTGATATCTATTGCTGTGCAAAAAATTTCCCAAACTTAGCAGCTTTGAAAAACAAACATTTCCCATTTCACATAGTTTCTGAGAGTCAAGAGTTCAGGAGCCACGTAGCTAGGTAGATCTGGCTCAAGGTCACTTATGAGGTTGCAAACAAGATACTGGCCTGAACAGTGTCCTCTGCAGCTTTGCCTGACTGAATAGTCTGCTTCCAAGCTCACTCATGTGGCCTTGGTGAGCGTCAGTCCCTCGAATCCTGGGTCTCTCCATAGGTGAGTGTTCTTGCAACACGATAGTTGGCTTCTCCAAGAGTGAATTATACAGAAATGAGCAAACAGGATGATCAGTGCCATTTATAGCTTAGTCTCTGACCCACTTTCACTTCTGCTGTATTTTATTGGTCACTATGACCTTTCTTGATTCAATGTGGAAATGAATTATACAAAAAAAACCACTGGGGGCCATCTCAAAGACTGGCTACCATTGAGTTTATATTTTGGGGAGACTAGAGCTTTTAAAACATATAGGCTGGGCATGGTGGCTCACACCTGTAATCTCAGCACCTTGGGAGGCTGAGGCAGGTGGATCAGTTGAGGCCGGGAGTTCAAGACCAGCCTGGCCAACATGGGAAAACCCCACCTTTACTGAAAATACAGAAATAGCCAAATGTGGTGGCTCATGCCTGTAATCCCAGCTACTTAGGAGGCTGAGGCACAAGAATTGCTTGAACCTGGGAGGTAGAGATTGCAGTGAGCTGAGATCGTGCCACTGCACTCCAGCCTGGGTGACAGAGTAAGACTCTGTCTCAAACAAACAAACAAACAAAAAAACATATACCAGAGGTGATACAGTGAACTGTATATCCTAAAGACCTATCTTTAAAGTACCAAAAAATGCTGAATAAAATATTTTTAAAAATCTTTAAAAATGCATCACTACCTTTGCAGGAAAGTAAGAGATCAAACAAACAAACAAACAAGGAAGCATGAATCCAGGGAGATAAGTGAGTGCATGAGCTGAAGACTCCCCCAGAGACGGATATCTACCTGCAAGTGACCCAGAGAGCTGATTTTGACAGCTACATAGCAAACATGAGACAAAGTCTAGGGGAGCATGGGAAGGCAGATAAGAGACCCTCTTATAAATCACCTTATATCCCAAAGGGTATCTTGTCAGTGACTATTTACACCAGGAATTTCTTCAACTCCCTTTCCCCACACAAGAATAGAAAGGAAATCTGCCTGCCTCAACCCTAGCTCTAGATAGCAAGAGGAAACATCTGAGATTTTATTTTTATTTTTTTAAATTATACTTTAAGTTCTAGGGTACATGTGCACAACAAGCAGGTTTGTTACAGATGTATACATGTGCCATGTTGGTGTGCTGTACCCATTAACTTGTCATTTACAATAGGTATTTCTCCTAATGCTCTCCCTCCCCCAACTCCCATCCCATGACAGGCCCCAGTGTGTGATATTCCCCAATGTGTGATGTATCCAAGTGTTCTCATTGTTCAATTCCCACCTATGAATGAGAACATGTGGTGTTTGGTTTTCTGTCCTTGCAATAGTTTGCTCAGAATGATGGTTTCCAGCTTCATCCATGTCCCTACAAATGACATGAACTCGTCCTTTTTTATGGCTGCAGAGTATTCTGTGGTGTATATGTGCCACATTTTCTTAATCCAGTCTATCATTGATGGACATTTGGGTTGGTTCCAAGTCTTTGCTATCGTGAATTGTGCCACAATAAACATATGTGTGCATGTGTCTTTGTAGTGGCATGATTTATAATCCTTTGAGTTTATACCCAGTAATGGGATCACTGGGTCAAATGGTATTTCTAGTTCTAGATCCTTGAGGAATCGCTACACTGTCTTCCACAATGGTTGAACTAGTTTACAGTCCCACCAACAGTGTAAAAGTGTTCCTATTTCTCCACATCCTCTCCAGCACCTGTTGTTTCCTGACTTTTTAATGATCACCATTCTAACTCATGTGAGATGGTATCTCATTGTGGTTTTGATTTGCATTTCTCTGATGACCAGTGATGATGAGCATTTTTTCATGTGTCTCTTGGCTGCATAAATGTCTTCTTTTGAAAAGTGTCTTTTATATCCTTTGCCCACTTTTTGAAGGGGTTGTTTGATTTTTTCTTGTAAATTTGTTTAGGTTCTTTGTAGATTCCAGATATTAGCCCTTTGTCAGATGGGCAGATTGCAAAAATTTTCTCCCATTCTGTAGGTTGCCTGTTCACTCTGATGGTAGGGAAACATCTGAGAATTTGTAACTATAGGTTAGCTTTATGCAGGCTTGTAACCAAATTTATAATATCAGTATGGTTTGAACAATCCTAGCTGAAAATGTGTTTTAATGTGACTCAGAGTTGGAAGTACTCTCAAGTCCAGAAACAAGCACAGATCCTCACTGGAGGAACCACTGTTATCACAGGCCTCAGAGATTCCCAGATCTTAGACAGAATGAATAAGATCTGGTATTTGATACCACAATAGTGTGACTAGAGTCAATAACAATTGAATTGTACATTTAAAAAGAACTAAAAGAGTATAATTGCATTGTTTGTAACACAAAAGATAAATGCTTGAGGGGATAGAGACCCTATTTTCCCTGATGTGATTATTACACATCATTATATGCCTATATAAAAATATCTCATGTACCCCATAAATATATATACTTACTATGTACTCACAACAATAAAAATCAAAAGATTTCCAGATATAAAATTCTATTGAACTGGAGCTTGCAACTGAAGGAAAGAATCATAATACACTTGGGAAAACAAGGTACCATGAAAAAGAACTAGCAAAAAACAACAAACAGCAGATATAGGCTGACAAACACTTTAAATGCTTGATTATTAATTATGAAACAAATTCAAGCATGTTAGATATGCTTAACACAGAAGAGATGCTATCAAATGGTTGAGCAAAAAATAAGAGACTATCGACAACAAACAACCAAATAGAACTTCTGCAAATAAAAATTAAAATTATTAAAAGTAAAAAAAGTCCTTTTTTTTTTTTTCTTTTAAGACAGGGTCTCATTCTGTTGCTCAGGTTGGAGTGCAGTGGCACAATCTTGGCTCACTGCAGGCTCGACCTCCTGGGCTCAAGCAATCTATTTACCTTAGCCTCCCGAGTAGCTGAGACTACAGGTGTGCACCACCATGCCTGACTAATTTTTGTATTTTTAGTACATATGGGATTTCACCATGTTTCCCAGGCTGGTCTCAAACTCCTGAGTTCAAGGAATCCACTTGCCCCAGCCTCCTAAAGTGCTGGGATTACAGGGGTGAGCCACCACACCTGGCCAAAAATACATTTTAAAGTGTTATATTATTATTTATTTTATTTTTGAGATGACATTTCACTCTTATTGCCCAGGCTGGAGTGTAGTGGTACAATCTTGGCTCACTGCAACCTCTACCTTCCTGGTTCAAGAGATTCTCCTGCCTCAGCCTCCCAAGTAGCTGGGATTACAGGTGCTTGCCACCATGCCTGGCTGATTTTGTATTTTTAGTAGAGACGGGTTTTCACCATGTTGACCAGGCTGGTCTCAAACTCTTGACCTCAAGTGATACTCCTGCCTTGAATTCCCAAAGTATTGGGACTGCAACTGTGAACCACCATGCCCAGCCTAAAGTGTTATGTTAATACACAAATGATATCTTTGACTTTGCCTCTTGGGTCGTAAAGCCTAAAATATTAATTATCTGGCCCTTTACAGAAAGCATCTGCCAACTCTGCTGCAGTTGCACCCCACAGAGGAGGCCCGTGGCCAGCCTGAGGTTGAAATGCAGTGGGGAGCCATGCAGGTCGACCACTGCAGAGCACGAGATCTGAGGGATTGAGTAAGAGAGGCCAGGGAAGCCTCAGTAGGACACAGTCTTGGGCCTGGTAACCGAAAGGAGGCCAGTTTTTTGTCCCTATTAAATATAGCCAGATGGACACCTCAAGTGACCCCAGAGGAGCCTTGGAACCCAGAGGCATTGCCTACTTAACCTTTATGTGTGGGGTATGGGAAATAAATCTTAGCTGCCCACAAGCCTTGAGAGTTTAACACATGTGTGACCTTCAGTGCGGAGGTCTGGGGCAGAAGGAAACTAGACCATGTATGTAATTATTAAGCAATTGTGGATGGCATTCTGCAAATGGAGAAAGGGGATTTTTTTTTTTTTTTTTACCTGAATTATATATCTCAGCTAAACATCTCCAGCTACCCTCTGATTGCCAAATGTGAAACAAAGCCAAGTGCTTCTTTGTGACCTTTGGCCATGTCAGTAGGGCCCGCAAACTCTGTTTCTGAGCACGAAGTGCTGACATGTTTGCCCTGGAAGGAGTGAAGGAGCGGGGCTCGCTGTCAGCAGCTTCAGTGATTGCCCCAGAGTGGTATGAGTCGCAGGAAACCAAGAGGGGAAGTGATTTGGGGAAAGGAAAGCAAGACGCTAACCAAGCCCAAGCGTTCTCTTTTGAAGATGGAAGACACGTCCGGTCTGTTCAAGGCCTCCCTGAGGGTATGTGCTCATCTCATCTCTCTCTTGTTCTTTAGAATGAATCAGCAAGATCTAGTTGTAGAACAAGGAGATGGACTGTGAGTAACTATTTCCTTAGGCTCTATTTCGTGCCAGGTGTTTCACGCATTTATCTATGATCTTCAAAGCAATTTCACAGCATAGATACCAGCCTCCCTATTTTGCAGATGGTGAAACTGAGGCCCAGATAGAAGTACTAAGAAATGTGTCCAAAGCCACAGAGTAAGTTAGCAATGATTTAGGCAGGGGTTACCCCAAAACCAAACTCTTTCCTCCCCACCAAGCAGATACAGCCGAGATATGTTGGTGGAAGCAACCCTGCCCCTCTAGCAAGTACAGGCAAGTCCTGACTTCGTATTTGCTCCCAAATGTCTCCAGTGACCTACCCTTGCTCTTCCTGTTTGACATGTTAGCTCTAGCTCCAGTATCACAAATGGATGAAATGACCAAAAAAAGAAAAAGTAGTTTAGTTTTGTTATCAGGAAGTTTCTATGGAAATAGTTACACACTGGGTGTGAAGAAGTGTAGAATGGCCTACTGAGGTTTTCTGCTGGATTAGCTGTACCAAGTAGTTAGGCTCAGGGAAGCCAAGAAAACATAACCCTGAATCATGAGGGGTTGATGCCCAGCACAGGATAGGAGGAAGTTTCTGGTGGAGTATAGACAATGAATCAACCTGCCAACTTCTAAGTAAGAAGGACTGGTTGGAGGCCAGTGTGCATAGGCAGATTTTATTCCTAGGCTTCTTTGTTTTCTTGAAAGCCAGGCCTAGTTTTCCTCTTGCATTGGAGGGAACAAAACGACCATGGGAATTCTAATGATGGGCAGAGGAAAGAGAGAAAAGCATTATGATGGTTAATATTATGTATCAACTTGACTGGGTAATGGGATGCCCAGATATTTAATTCCATGTTATTCTGGATGTGTGTCTGTGAGGGTGTTTCTGGATGAGGGTAACATTTGAATCAGTTGACTGAGGGAAGCAGATTGCCCTCACCAAGGTGGGTGGACTTCATCCCACCCATTGAAGGCTTGAATAGAACAAAAAGATGGAATAAGGAAAACTTTGCTCTCCTTGCCTGACTGTCTTTGAGCTGGGACATTGATCTTCTCCAGCCTTCAGCCTAGACATGGTTCTTGGACTAGGACTTGGACTGGAACTTCTCCCACCAACTCTACTGGTTCTCAAGCCTTTAGACTTGAGCCAAAACAATACCATTGACTCTCCTGGGTTTACAACTTGTTGACTGTAGATTGTGGGAGTTTTCAGTCTCCATAACCATATGAACCAATGACTTTAGTATAACTCTTCATATACATGTACCTCCTGTCAGTTCTGTGTCTCTGGAGAACCCTGACTAATAGAAGTATTTTCTTCTCTTTACTACATTCTCTTTACTTTGATACCTCCATATGAAAGTTGTGAATAGCGACAGCTCTGGAAGAGACTGGAAAGAGAGAAAAGAATAACTCTTCGGCTCCATAAATAATTTAAATGCTGGAAATTTAATGATGAGTGAGCTGGAAGTAATGGTCATAGGGCTGGCTTCATGGGAATGAAACCTATGCATTTACTTAGGCCCTGAACTCAGGGTGGTCCACAGTTAGTTTTATGTTCTGCTGTTGCAGTCTTGAAATTCATAATAAGTTTTGAATAAGAAGTATCACATTTTCATGTTGCACTGGTTTCTACAAATGATATAGCCAGTCTTAACGGACAGATGGTTGTGTCACTTGCAGAAATGTTGGTGACCGGGACGGGAAGTTACAACAATGACTATTGCCACATAAAGGTTCAGGTAGTGTTCCTCACTGCCTCCATTTCCCCTCCTTGCCATTAACTTACGAGCTAGGGACTCTGATTTCTGCTTTAAACAGTTACATGAAGAAAGGGGGAAAGTTCTGATTATACAAAGCTAAAGAAGCTACCCAATGACAAAATGTACACTGTAGTACCTTTCTGGGCCCTCAGGCTAAGTTTCATTACCCTTTGTAACATAAAACCTTCTCTCCAGCACTGACTAAGAAGTTAAGCTATATGGATAGTCTGACAAGGCCTCCATCTCCCCTACAGAGGGAATTTGAGCTCCCCAATGCAGAAGACGTGAGTCAAGTGCATTTTGCTGGAGGGAGTCATCATAGGATACTAGGGAGTAGGTTCTGAGGCTGCCCTGATGCCTGCCAGGCTGGGCATGGCCAAATTGTGCATGTCAGTACCAGATCTGGAGAAGCTTACAGCTCATGGACTTCCTTGGGGGAAATTTCAAGCTTATTGTGGTCAGTATTCTAGGTACATTTCAGTTTTATGTAACCTCATCTCCCATTCTCCAGGAACTCTAGCACTCTCCAAATGACAAAACTTCCTAACTTTGAAATCAGTTTTTTAGATGGTTTATGATAGCCAGTAGCTGGTAAAGTCTGGGAAATAACACCTTTCTGTGGTCTCCTTGTTGCCTTCATTTAGATGCCAACTCTGCTCCTGTGATTCCTTTTAGTCTGCAACATAAAGAGTTTCAGTCAATGGATTTTTCCTCTCTTCACTCGCAACCCACACATGTACACTCACGTACACTAGTGCACTGAGTATTCCTCCCTCTATCTTTTGAAAAGAGCCCCACTTTTCTTGAGGAAACTCTCCTTTCCCTGTTCCATGTGATCTCCTTAGAATCAATGATCCTTGTGGCTTTGTGTCATTCCAATAGTAGTGACCAGCAGGGCCTATGGATTAGTCCCGGTTACCAAGATTCCCAAAGCTGCTCCCTTCCCATCCTTCTGAGTGTTCAATACTATATTTTATTCTGTGAGTTATCCAGGACTTATTACGCAACTTCCTTTTTGCTTAAGTTTATCAAGGTCCATTTCTGTGGTTTGGGATCAAGAAACCTATTAACTTGGAATGAAACACCATTTTGGAGGGCCTTCTCTACCCTTATTTTTCTGAAAGTGATAACATCATAATCATGTGGCTTAGCAGTCAAGTCTTTCCTTAGGAAGGATGATATATCGTATGGGATATTAAAAACTTACTGCAGTTAGTACTAACCTTATTCTTTTTACTCTAGGAATTCAGGTTGTATAAGCAGCAAAATGTCTTAACTTGCTGTGTGATATTTTAGGTGATTGGTAAAATTAAGCCAACTAGTAGAACAGATGGAGCAGTTTCCAGACTGAGTACTCTTCAGAGGTTCGTGAAGCAAAAAGAGAGCACGCAGGCCCTCTGGTCACTGCCAGCTGCAGCAGAGTAGGTAGCAAGAATCACTAGTATTAGGGCTACCCAGATGGACAGGCAGCTCAGAGGAAGGCATGCTGGGGGTGCAAGGATGGGGAGAAGGGAAGTTCAAACTCAAATGGTATTCCTTTGAGGCTGACTTGGAGAAAATTCTGTTCTCTATCTTTATGAATAACTGGAGAAAAGTAAAAATGGCATTAACTAAATTTGATAATGGTACTAAATAAGGTAATATGCTTAGTAGTCAGGAAGACCAGAGAAAAATTAAAAATGATCTTAATAGTCTTATAGAAACAAGGTGGTATTACACAGGACCTGGGTTCTCCCCTTCAAAACTTAAAATTATTTTAAGAGAATTGATCACTCATTATTTAGAGAGGAAGGAAACTAGCACGTTATAACAGAAAGAGGAACTTTGGGATGACTGAGTAGGGTGGCTCATGCCTGTAATCTCAGCACTTTTGAGAGGCTAGGTGGGCGGATTGCTTGCACTCAGGAGTTCGAGACCAACCTGGATGACATGGTGAAATTTTGTTTCTACTAAAAAATAAAATAAAAATTAGCTGGGCATGGTGGCACATACCTGCAGTCCCAGCTACTCCGAAGGGTGACGTGGGAGGGTTGCTTGAGCTGGGAGATGGAGTTTGCAGTGAGCCAAGATTGTGCCACTGCACTCCAGCCTGGGCAACAGAGTAAGACCCTTTCTCAAAAAAAATCCAAAATTAAGGAAAAAAGAAGAAGGGACTTTGGAGCCAGATAGATTGCATTCAAGCCCAGCTCTGCTAATAATATGATGATGTCAGCCATTGGCATTGATTAGGAATATCTTTGGGTTGCAAGTCACAGAAACCCCAACCAGCAGTTGCTTTAGCCATAAATGAACATTTAATTGTCTCATCTAACACGAAGTCTGGAGCTAATTGGTACAAATTACGTGAAACACCTCAGTGATATCAGAGTACAAGCTTGGCATCTTTGCAATTTTCTTCATTCCCTCCTCTTAAACACAACATGGCATCAACCACTCTAGGCATTAGGTCCTCATATGACAGCTTCTAAAAGCAGGAAGGAAGAAAGGAGAGAGAAAGAGGCAATGCCAAAGAGGGTTTTCTCCACATATCTTTTATCAGGTAGAAGAAACTTTGCCAGAGTTTCCAGCAGATGTCTCTTTACTTCTCATTGGTTAGATCTCCAGGAGACTCACTGGCTAAAGAATATGGATTGCCATGATTAGCATTGATAATTCACAATTCACCCAGTGGGTTTGAGCACAATGCTGCTAATACAAAATCAGGGTTCTGTCAGCAAAGAAAGAATGGCTGTCAGGTATGGAACCAGCCATGACTGATGTTGCAAGTCCTTCAGTTTCTTGGCATCTTGGTGCATTTATGTGATCTTATATATCAAGCAGGATAGATTTATTATTAAAGATAATACATTTGAAGCACAATGTGGCACACCATGAAAGGTTTATTCTGAATGCTTGTCCTGTGCTGATCACCTTTTAGGCACAATTGCAGAAAACAAATGAAGAGGAAGAATTAACCAAGTCTCAGTTGAAATCTTATACATGAGTGTAAAAGTTAATGCAGATAAGCAGCATATAATTATTTATATTCATAAGCCACATATAATGAAGTGTGAATAAATATGTGAAAACAAAATACAGTTGACCCTCATTACTTGTGGATTCTGTATGTATTTGCAAATTTTTTACTCGCTAAAATTTATTTGTAACTCCAAAATCAGTATAGGTGGCTTTCATGGTCATTTGCAGACATGCACAGAGCAAGAAAACATTTGAGTCATCTGATAGATGTGTTCCCAGCTGGGGTCAAACAGGGTGATGCTCTGCCTTCTTGTTTCAGTTCTTACACTGTTAACAAGTTTCCTTTTTGTGGTCTATTTAAGGTAATGTTTTCAAATATTTGTGCTTTATATTGGTGATTTCACTGTTTAAAATGGTCTCAATGCATACTGCTGAAGTTCTGTTTGATTTCCTAAAGAACAGGAAGGCTGCAATGGAGGAAAGATATGCATTAGATTAGATAAGCCTTTTTTTTTTTTTTTTTTGAGATGGAGTTTCACCCTGTCACCCAGGCTGGAGTGCAGTGGAGCTATCTCGGCTCACTGCAAGCTCCACCTCCTGGGTTCACGAAATTCTCCTGCCTCAGCCTCCCTAGTAGTTGGGACTATAGGCGTCCGCCACCACGCCCGGCTAATTTTTTTTTTTTTTGTATTTTTAGTAGAGACGGGGTTTCACTGTGTTAGCCAGGATGATCTCAATCTCCTGACCTCATGATCTGCCCCCCTCGGCCTCCCCAAGTGCCGGGATTACAGACGTGAGCCAACTCGCCAGGCCAGATAAGCTTTATCCAGGCCTGAATTATAGTGCCATTGGTGATTGAGTTCAATGTTAATGAATCAGTATTATATTTTAAATATAGTGTTTTAAACAGAAAAACATAAAACAAGGTTATGCATTGATTGAGTGATGAAAATCTTGTGATCATAGGCTTGCAGGAACCTAATCCTGTATTTCCCCTAGGAGCAATGGTTCGGTATTCACTAATTCAATCTTCATGGCAACATTATAGACCATAACTACTATAAGTAATGAGCATTAATTCTATGTCTCTTAATACATAATATACATTATATAGACACGTCTAAGTATAGGTAGAAACTTCCTAATCAGAGGTAGAATTTCTGTAGACAAAATAGGGACATTTTTCCAACAACTGGGGGACAGGGGAATTAAACATATTAAATATTGACTTTGATAGCAAATCAGGGAAAACAATGATATGAGTGAAGGTTTCTATTCAAGGATGTTGACAGCAGTGTGGTACAGCATGTTGAAAAATGGAATACAGCCTGATTGTGCAACCCTAAAATATTGGCTTGATAAATTACTGTACTTCCAAATGATTATTATTCAGGCATTAAATGTGCTATGGAATAATATTTAATGATCTGTAAAATTTACAGTGTATATGAAGAGTATGTACAATATGATCTCAGTTTTCTATATTATGTGTGTGCAAAAAATAATAAAAGGACTGCCAGGAAATATGCAAAAAATATTAAAAGAGGTCATTTTGGGATGGTGAAATTTTGAATGACTTTTAGTTTCTTCCTTCTGCTTTTCTGTATATTCTAAAGTTTCTAGCTATGTTAATAAAAATAAAAACAGTAGATGACATTCAAGATTATTTTAAAAAGCAGTATTTCTGAAAACTTAGGTGATCACCTGTTGTCCTGGAACAGAGGGTGGGGTTGGATGAAAGTTAAAAAGGATGGAGAAGGCATCTTGGCCTGTACTGAGGTTCAGAGACTAAGTTGGAAGATTTAGCAACTTCATTTATGACTGGCCTCTGTTTATCTTCACCTGGTTGAGGGCAGATAGAAGCTGAGCAGGGAGAATTTTTATCTGCATCTAGAAGTGGTGGGAAGTTCTGCTTTTTATTATGGTAGGACAATGTTTAGATCCCATAGCGGGTTTGCTCCATCCTCTAGCTCACTCTATATTAGTACTTTGAAAATGGAGAGTAAAGAGGGTACCTGAGACTTTGGGTGAAGCAGAAGGTTAAAATGGATTCTCTGCTAAGAATAGCAACTAAAAGAAGTTTGCCGAGTCCTGCATATCATAAAATGGGATGATGGATTATCTAATTTACTGTTTTTTTCTGCTCAATTTGATGGGGACCAATAAGGCTAGGTCAAAGGGTAAACCATATGTATTTTAATCATTCTGAAAGAAATATGTGATTATAATGGAAATACAGAAGAATAGAAGAGTAAAAATACCTATAATTTTCTGGACCAGAGAAAACCTCCATCCATGGTTAAAAACCAAGGTAAAATTGTAATAGTTTTTGGCCAAGGGACCAAAAATAACCTTTGGTTAATTTAGTTTTATTCTTACCTTATTACACTACATTTCCGCATTATTTTTAACCCTTAAGATAGCGAGCATTTTTTCATGTTATGATAAACTGCTTGACATAAACCAAACGTTTTCCTTACTTCCTTCCTATTTGTAGCCATTTAGCTTATTTCCTACTCCCCCCACCCCTACCACCTTATAGTACAGGAAGTGGAAAGAAAACACCTTGGTGTGGAAACAGTTTTCCATCCAGCTGACAGCTCTCTGACCTTGGGCAACTCTATTCATTTCTATGATCTGAGCTTCCCTACCTGTAAAACGAGCTGGTTAAATTAGACAGGTTCTGAGGTCGCTTTCGGTTCTGAAATTCAATGACTCGAAGGCATGCATGATCTAGTGTTGACCCCTCTTCCACTTGTTATCTGATTCAGATCTGGCACTCTTTTTATTAATCCACCTATTTTTTTCTATCCTCTTCTTAACCTAGACCAGTTCATGCCCATAGTTACCGACTGAGTAAACCACGTTTCCAGGTGCTATTGTGAGACACATGTCCCATTCCAAGCCCTTTCCCAGAAGCCTGTAAACAATGTATCCGGGCTTCCCAGGACACAATCCTCTCCCAGACCTTGGTAGTTGACTTGTTTTGATGACCTCTGCCTGGTGGAGACAAAAATGAAATATCGTACTCCATGGCTCACAAGATTAGTATGGTAACCACTTCATTAAATCCCAGCTACACCCTCCAAGTCCTTCCTGGCTTAGATGGAATAGATGGTGAAGCCAGAGCCAATAGCATGTGCTTTAAATCTCAAAATAGCAATGCCTAATGCATGTTTGATTCTGACCCAGAAGGAAAGTTTCTAGCAGTTCTCTGAAAGTTATAGACAAGGAATCAATAATAAAATCAATAGCAGAACCTGCCTTTGATGACTGGGACAGATGGACTAGGTGGGAGATATATTCTGGATACTTTGGAGAAAGGAAGAACAAGAAGATCAGCATGGGCTATTTCAAGCATTGGTTGGTAAGTTTCAAGGTGACAGTGTGATTGAATGGGGAAGTAGAAATGAGTGAGAGGCAACAGGCAGAGACAATTAATGAAGTCAGAGCTCCAAAGGGAGCTCTCAAGGAGATACAGGCAGAGATGAAGTTCAGACCTCTGTTAGGTATTGTAATGACCGAGGGCAGGCAACATTTGGGTAAAACTATTCTCCCAAAGGAAGGGAGTTGTGACTTACTTGAATAATGCGTGACTTGTCCAGACCCAGAACTCATTGTGGGGTGACACCCAAGGGAAAATCTGCAAAACAAAGGAAAACAAATATTTGGGCCCCAAACTCAAAATGAAAGAAATAGAAAGGAGCATACAAATATAACATTTGGCCAAGAACCAACAACATCTAAATTATGTAACAGACCGTAGTCACAATTCCTATAAGAGCTCTGAAGGAAATATGATAATAATAAACATTTATATAACACTTACTCTGTGCTAGATACTGCTATAAGTACTTTAAATTTATTAGCTTATTTGGTCCTCGTAACTGTTGTCATGTCAAGAGAAGTCTAGCATGGGTCATTCACTTGGGAATTGATGTCAATCTAAATGATGGCAGAGAAGAACGTGGTGGGCCAGGAAGCAAAATCCATGAATATGGAAAAATCACCAGGAAACTTGTCAGGGACAAAAGATAGAAAATATCTTTGACTAAATTGCTGGGTGATTACTCATTCATTTGTTCATTCAACATTTATGGAGATTTGCTATAGGATTTACCAGTGTTCAACTTTAAAAATAATGCCAAATTGTTTTAAATGGTGCTTATACTTACATTCCTACCAGCAATGTGTATACAAGATCTCATTGCTACTTACCATTCCAACATGTAATCTTGGTAGATTTTTAAATTTTTGATATTTCAAATAATTTTATAATGAAAGATATCTAATTGTCCCTTCCTTTGTATTTATCTTATTATTCTTACAGATGTATGCTAGTAGACATATGCAAGAATGTTTATAGCAACATAATTCATAATAGCAAAAAGCCAGAGACAATTGGGATATTCATGCAAAACAATATTATACAGTGAAGAAAATTAAAGAATTACTGCTATGGATAAGAACATGAATGAATAAGACTGAATAATGAAAAAAGCAAGTTCCAGGAAAATATAGACAGTAAAATAACCTTTTAACAAAGTTTGGAAGCCAAAACAATAAATTGGTTAGGCATTTATATATATATGTATAAACTGATTTTTTTTAAGCAATGAAATGAGAAAAAGAAAATTCAAGATTAAAAAAGAAGTAAATTCAAATGATCAGTGCAGGGAGGTTGGGGTAAAGAAAGAGCACACAGAGATGAATTTACTGACAATGTTCTCATTCTTGCGCTGGGTGATAGGCTCATAGATGCTCATTATAAAAATAATTAAATTCAAAAGAATAAATAAAATGAAAGAGGGTCATGCATGGATTACTGCTGATGCTGTTTCATGAACCAAGGATTATGAATGTTCCAATTCTGTGAGCCTGATTCAAGAAAACAAAATAAAACATTTATTGAGCTCCTAGTGAGAGCTGGGCCCTATGCTCTAGATTTATTCTGCAATAACAAGCAACTATAGACTCTTAGTGAGTTGCTGCCACAAAGGCTTTTTCCTTCCTCAAATTGTATGCCAACTATGAGTCAACAGTGGGCCTTGGCTTAGGGAATCAGGCTGATAGAACAACCAACATGCTGGGTGTTGCTGGTTACTGTATGTTGATCTCTGCCATTCAATAGATTCTCAGACTTTAACTTCTAAGCCTAGGTTCAGTGAAGGGAAAGAAAGGAGTTGATATTCAGTTAAGAGGAATATCAAATAAGACCAAATAAAATATTAGGGTTAAAGGCTTGTTTGAAATACTAGTAAATGTGGAAGTTTCAATTCTCACAGTACTTTATTCATATATACACACATCCTCTCCTACACATTGAGGTCACAATTTCCATAGTCCCTTCAGTATCTGGCTCTGTTCATGCTTATTAAAAAGGATTTGCATTATCGATTCCCATCAAATGCAATCAAAATGATTCCTTGTTCTTTTACACAATAGCTAAGCTTACTCAGGTGTCTCTGCTAATTTGCTTAACTTTTCCTTGATAATCCTTTCAAATCAATTAGTAACTGGGACGTACTTGAGCTTTACAAAATTCCAAGCCAATTTAGAGATTTCTCAATGTGGTGTAATTAAGTGATTATTATTGTCTGTTTTTCCTTCAGCTAGGTGTATTCTCTGGTAGATGTGCGCCAAATTAGGGTTCTTTAACTTAGTAGGACTCATTTTCATTCACCCCCTAATTCCGTCATCAGTTTCTGGTTACCTAATGAGAATTATTGTAGTTTAATCACTTTTTATTTTAGTGTTTTATTTATTGTTCAGTCAGTTTTTCAATACACATTTGCACTCACACTTTTCTATAAATTACATGTATAAAACAATATACACTTAACATGGCATGTAGCTCTCAATAACCATTAATGTAATTATCAATAATTAAATACAGTGAAACTGTACTTAGAAATTATCACCACTGACCACTGTGACAACAGATTTTACAAGCTTCCCCACTCCAGCATTGTAACTATTTGTTCTTAAGCAACAGCAATTTTGAAACAGAACAAAGGGACTCACACAGAGTTTAGCCTGAGGTTGGGGAAACTGTATAGGAAAAGGAAAAAGTTTCTTGAGAATTTGTTGAAAATTAAGACCATCTTCTTCCTCATTCTCTTCCCCACAAGTTGCCCACCTATTGGACACAGGTGTTGCTCTAGGAAAATAATCATCCATGGATGTGGGTGGAGAAGTCTCTGAAAAAGTCTTTGCAGCCAGCCACGATGGCTCACGCCTGTAATCCCTGCACTTTGGGAAGCCAAGGCAGGTGGATCATCTGAGTTCAGGAGTTTGAGACCAGCCTGGGGAACATGACAAAACCTTGTCTCTACCCAAAATGCAAAAAATTAGCCAGGTGTGGTGATGCGCACCTGTAGTCCAAGCCACTCGAGAGGCGGAGGCGGGAGGATCACTTGAGCCCAGGAGGCAGAGGTTGCAGTTAGCTGAGACTGCACACTTGCACTCCAGCCTGGGTGACAGAGTGAGACCCTGTCTCAGAAAAAAAAAATTTAAAAAAAAGTCTTTGCAGAAGTTTGTGGGCATGTTCTTTTGGCTGTCATAACCATTCCTTCCCTTTTGAAATATTGCCCTATCACCCTGCGTGGTAGTGAGCCTAAGAAACAATGGGAAAACGCTACTATAGCTTTGCAAAGTAAACTTTCAGCTTGTGGCAAAAGGAGCACAATGTCTACTTTTTCTTTCTTACTTTAAAGGCGTGATATCAGGCCTGATATGCTTGCTTTGTCCAGTTCCCTCACTCTGACCTAATTTACAAAGCCCTGCAGCTCTCTTCTGCACGCTTTCCCATGTGAGGTTATTTATCTTCCTTAGCAGTCAACTCGATTTATTTGAGGACAGTGCTCCCCCAAGCTCTGTTGATAGTCTATTCCAGTACTGAATTT
Organism: Papio anubis; assembly: GCF_008728515.1. Taxonomy (NCBI): domain Eukaryota; kingdom Metazoa; phylum Chordata; class Mammalia; order Primates; family Cercopithecidae; genus Papio; species Papio anubis. The sequence goes on along the minus strand of NC_044981.1, from coordinate 45,481,017 downwards.
CTATTGTAATCGCAAAGTTCCTGAAATAGCTTACATTTCTCATACAGCTGCAATCACCTCTCCCTCTGCCTAAAACCTTCCGTATCTTCCCATTGCTCTTGTCCCTGGAGGACCCACATGATCCAGTTTCTGCCTGCCTGCCTTTCCAGACTCACTTTGGGTCCCTGAACTATCCCCACACAGCCCCTTTGCTCTCATGGCTCTAGTCTATTTCCTTCTCCTGCAGCTACCTCCTCTTTTTTTTTTGAGACAAAATCTCGCTCTGTCACCCAGGCTGGAGTGCAATGGCACGATCTCAGCTCACTGCAATCTCCGCCTCCTGGGTTCAAGCCATTGTCCTGCCTCAGCCTCCCTAGTAGCTGGAATTACAGGTGTGCACTACCACGCCTTGTTAATTTTTGTATTTTTAGTAGAGATGGGGTTTCACCATGTTGGCCAGGATGGTCTTGATCTCTTGACCTCGTGAGCCACCTGCCTTGGCCGTCCAAAGTGCTGGGATTACAGGCATGAACCACTGCGCCTGGCCTCTCCTCTTCTACCTTTAAGTAATTGTACTTCCATTGGTTTCATCTTAAACCCCATTTCCTCAGGGAAGCCTTCCGTAGCCCCATATACATGGTCAAGCTTCCCATTGTACCCAAACCAGTAATTACACAGTAATTTTGAGTTTATTACTTACGTAATTATCTGTTTAACGTCTGGCTTTCTCTCTATGCTGTAAGTTCCATTAGGGAAAAATCACATCTGTCCTATTAATTGTTGTATTCTTTGCCTCTTCCACAGTGCCTGGCACGTAATAGGTAATTACTATATATGTTGAATGAATTAATATACAATTGGCTAAATGACTCTCTTCCCAATGAACCTCTCCACTGTTCGAATCGGAGGGTGATGATCACTTTCCTGATTGACGATCAATTAATGCAATCCTAAAGCCACCTCTGTTAACATTTTAACTTTATTTTGAGATAATGATAGATTCACATGCAATTGTAAGAAATAATACATATACTCCTTGCCCAGTTTCTCCCAGTTGGCAACAGCTTGCATAATTGTAGTACAACGGCACAACCAGGAAATTGACATTGATAGAATCTACCAATATTATTCAGATTTCATCAGTTTTACATGTACTCTCTGTGTGTGTGTGTGTGTGTGTGTGTATCTACTTCCATGTAATTTTGTCATATGTGTAGATTCATGAGATCACCACCACAGTAAAATATATAACAGTTACATCAGAAGAGTTCCTCATGTTACCCTTTCAGAGCTACAGACACCTCGCTCCTTCTGCTTCCCACTCCCAGTGTCTGGCCGCCAACAATCAGATCTCCATAGCTACCATTTTATCATTTTAAGAATGTTGTATAAATTAAATCAAACGGTATATACAGTTCTGAGATTGGTTCTTCTCATTCAGCATGACTTCTTTTTGAACCACTTAAGTTATTGCATTATCAGCAGTTTTTTTCTCCTTGTATTGCAGAGTAGTGTGCCATGGTATGGATGTATCACAGTTTCTTTAGCCATTCACTTAGGACATTTGGTTTGTTCCAGTTTTTGGTCATACAAATAAATCTGCTATGAACATTCATGTTCAGTTTCTTGTGTGAAAATAAGTTTTCATTTCTCTGGGATAAATGCCGATGAGTACATTTGCTGGGTCATATGGTAAGCATATGTTTAGTTTTTAAATAAATTGCCAAACTGGTTTTAGAGTGGCTGAACCAAAACATTTTCACTAGTAATATATGGATGATACAGTTTCCTCACATCCTTACCAGCATTTGGTGTTATCACTATTTTGTTTTAAATGTAGCTATTCTGATAGTTGTGTAGTGATATCTCACTGTAGTTTTATTTTGCATTTTTGTCATTGATGTTGAACAAATAATGACGTTGAACTTTGACGTTTTGTGTACTTATTTGCCATCAGAATATCCTCTTTGGTGAAATGTCTGCTTGCCTTTTGCCCCTTTTCTAATTTTTGAATTTTTCATTTAATTGTTGAGTTTTGAGAAACCTTTGTGTATTCTAGACACAAGCAACCACTGATCCATCAGGTTCATTTTCAGAAGAGGAAACAGAGGGTCAGAGAGGTAAATCAACTTTCCCCGTCTTTAGTAGTTGTGAAAAGAAAGGCCCCAGTCTCTGTCTCCTGAGCCTCCATGCAGTGCTCTCCCCACATCTAGCCTTGACCTCTCTCTGACTCAGTGACCTGCCTTCTATTTAGCCCACACAACTTCTCTGAACCAAACTCTCCTTTCGTGGGCACACAGCCTTCCAGGGTGAGCTGTCTAAAGTTGGTGCTTTTATGGAATATTCCCAAAACAAGAAATTATAAATGTTCGAGATGATGGATATGGTAATTATCCTGATCTGATCACTATACATTATATAGAGAGACATCACAATGTACCCATAGGTATCTATAATTATTATATGTTAATTTAAAAACTACTAAAAGAAGAATAAAGTTAGTCCTCAGTTTCTTGCCTGTGTTAATCATCCCATGTCCTTATACAATAGAGAAGCTGTAGTGGGTGCTGAGATGGGCCACCTAGGTCCCCAACTAGCACCAAAAGACTCTATTCCCCTGGCTGCAGAGAATATTGTCCACAGAGCCTTCATCTGTCAATCCTCTTCAGAATTATTTAAAGAGGGTCACCTCACCCAAATTCAAGACCCCTTTCCTAGGTCAGCCTGTATCCAGTGACTAGTGGTAAAAAGGTGAAAAGGCTGGCCAGATTCTGCACAATTGTGTTTGACCATCCCATATTCAGAACTTCCCAAGGAGTCCCCTGAAGCTTTGTTGAACCTGCAATACAGCCCAACTTCTTTCTCTACCCAGCCCTGCTTCTTCTGCTCTTTCACAGATATTAACCGCAAGAACAATCAGTAACACATTTCCTGTGTATGACTTTCTATCACTAAGTTTGCTTCCTAGGAACCCAGCCTGTGACAGTCGGTGCCAGGAGTAGTTTGAGAAACCAGATGCTAAAATGGGATTTTTGGAGCTGGCTCACTCACTGCTCATTGGCAATGATGACCTTACCAACCATCAGATAGCACCTGGCACAAGGTAGTAGTGCACTTATTAACTTTACTCGTACTGGAGATGAACTGGAAAGATATTCCAGAAAGAAGAGAATGCTCCAGCAGGTGCCATGCATCAGGGGTTTGTAGGGGGAAAAGTAACTCTAAGTGGAAGAGGGTGGCTGTTGCTAAGAACAATGGACAGTTTAGGAACTAAATAATGAAAAGCTATGAGGGATTAAGCAGCAATTAAAGGCTAAGTTTGAAAGCCAGAGAACTTCCTTGGTAGTTTATATAGAAGCTCTTCGCCGGGCACAGTGGCTCACGCCTGCAATCCCAGTACTTTGGGAGGACAAGACGGGTGGATCACTTGAGGTCAGGAGTTCGAGAGCAGTCTGGCCAATGTGGTGAAACCCTGTCTCTACTAAAAATACAAAAAAAAATTAGCCAGGCCTGGTGGCGCATGGCTGTAGTCCCAGCTACTCGGGAGGCTGAGGTGGGAGAATTGCTTCAACCTGGGAGGCAGATGTGTCAGTGAGCCAAGATCATGCCATTGCACTCCAGCCTGGGCCACAGAGCAAGACTCCATCTCAAAAAAAAAGGGGAAAAAAAAAAAAATGAAGTTTTCATCTTCTATAGCCTAAGGCTGAGAACTTGAGGCCCATGATTTAATCACAAGATTAACAGGGTGAGGAGGCAGTAGCTCACTCCTATAATCCTAGCACTTTGGGAGGTTGGGGTGGGAGGATCACTCGAGGTCAGGAGTTTGAGATCAGCCTGGCCAACATAGAGAAACCATGTCTCTACTAAAAATACAAAAATTAGCTGGGCATAGTAGCAGATGCCTATTGTCCCAGCTACTCAGGAGGCTGTGGCAGGAGATTCGCTTGAGCCTGGGAGGTGGAAGTTGCGGTGAGCTGAGATCGCGCCACTGCACTCCAGCCTGGGCAACAGAGTGAGAATCTGTCTCAGAAAAAAAAAAAAAAAAAAGGAAGAAAAGAAAAGAAAATTAGCAGAACTCCCAAGAAGGCTGATATCTCAATTTGGGAAATCTGCAATGTTAAAATCCTCACCTTGGTTGGAAAGGAATAAGACCCTGACACATGAGATGTTGCTGGAGTTTGCAGTTAAAAAAGCTTAAATTCCAGGATTTCTCTATAGGCCCTGAGCTCCCAGAAGGGGTTGATTCCTTCCCATTAAGCACCAGTGCTCTTCCCACATTTGAAGATCGTGCAGAGTTCTCTCCCTTGTAGGGAAACATGTGTCCTCTCAGAATCTGTCCCTGACTTTCCTGGTCACCAGGACAATAACTAGAGTTAAATCACAGTCTGACTTGGCTGAGGACTGAGCTGGGCCAGATAAAGGGGGAAAGGTTCCAGAGCTTTAGGAGTATAGGATTCAACCAGCAAGTGCCTGTGGGAGCCAGGAGATTATAAATAAGACTGGATTTTGTAGATTCTGCATCGGGGATGTCAGAATATAAAACTGAATGATGGAAGATTTATCAATTGGGGAGAATTACGGAATACAGGATTTCACATTTTGTCTAGGACACCTGCAGATGACATGAACATGCTACTAAATGGTTCCCACAGGCATGGAGAAAACACACATTAAGTGAAGTAGAAACACATTATTGTCATAGCTATGGTAGAAGGGCTGAAAAGACTCAAAGGTGGGCACTCTGTGATAGATACATTATGTAAGACTGGAAAATCCACCAGATGACTATACTCCACGGAGGTCCCATATGGTACACCATTGGTCAAAGCATTAAGAAATGTGGATGAAAGTGGCACCAGCATCATTAAGAAGCTCAGAGGTAGCTATTGTCTACAGGTTGGGGCTGATTGCAGGACATGAATTTGCAGAGCTGCACTCGCTGATAACAACGGTGATGGGAGGATGTCATGACAGTAGCTGCAGGTGGTGCCACTGCACCTGTAGAAGCCAGGTGGGTAAAACTTACCATAAGGAGGGTCAAGGACAGAGGAATAGCCAGGGAATCTGACCCACAGAGAACGATGGAGATGGTTAGCACAACACTTTATCACTACTAACAAAATAGATGGGCAGGCAACAAAGTCACTACTCGATCGACGTGACAAAATAAATCAAGAGCAGATGATCAGAATGCTAACAGCAGTTGCCCCAACAAAAAGTCATAAGCTGTCTCCCAGTTCTAGATCTGAGCAAGTTTTCAAACCCAGAACCCACTGAAGGAGAGGTCAGGTCCCAAAGAGAAAGAATTCTGCAATACCACAATGAGTTAACAGCTAACGATTCCCTCAGTACTTCCCAAAGGAATCTGCATTTATTCAGGAAATTGTATGCTGTGAAAAAGGGAGTATCCAAAGATTTCAAGACTGGGCACAGGGTCTGAGTTGACTGATACACAGAGATTCAAAGCATCAACATGGGCTCTCTGTTAGAGTAGGGGCATATGACATCTGGTACTAAATGGATCTCTGCCCACATCTGGATTTCAATGTGCCACTGGGTCCACAGACTCAGTCAGAAGTCCTTTTTCCAGTCCCTGAATGTATAGTTGGAGAAGACACGTTTGGTAGTAGGCACAATCTTCACACTGGTTCCTTGGCCTGTGGATTAGAGTTATTGTAGTGAGGAAGGCTAAATGACAACCTCTGAACTTACACCTCTGTAACAATCAGCGAATGAATGAGGCAAAAGTCTGAACTTGATTCAAGAATGGGTTGGCTTAACATAGTAATTCAAGTCACAATTCTAGCAGGGGTAATTAACGCTGAATATCTGGAGGAAGTGTCACTTCTGTTACACAATGGGCAGGGAGAAAAATGTTCTTCACCCAAGTAATTCATTCTTCATACTCCCTTGTTCATTGTTGATGATAAATAGTTAAATGCAGCAGCAGGGGAACAGGGACTGAGATTCCTTGGGAACGAGGATCTGGATATGCCTTGGGTAAGCCACCACTATCAGCAGAGATGCTAGACAAGAGAAAGGGGAGTCAATACAGTAATTGAAGAGGAATGAGATCATGGATATCAGTTGTAACCCTGAAACCAGCTGCAGTGGCCATGGCTGCAAGGGCCAAGCCTGCAGCTTGTCCTACAAACCATTTCCTCTTATGTTTCCCTTAGGAGAATCTTTACTATCCTCCAACCTCACAGCTGGACTCCTAGAGGAGACGCTTCTAGAACTTAAAACAGTGGATCCAGGCAGTGTAAAGGAGAGACCAGAGTGGATGCTGTAATGTACTGCCTGCATCCCTCATCCGTACTGGAGGACTTACTCCTCTATCTGATGGTAGTGCTGTGTGCAGATACCCTGAGCTGTCAGCCCTTTGCAATATTTGTGCTGACGGAAGAGAGTTTCCTTGCCCCAGGTTACATGTTTCCCTTCTGTAGCAGCCCACATCCAAAGATGAAAGAGAAGTGTTGTTGGAGAATACCAGCTTCTTAGTGATTGCTGTGTCTTCTAAACACAGGAAGTACTTTGTACATGGTAGTTTATTAATACTTTTCTGTTTATTTGAGCTGGAAGCTAGTAAGGAATAAATGTCTGAAGACTTCAGGGTTAATACCAAAGTGAAGGGCCAACTGACCTGGCAGAGAAGCCTCCACGCTTGGAGTTGGCTGCTACGGTGAAGTGGTAGGTTGGGGCTAAGGAATTTACTAAGCAGGATTGCCTACAAACACTGTTCAAATTAATTCCCTTATTTTCTGAAAGCTTACAACACTTGCAGGGTATGCCATAAAATGTAATAATTGAATGTAATTTGATTTTGCTCACTTTTGTTTCATTTGTGATTATCTTTTTTCTGTAAAGCACATATACTGTTCCAGAGTAAGGATCAGTTTTCAAATATGCCTTTTTAAAAATTATTTTGTAGAGACGGAGTCTTGCTATGTCGCCCAGGCTGGTCTTGAACTCCTGGACTCAAGCTATTTTCCTGCTTCAGCCTCCCAAATTACTGGAATTATGGGCATGAGCCACCATTCCTGGCCAAACATGTCTGTTTCCTACAGCACCTGGAATGATGCTATGGTCTTTGAAAATGCGTATTTGCTGGCCGGGCGCGGTGGCTCAAGCCTGTAATCCCAGGACTTTGGGAGGCCGAGACGGGTGGATCACGAGGTCAGGAGATCGAGACCATCTTGGCTAACACGGTGAAACCCCGTCTCTACTAAAAAAATACAAAAAAACTAGCCAGGCGATGTGGCGGGCGCCTGTAGTCCCAGTTACTCGGGAGGCTGAGGCAGGAGAATGGCGTCAACCCGGGAGGCGGAGCTTGCAGTGAGCTGAGATCCGGCCACTGCACTCCAGCCTGGGCGACAGAGCGAGACTCTGTCTCAAAAAAAAAAAAAAAATGCGTATTTGCCAGTCAGCTGAACTCTAACCCAGCTAATGGGTATGGTTTACATCCACAAAATCCCAGGTGTGGTGCAAGGCAGGTTTTCACTTTAATTTGCTGGATGTCTCTCCCCTCCTCTCCCCTTCTCTCCTCTCCTCTTCTCTTGAGACAGGGTCTTGCTCTGTTGCCCAGGCTAGAGTGCAGTGACATAACGACAGCTCACTGCAGCTTTGACCTGAGCTCAATTGATTCTCCTACCTCAGCCTCCTGAGTAGCTGAGACCACAGGCACACACCACCACACCTGGCTAAGTTTTTATATTTTTTGTAGACACAAGGTTTTGCCATGTTGCTCAGGCTGGTCTAGAACTCCCGGGCTCAAGCAATCCACCCCCCTCCAACTCCCAGAGTGCTGGAATTACAGGCATGAGCCATCGGGCCTGGCCTGGGTATCTGTCGTATGGAAGAACATTGGGAGAGGAAGGTGACGCAGATGAAGGGGAATACCAACAGCGCTATGATCCTAAAGGTGACAGATTGGGAGAGGAATATCTCTCTCATCTCTCCTTCCGTTTCAGTCTCTCTCAATATCTTTGTTTGAATTCACTCCAAGGAGTAAAAGGCTTCTGTTGCCTTTCTGGATCTGGAGTGAGTCAGCATTACTATTTTTGTTTGTTTGTTCATTTGTTTAGCAAAGCCATCTTCCACATTCCTAGAATCATGAGATCTTGGACAGAACACACTCAATTGAAGGTTAGGGCCGGGGGGAAGACAGCGTCTTCCTCTTTGTTTTTCAGACTTTTGAAATTGATTCAATGCATAACATTTGGTTTCTGTTGCTGTTTTGTTTTTTTTTTTTTTAATTTCTAGATTATGCAAATTGAAATGACACTCAAGGAATTTTTTGGGCGGAACTCTAAAATTTCCTGTTTTCTGGCTTCAGGATTTTTATTTGCAGTCCATTGAAAACTTGCCTCACGGGCAGACATGGTGGCTTATACCTATAATCTCAGCACTTTGGGAGGCCTAGGTGGGTAGATTACTTGAGGACAGGAGTTCAAGACCAGCCTGGGTCAACACAGGCTGATACGATCTCTACAAAAAATTAAAAACAAAACAAAAAAAATTAACCAAGAGTAGTGGTGTGTGCCTGTAGTCCCAGATACTTAGGAGGCTGAGGTGGGAGGATTGCTTGAGCCCAGGAGTTTGAGACTGCAGTGAGCTATGATCATGCCAGTATACTCTAACCTGGGCAACAGAGCAAGACCCTGTCTCAAATAAAATAAAATAAAATAAGAAGAAGAAGAAGAAGAAAAATAATAAAATAAAATAAAATAAAACAAAATAAAATAAAATAAAACTTGCCCCAAAGAGTATGGTCTGACAGTATGATAATGAGACTTTGTCCATTCTGCTCTACATTTTAAGGCCATCCTGGGCTGATTCTTATTTTTGTGATGCATTTTGCTAGTTGTGTCACTGTAAGGACTATTAAAATAAATGAGGTGTGGTGAATTTCCAGGTTTGTCAACTAAGTGAACAATTTTTGTGAGTGATTCAATAAAGTCAGCTAGTTTAAGGAAGAAACAACTAGCATCTACAGTTCTCTAAAAATCTCTAAAGTAAAAACAAGCACTGTGGATTTTAAAATATAAAATCTTAGCTTATCCACATTTTGATGTGCTGTGGACACTCTGAGAATGCAGGTATTGTTCATAGGTTTGTTTTGCTGTGGTTAGGAACTTTGGTATTAAAAATCTTGGACAGTAATAATAATTCTATTGGATGCTACCTATATAACTGATTACTTGTTCTCTCATTGGCTTAAATTTCTTATTTATAAAACTGAAACAAAAGAGATGATATTGTAGGGTTCTTGTAAAGATTAAGTGAAAACCTAAATCATCCATGCACAGCATTGCACATAGCAAGCACTCAGGAGATGTTAGTTGCCTATTTTCCACTCCTATTTTCATGAATGCTGTGGAGAATGAACCAATAATGTTGGTGATGGAATGACATCTAGGTGACAGACAGTAATTTAAAATACTACAGCTTTCTCTCTTGCCATTTCCAGTGGGTCTCATTTCTAGTCCCTGCCCCGTGCTCACCAGTGGAGTTCAGAGACAGAATTCTAAACTCCAAAGGACCCTGAGGAGTTGTTGAACTTTAGAGAGTACAGATCCCCTAAATTTCCCTGGAGCTGAGAAGGAGGAAGGACAATGAAGGGAGGTTGAAGAGATGACACCCAGTACATCCTTCACGTGTTAAACAACCTTTCTCTGCAAGGGTGGACCCAATGGCCTGTGGCTGGTGACACCAGGATTAGAACACAGGCTGTACATTAGGCAATTAGCAGCTGTTGTCAACTCCACTTGGAATGCCAGTATGGCCTTGTCTGCAGTCCCAAGATGGGGCTTGGGGTAGCTGTGGTCCTCCTTCATTATGAGGTTGATGGACCCAGGGCTGATAGGAAGAGGTTAGAAGAGGTAGACCCAGAAAGAGTTTGGAGGTAATGAGAGCTTTATCTGAGCTTCTTTGGGGGGCAAGAAGACTTGGATGAGTTGGGGAGGCTACCTGCAAGTGTGTATGAAGGGAAGGGGTGGATGGTAGCAAGACGCAGGTGCTAACATAGAAGTGATGCTCTTTAGCACCCCACCAGCAGGGAAGATAGAGACTGGGAACCTGGCAACTATATTCTCCTCTTTCCTTCCAAGGATTTTTATAGGCTGCGTGCTGATTATAATATGTACATACCAAAATATTACCTATAACATTTTCATTTTAATCTGATTTTAGTGGTATAAAAATGATAAAGAAGAGAGGAAAGTTAAAAAAGCTAGCTGTTGGCCGGGTGCGGTGGCTCACGCCTGTAATCCTAGAACTTTGGGAGACTGAGGCCTCCCAAAATCACGAGGTTAGGAGATTGAGACCATCCTGACTAATGCGGTGAAACTCCGTCTCTACTAAAAAATACGAAATATTAGCAGGCGTCTGTAGTCCCAGCTACTCGGCAGGCTGAGGCAGGAGAACGGCGTGAACCCGGGAGGCCGAGCTTGCAGTGAGCCGAGATCGCGTCACTGCACTCCAGCCTGGGCGGCAGAGCAAGATTGTATCAAAAAAAAAAAAAAAAAAAAAAAAAAGCTAGCTGTGATACAACATAGATATTAGAGTCCTAGCAGCTGAACATTTACACAGAGAGATAAGACTTAAGTACCCAAACGAATAAAAAAGTATTGCATGAGTTAAGGATAGAATGCTGCAGGCTGATAAATTGAAGAAACTAAATTCTGAGTTCACCGTCAAGATAGGTAGTGTGGTGTGGTTGAAAGTCCATGGAACTGGAAAAAAAAAAAGACATGGTATCTCAGCTTTCCTATGCATTAGGCTAAGTGACTGCTAAGTCTCTGTCTTCCAGGCCGGGCACAGTGAGTGGCTCACGCCTGTAATCCCAGCACTTCGGGAGGCTGAGGTGGGCAGATCACCTGAAGTCAGGGTTTTAAGACCAGCCTGGCCAATGTGGTGAAACCCTGTCTCTACTAAAAATACAAAAATTAGCCGGACGTGGTGGCAGGAGCCTGTAATCCCAGCTGTTGGGGAGGCTGAGGTAGGAGAATCACTTGAACCAGGGAGGCAGAGGTTGCAATGAACCAAGATTGCACCATTGCACTCCAGCCTGGATGACAAGAGCAAAAGTCCATCTCAAAAACAAAAACAAACAAACAACAAACAAAAAATCCATCTGTGAAATGAGGTTAGCTCTGCTAAAAAGGGTTGTTCTGGGGATTGATTGAGTTGATACATGTTGTACAAGTTAGGATTCTCGGTTGCAAGCAACAGAATTCAGTTTGGATCAGCTTAGGCGGAAACAGAATTCACTTGAAAATGGGTAACTTACAGTGTTACCCATTGAAAATGAACAATTTACAGTGTCCATCAAGACTGGTGAGGTGGGATTAGAGGCTATGTAGTCAGAAACACCTAAAATTGGATAAGAGATCTGGTCTGGCGGTAAGGGTGGTCACAGAATTTGCCCTTCTCTCTGTCCTAGGACACTAGACACTGCTGCTAGAACTCCCCCTCACTGCTGCCTCAGGAAACTGAACCCGGCTGCTAACATCCTTGCTGAAATGGATTCAGTGTAGTATCTGCTCCTTCATGCCACTGGCTTCGAAAGGAGGTGGCTCTGATGACAATATCTAAGTCACACATGCCAGGCCCTACCTTCAAGGGAGTCCATGAGAGTATGACTGGTGTGTATAATGAAGAATTTCCCAATCATAAGAATGGTGTTGAAAAGTGCTGGGAGATTGAAACAAAGTGACAAATGTTTATATACATGTATGAGTCTGCAGTTCATATTTGAGAGCAAGGTCTTCAGTTTGGCAATGAGAAGGGCATAGACCCTGCAGGAAGGGGCCGCCTTTGTAGCTGTGGGCTGGTGAAATGGCTAAACATGGAGCAGTGCCTCTGGTCTCACTGATTGGGGAATGTCGAGTTTGAGTCATATTGATGGGATTCGTTTAAACTCAGTGTTAATTTTTCTTCTTCTGCAAGAGCGTGGTGACCTAGTTTTTAAGGGCAAGCAGAGGCAGCCATATGATTAAGTCCACTAAATAATTCAGCTTGCTTTTTAACATCAGCCTACATCCCCACTTCCATTCTTCATGTAATCATAGCAGTATAATTCACAAATAGTGCATTGTTATACTAGCCTTGTTATAGAAAAATACTCATTTAGAATCCAGGCCATTCCTCATAACCAGTACCTATTCAAAAAGAAAAAAAAAAAATCCCAAAAAACTGTTCTCCAAGAAAAGAAAGAGCAATAACCAACACCCACCTGTGGTGTTTGCTTAGTAAAAAGCAAATATATTTTTCTTCTCACTCTTCCTTTTGTTAGCAAATAAATGAAGAGGCGAATGAGATTTCACAGGCTGGCCTGACTCTGCAGTGACTAGAGAAATAAGGACAATTCCCATAGGTATAATTGAATTTTCCTCTTTTTTTAATCACGGTTGACCAAAGTGATTGATGGTTTTTGGTTCCTGCTTAACCTAATGCTTTCCTCTACCAACTCTCTAAACTTAACACTGTTTGAACATTCAAAGGTCAGCATAATTCTGCTTGAGGATTTGGATCCAAAGTAAAGTTTGTATGGTTAGTGTTGCCAGCGTACCCTCAGATCTGGGCTCTGTCTTGGCAGCAAGTTGAAATTTGACACATGTCTAGGGCAAATTACAAAATGGCAGTGTGACCTGCACTGTAATTCCCCAATTCCAGGCTCTCTCAGGGCATGGTAAACTGGGTCATTTGTCTTGAGTTGGATGCTTTAGAGAAACATTGAACTTGTCTGGGGCCCTGGCAGGTGAGGGTAATAGTTGAAGGGGAGCAGTGAATAGAAAGGAGGAAGCTTTATCAGCTGATGTGAAAAAACGTGGTGTCTTGTGGTGCTACAACAAGTTCCCACAGCCCACAGACCCTAATGGACTGACAGGCAACTGTAGATGACCTCCTGCAACACCATCTCCGACTCCCTCTAGGCACCCCATGGACTGCATCTCTTTTTCATGATTCTCCCTGCCCACCACACTGTTCCCTGCTCTTTTAAACCAAGTTTCAGATGTTAATATTGTTCAAAAATGCACGAGTGAGTGATGGATTCATGCTTCCCTAGGCGTAAGTCTGTTCTGTCAGGGGCCTCTTTTGCTGAATTTCCTTTATTAAGGACAGTAAGAATCCTCTCTTGAGCTCTGAAGCCACTCCCCAGTTCTTCTACATTTTTATAAGTACAAAGGGACAGGAAGTTTCTTTATAGCCCTCCTGGGCTCTCTATTATCCAGGGGAGTGGAGGAACAAGCATGTTGTTACTTCTACAGGGCCCTTTGGGTAGGGTTCTGTTGGGAATTTTATATCAGGGTGTAATAACATCTGGGAACATAAGAGCAGCTACTGTGCTGCTGCTGACAATGGATTTGTGGAAGCAACAGGAGGTCCTTCCTTCCTTCCTTCCTTTCCTTCCTTCCTTCCTTCCTTTTCCTCTTCCTTCCTTTTCCTTCCTTCTTTTCGTTCTTCCCTTCCTTCCTTCCTTCCTTTCTTCCTTCTTTCGTTCCTTTCTTCCTTCCTTCCCTCCTTCCTTGGAAGCACCTCTATGACTGCTTTTTATTTTTGAAGGAGAAGAGATGCTAGGAAAGTATTAAATGGAGGTTTAGGAGCCCTTCATCATCAAATACCCTTGAGTACAATTGGCCTTGTGCACTGGTTCCCAATCTTTAGTAGACATCAGACTCACCAGGGAGCTTGTTAAGACACAGAGTGCTGGGTCTTGCTTCCTGAATTTCTGATTCTGGGGTCGGTCTGGGTAGGGTCTGAGAATTTGAATTTCTAACAAATTCCTAGGTGATGCTGATGTTGCTGGCTTGAGGACCACACTTGGAGAACTACTGGCTTGGTGCTTGGTTTCCCCGACCCAGTTACGTGGTGTAATAGAAAGATCATGGGGTTTGGAACCAGAGAGGCTTGTGTCTTATTACCTGTATGACCTTGAGCAAGTTACTTCACCTTGCTGGGGCTCAGTTTCTTCATTTGTGTTAATACACCAACCTACAAGGTAATTTACATTAAGCTCCTAAACACAGTGCTTGGCAAATGGTAGGTGTTAAAAAAAATAGTGATCTCTCCCCCTAATCACTCCTTTTCTCTCATGCCCTGCTACCACTTAAAAAGTTACATTAAAGGGAAACGTTTGTTTCCATGGCATAACCTAATCTGTCCTAATAAATCCACACATTTACAGATAAAGCACTAAAGACAAGCAATAATTCAGACGGGATTCGAATCCAGGAATTTTTACTCCAAAGTCCATTACATCTTAACTATATGTTAACCACTACCCAGTTTAATCAAGAAGACAAAGGGAAAAAAATTACCAATTGTGTATATAATTATAAGTAAGAAATTAGAAATAACCACACATTCTGACACTAAAGCACTATTAAACAGCACCTTTCAAAATGATATGCAAATGAACTTGGAGATTTGGATGAGAGAGGAATTTTCTAGGAAAATGTAAATTTACAAAATTAACCTCAGAAGATATAAAGACATAGAACAGAGCAACAACCACAGAACAAGTTGAAAAGATTATTGAAGACCTATCCACCCACTTCTCTGACTCCTACACCTACTGGTGTCAGGCTAAAAACGTTAGGCCTAGATTACTTCATAGGTGAATTATTTCAAACATTTAAGTTTGGGGCAACAGATAATTCCAGTGCTATTTAAACTGTTCCAGAGCACTGAGAAGTATACAAAGCCTTCAAATTATTTTTAGAAAGGCAAAGTAACATTGTACCAAAACCTTACTAACATAGTACTAAAAAAGAAAACTAACATCTAATCTCACTTAAGATAGAGATGACAAATCCTAAGTATTAAGAATACAAAATTCAGCAAAACATTAAAATATAACAAATGAAATTTATTTTCAAAAATGAACTACAGCTCAGCACTTGACATATATTGTACTATATTAAAAATAGATCAAAGGAAAAAAGTATACTTATCTTGATCAACGGCAAAGACATTTAGTAAAGTTCTATAACTAGTTCTCATTTGAAAACACAGATAAACACACAGACAATAAAACTCTAATAGATACTGTCTTCACCAAATAACAATAAAAAGATATTACAAGCTCGAAGTCAGCATTAGGCTTACAGTGAAAACACCAGAAGCTTTAAAAGACAAAGTTTCCCACACATAGCACTATTTTGAGACATTATTGGCTAAGCACAGTCTATTACAGTTAGGTTAAAGTATAAATAAGAGACATAAATGTTATATCAAGAAAACTAAAGGAAATAAGTTGAAAAACTATTACTACAACAAGAAATCTTAGAAATGTACCTTTTAATAACAAAATTAATAAGGGGACACACATACACACACAAAACTTGTGTTTTTTTCTAAGATGGGATAAGAGAGAATTTATCTTCCTTTAGGAAACAACTGAAAACTGATGAAATATATGAAACATCTGTTTTTGAGACAATGGACGTTAGTCAACGAAGGACAGTGAATCCTGAGACATGGAAAACAAATGATGTAAGTCCTGTGATTGCCCAAGCTTACTGCCTTTAGAGATTTTCCAGGCTGGGGAGCTGAGAAGGGAAACCAAGCAGAGCTCAGCTGACTCCCTGAGCTGAGGAGATTGTTTTGGAAATAGAGTTAATTTGGGAATAAAAGACAAATTTAAAAATCTATAATGAAAAATCTTCAGAGTCAAGGAAATTTACAGCATCCATAGAATTAAACTAACGTCCTAGTGAAAGGAGCAAAGACAAGAACAAATTCTTAGAAGTTTCAAATATGACAGAAGAAAAATAAAAGAGGGTTGGAAGGTAAAGTTAGAAAAAATCTTCTTGGATACAGAACAAAAAGACAAAAAATACCTTAAAAAGTAGAGAGAAAAGATAAGAAAATTGGAGGAGGGTCAATTTATTCCAGAAACAGAAAACAAAATACCAAGGGGAGAAGAGTATTAAAATGATACCAGTAAATATATCACAACAGAATAATAATCTGAGTTTCCTGATAATAAGAACCCATTGAGCACCAATACAATGAAAAAAAAAAAAAAAGACTCATACCAATGTGCTTTATTGTGAAATTTCCATAAACTGGAATAGAGAGAAAAATTCTAAAAGCTTCTGGGAGGAAAAATAGATGATTCCCAGGAGAAAAATATTAAAAATGGCATTTGTCTTCTCAATATGAAAATGGGAAACAAGGCCGGATACAGTGGCTCAAGCCTGTAATCCCAGCACCTTGGGAAGCCAAGGTGGGTGGATCACCTGAGGTCAGGAGTTTGAGACCAGCCTGGCCAAGGTGGTAAAACCCCATCTTTACTAAAAATACAAAAATTTGCCAGGCATGGTGGTGGGCACCTGTAATCCTAGCTACTTGGGAGACTGAGGCTGGAGACTGACTTGAACTCAGGAAGCAGAGGTTGCAGTGAGCCAAGATATCGTGCCATTGTGCTCCAGTCTGGACCACAAGAGTGAAACTCCATGTCAAAAAAAAAAAAAATTGTAGCTGGGCACGGTGGCTCGCATATGTAATGCCAACACTTTCGGAGGCTGAGGTGGGCGGATCACCTGAGTTCTGGGGTTTGAGGTAAGCCTGGCCAAGATGGTGAAACCCCATCTCTAGTAAAAATATAAAATTAGCCAGGCATGGTGGAACATGCCTGTAATCCCAGCTACTCGGAAGACTGAGGCAGGGGAATCGCTTGAACCTGGGAGGTGGAGATTGCAGTGAGCCCAGATTGTGGCACTGCACTCCAGCCTGAGTGACAGAGCAAGACTCTGGGGAAAAAAAAAAGAAAGAAAGGAAAGAAGGAAAGAAGGAAAGAAGGAAAGAAGGAAAGAAAGAAAGAAAGAAAGAAAGAAAGAAAGAAAGAAAGAAAGAAAGAAAGAGAGAAGGAAAAGAAAGAAAGAAGGAGATGGAAAGAAGGAAGGAAGGAAGGAAGGAAGGAAAGAAGGAAGGAAGGAAGGAAGGAAATGGGAAACAAACAAGACAAAGAAGAAACACAGTTACCATTCTAAGCTGAGTGTGGCATCACACACCTGTAACCCAAGCTACTTGGGAAGCTGAAATGAGAGGATCACTTGAGCCCAGTAGTTTGAGGTCAGCCTGGGCAACACAGCAAGATTCTGTCTCTTAAAAATAAATAAATACAACACTTTTTTAAAAAAGTAAAGCAACACATTTACCATTTTAAAGAAATCATTTGGAGGAGGGGGTTGGGAGTAAGGTTTGTTGAATTCTATACCTAGCCAAACTAACAAATCATGACTAAGAGTGGGATAAGGATATATTTTAAGACTGGCAATGTCTCTAAAATCTATTCCCTGTGAACTCTTTCTCAAAAGATATTGTAGGATGTGCATCTCAAAAATAAGGGGCTAAACAAAGAGGAAAACATAAGACCAGAAATACAGAGATGGAAAGGAAAGTCCCAGGGCCACAGTAGTGCAAATAATTCTGAGTGGAAGAGGGGAAAGGAAGGCCCAGCTGAGATTCCTTCAGGAAAAGATAATTAAACTGATAGATTTTCTGAGGGAAATGATCACATGGAAATAGAGCTCACATGGGGTTTCACAATTCTTTTGGAGGGCTTGATAAGAATTATCATTGTTAAGATTATCTGCTTAAATACATTAGATAAGTCTTGCTCTAATTTTTTTCATTCTTTTAAGTACAGAATTAGTTTGCAACAATTATACTTCCCTATTGCTAAAGGAAACTTTTTAAATGGTAAAATTATGACTTACATAAAATATAAAATGAATACATGTCAAAGATTTTATTTAAGCTATCAGTTAATGAGGAACTAGTAAGATGTTATTATCATCAATTAATGAGGAAACTAGTAAAACAAAGGGGAATCTGTAAAACTGACATAAATAAGCAATAAGTGATCGTGAAGTGAATTTCCTGATAAATGCAAAACTGGCCACTGTCACCAGGGAGAAATCAGTTGAATCTCTACTGAACACAGTTCTCTTACATCTTTATGGGCAAGATTTATTTCCATTACTATCAGTTTTCTACAATTTTTAAAGTTGTAAAATGGCTCAGACAATGACAGTTGAATGCATTGATCTTAGAGAATCAGATGACTCTGAAAGGTGCACTAGACTCTATGTAATATTCCACTGAAAGAATATTCCGTAACTTTTTTGCTCATTTCAGAGTTTTTCACACTTTTTCCTGACATACTGTTTAACTTTTAAATTCTATTTCTATTTAAAAGTATAATGGAGGAAAACATGTGTGTGCTGTTAACCAAATGAAAGGAATACATAGCTGTTTAATAACTGGGCAGAGCGGAGCTAGTAAATCTTTGAGAAGCTTATCTAAACTGCAGGTACAGTTTTAAGAAGGTTGAGATAAACTTTAAGATTTCTTTTTTTCTTTTTTTGAGACAGTCTTACTCCATCACCTAGGCTGGAGTGCAGTGGCACAATCTTGCCTCACTGCAACCTCCACCTCCTGGGTTCAAGTGATTTTTGTGCCTCAGCCTCCTGAGTAGCTGGGATTACAGGCACTCGCCACCACATTCAGCTAATTTTTGTATTTTTAGTAGAGACAGGGTTTCATCATGTTGCCCAGGCTGGTCTCCACCTCCTAGACTCAAGTAATCCGCTCACCTCAGCCTCTCGAAGTGCTAGGATTGCAGAAGTGAGCCACCATGCCCAGCCTTCTTTAAGATTTCTAAGTCTTAATAGTGGCAATAAGCCTCATTGTAATTAATTGTTACTACATTTTCTAAATATATCAACTAGAACCCTGAAGGCAAACATTTTAGTTTGTATGGTTAAATAAAATTTATGAGAGGCCATTGTTCTGGACTGAGTTCCTACACTAGGCCCCAAGAGACCAGACTAGACCAGAACGGAGTCACTGGGGTTAAGCCAGTTTAAAACATCACCAACAAAAACCCAGGAGATTCACAACAGCCAATAGAAAAGCAGCCCAGTTGACCTGAGCCACCATGATTAGGAAGTCCCTTCTCTTTTAACCCATACAAGGAAATGACAAATCTGCTTCTTGTGCCTTGTCTCCACTTTCTTGAGGCTTTTCTGCCTATAAGGCCCAGCCTCTCTACTCTCCTCAGCAGAGTGTCTTTCTATTTCATGGCTGGGAGGTTTCCCACTGCATGGATAGCTAATAAAAGTCAATTCAGTATTCAAAACTCAATGTGTTGAAGTTTTGTTCTTTGACAGTGTTGACAGGTGTCTTTTCCAGAGCAATTGAATAGTGATGGTAGTGGTAATATAGGGAGGGAAAAGACAGGTGCCGAAAACCTTAGGGGTTAGAAACTAGTTCTTAATTTACAAATCTTGTGTGTAAGACATAAAAGCTAAGTGCAAAAAAACACACAAAAACTCACAAAGCTGAATACCTATAAAGTAGTACCTAAGTAAAATTTGGCTTTTACTGTGAAATTGTCTTCTTCTATCACCTTCTTTCTTTTATATGGCCTTTCGGATGAAGACAAGAATGCAGAGTTGGTGGATAATCCTAACTGTATGGAGGAGATGCCCCTTAAAAGCATCAGCATTTTTGAGTAACAATGAGAAAAAATGAGGGAAAATTGTTGTAAGGCTTGGAGGAAGAGTTATTGTAATTCGCCTCTGATAAATCACCAAAGCTGATTGCAGTTATTAGAATATTGGGAGCAAAGAAAGGGGTTTTATCCCAGCTATGCAAAAGTTATTTTACAAACAAAATTCCTACTTGGAAAGTGCTAACTTTAACAAGGGATAATGCCCTCCATTCAGGGTGCGTATAACATATTTGTTTTCTATATTACTCCTAATAGTGGTTTTTCTTAAAGGACAGATCCTAGGAGATATTATATCCCCAAATATTCAGAGTGGACTTTTATACCTCCACTCTTTCCTTCTCCCAAAGACAGTTTATAGAAGCGATTTGTGGGGATGGATGCGGTGGCCCACTCCTGTAATCCCAGCACTTTGGGAGATCGAGGTAGGTGGATCACTTGAGCCCAGGAGTTTGAGACCAGCATAGGCAACAGAGCAAGACCTTGTCTCTATTAAAAAAAGAAAGAAAGAAAGAAAAAGAAGTGATTTGTGGATCAAGCTAACCAAAAATGTATGGTGAATGTTCTTTCTTTTTCAAGCTTACTGAGTACAATGGGGAGCAGGATGAAAAGATCTGGAGGTCAGAGGAAGGGACTGAACTTGTGTGAAGATCTCACTATGTGTCAGGCCCATTGCTGTGTAACTTATCCTTTGCTATCCTTTGAAATAAGGGTTTTTATCCCAGTTTTACAAATGAGGACACCAAGACACTACGCTGCGCCCAACACAAGACAGCTGGTTATCTGACTCCAAGACTGTACACTGTCTTTCTGTTAGACAGAATTGCATTGCTAAAAGTATGGCTGTTGGTCTGTTCAAGTTGGTTCCCATCTTTGAATTCCCCTTAGGAGCTCTCTTTCTTGTTCCATGGGGTTTTTTTTTCCTGTGTTTTGTGCCCTCCCCCCAGCTAGTCTCTTTCTGAGCCCCTCCTTGGCCCCACGTCCACCTTCCTTTTTTGCATTGTCTGTGCTGCTCGCAGTAATATACTCAAGCCCCTCTCTTGGGGTAGCTGTGAACCTCCTTGAAGGTCTTCTCTCCCCTTTGACTTCTGGCACTTAGAACACCTTCCGCTTTTCATTTGGGATTTATATTCTGCCTTCTGTTGAGTGTTTCCTTCCATGCAGTTCAGGTCTTACTTAGATCCCGAAGGAGATGTAAGACCCTGAGGAAAGGGATGGTGCCTTAAGGCTCTTTGAAAGTCTCCACTTCAAGTATAAGACCTTGCAGAGTGGGTGCTTGCAAACACTGTTAAATACATGACTACAACCCTTTACAAGCTTTTCCCATGTTCTTCTCTCCACCATTGAAATGGAAATAATGGGCCAGGGGCAGTGGCTCACACCTGTAATCCCAGCACTTTGGGAGGCCAAAGTGGGTGGATCACCTGAGGTCAGGAGTGAGAAACCAGCTTGGCCAACATGGTGAAACCTCATCTCTATTAAAAATACAAAAATTAGCTGGGTGTGGTGGCGTGCCCCTGTAATCCCAGCTACTAGGAAGGCTGAAGTGGGAGAATTGCTTGAACCTAGGAGGTGGAGGCTGCTGTTACTGAGATCACGCCACTGCACTCCAGCCTGGGAGACAGAGCACGACCCCATCTCAAAAATAAATAAATCGATAAATAATAAATACATAAATAAAATGGATTATAAAAAAACACCTCCTTGTTTTCAGAATTCCTACAAAAGAGATAACTTCTGGTAAATGAAAATTTTCCAAGACATGAATGAGTCATCAAGGTTTAATTTGTTTCAACATTCATTCCCAAGAACAGTTTATTTGCTTTTCCACAGGAAAATCTGCATTTTCCTTGTGGAAATAGGTGGGGATTTTGGGGCAGTCTGAAGAGGAAGCTATTTTATTTGGAGATCTGTGCATTCCCCCCGTGAGGGAGGCTGACAAGGACCATGGAACTCAACCATTGTGTGCAGTAGGATCACCACACAAAAGCAGCCACACTTTCTATGCTATTCTTCCCCTTCACTCTCATCCTTGAGATTTCTCAGTACCACTCTGTTCTTTTTACCTACACTCCTTGCTTCTCTCTATTTCTGCAAAGTGAGGTCTTATGGAGCTGACCTGGTTTCAGCATCCTTGCTACGCCTTTCTAGAATGTTCCCAGAAGAGCAGAGTCACAACCAATCTTGCCTTTTCTTCTACATGCCTCCAGTGACGTCTGGCTGGGCTCAGTCACCTCCTGGGTATTTTCCCACAACAGAAATCCTCGCGGTAACTCTGTAAAACCCAGCTCAGCTCCTATAACCGAGATGATCCACTTTTTAAACTTTAATTACGTTCTCATCATTTCCAATAAATTTCTTTCTGAAATACCACTTCCAAGACACGTAGCTTCCTATCATTAAGATTTTTTTTCATCTATTTGGTTCCAGGAATTGAATTTACTCAGAGGCATCATTGCCCAACTTCATGTCTAAAAGATTTGAGACAAAGCTTTTCAATCTGAAATGACAGGCTGGAAAACCAAGTGCCAGTTTTCCACACAAAAAATCAGAGATCCATGCAACAGCTTCTTTGGCTCTGGCACAATGGGAAAACTAGTGATTGAACACTTCTCTGGGCTCAGCCCCCTCGCCCACCAATTTGTAAATTAGGCTGAGTGATTTGCATTTTTACAGTCTCAAACCGTTTGTAGAAACATGCCATTTTGCCTTTTTATACCCAAATAATAACGTTGCAAGAATTTGGCAGTTAAATGACATCTAGCTCTCTGATTTAAAGAGGGGGAAGGAAAGCCATTAGTCTCATATCCATCCTTAGTGGGGGAAATACATCTTTAATAAATTATAGGAGAGAATAGTTCCATTTACAAAGCATTCAAGTTTTCTTTTTTTCTGACATGTCGTGCTTAATACCAATTATCTATTTTTCCCTTCTTTTTGTGCTGTCCTCAGAATTCTTCCTGAGAAGTTAACTTTAATCTTCTGCTTTGTTTCAAAGCCTGTATTAGATTAACCTCTCTTTTTCTTTTTATTTGGGAATGACTAATTAGCAAGCAGAAATTAAATTTAAAAATTTAACTTCTCTGCACAGTAGATTTCTCAAGACCCTCAGACCCTGTAGGCCATATGAGTGGATTCTCCTGTAAAGCCTTTATTTCATGTTGTGTTGTGGTCTCCAGGAAGACAAAATGCGCTTTGGACCACATCAACTTGAATAACATACTGGGTGCCATAAATCGACTCTTCTGTCCCTTCAGGATGAGATTTCAGTGATTTTGAAGTCCAGAGTCTTGGAAAGAGAAGAAGAAATGTTCGTAGCCTGGTGGACAAAGGAATTTTGATAGAAAACACTGTAGATAATTATAGAATTCAGGACTAGAAAGCCCAGATATATCCTGGAACTTCTTCGTTTAAAGATTAAGACAATGAGATGCAAACCTAATTGTAGTCGAAGCCCGAAGGTTTATACAGGTCTGATTCGATTTCCCTGTTAGTACTCTCTCGAATGCACTGTCCTCTGGATATAGGCACAGGAATGTATGATCCAGTTTCATTAGCCTGGTCTAAATTTCAATTAATTGCTCCTTCTTACAAACGGTAACCCCAAGTATTCCTCAATACCACAGTTCATTCCTTTCTGATTTCCATTTTCTTCTTTTATCTTCCTTTCCCTCCTATCTTTTATTTTCTTTTGCTCTGATTGTTTTTACTTAGTAAAAGCGCCAACATTTTTGCTTCCTGGGGAATGGGCACTTCTCTCAATTGTGGTCCCCAGCTCTCGTCTTTTCTGTCTCTTCTCAGGATCTATGCACATCTCTATCTCAAGCTTTCATCTCTCTCAGTCACTAGCCCAAAAGAACAAGGCTCCCTAACTCTCACTACTAACAGATGCCAGTAAAAGATGGTTCCCTTTATTCTATATGAATTTACATAGAATATGTTTGTTTTACATATGAACTGGTGTCAAAAAGCAAGCTGGTTCTGTCTAAGAAAGCAAAGGCCTGAATAAGAGCAAGGTAATTGATTTAAAGATGGGGATGATCATGATGATGCCATTGAAAATTATAATACCTTGCATTTCTGTTGTTCTTTCCAGCATGCAAAGCTCTTTTCAATGTCATCATCTCATCCCACCATCACAACCCTGGGAGATCATTTAGGTTCATATTAGTTTTGCCATTTTACATGAAAGCCAAGTCTTGGGTAAGTAAACTGATGTGTCTCAGGACCTCACTTCAGGAAAGATAAAATCAGTGTTCAAACCCATGTTTTAGGACTCTGAGCCCCAGAATGTTCTACTTCTCTGGAATGCAGTCTGATGTGATTGTGAATCAAAAGGATACCTCACTGCCTGGTAGTATAAGGTAATTATATTATCACAAAGGTTTTGGGTAAATATATGGAGAAAACAAATGTTGACAGGCCGATAAAATGGGAATAGCTCACTAAAAGGAGATTGTGTAATCTGTCCTTCATGAAGGATTTATCTGAAACAACAGGTTTCTAGTATTCCCTACAGCATTCCAAACCCTGTTTCCAGAAGACAATTTGGCAATAGGTATCAAAAACATTAAAGATATGACTAATGGTAACCTCAGACAAATGACTCAGCATCTCCAAAGTCAGTTTCCTCATCTGTAAATAGTAGGGTTTAGGGGAGGATTAAATAATGTTTTGTAAAGTACCTGGCACAGAGAGTGTATTTGATAAATATTGTCAATGTTTTAAGAGTAATGATGACAATATTTTCACTTGTAAGAGGAAATAAGCACAAAGATTTTGTGATAAAGACATTCTTTGCTGTGTTTTTACAAGTAGTAGTGAAAAGTTGGAAACAACCTGATTCCAGCAATAGAGAATTGGTAGAATAGGGTCTGCTGGTATATCTAGCAGCCTAGATTATTATTAGGCAGTCGTTTCAAAGGACACAAAATATATTGTTACGTGGCAAGATGATCATGATTTATTGTATTTTTAAAAACAAGTGTAGAATGTTAAATACAGTGTGCTTTTTTGGTATGCATAGATATGGATAAAAATCTGGATGGGTTTACATCACTATCTTAACAAGAATTGATCCTGGAGAGAGAATTATGAATGCCTTTTACTTTCTTATTTTTGCTTCTCTGTGTTTAAATTTTTTCAACAATAAACATGTACTTCATTTAAAATAAAATTATATTTAGTTTTAAATTTCAGGCTTTCTTACTTCCCCTTCTCTCCCTCAGTTGATCAGATCTGTGCTGCAGGGCACTAGAAACAGACAGCATTCACTAAAAGCCAGTTAACAAGTGTTAATATTTTTTGAGTATCTACTATTGCCCAGGCACTACTCTAATCAGACGGATAAAACTGCCCTCAGAGAACTTAACTTTAGTGGAGGATAGACCCAAAATAAACACACGAAGAAGGGAGAGTAGACCCCACATCCAGAAAAGATGAACATTTCTATTCCTCCTAGCAACGCTTGCTTCCCACTCCTACAAGCACCCTGCAGTCTGAGATCCAACGTCATTTCTTTGGATAAAGGCCACTTATCTTGTAAAGTGAACAGTCTGCTTAAGTGTAACATGCTGTGTCAATACTGGTAATTTATACCTTGGTGTGAGTCATTTCCCGAGAGTAGATTATCTGACCGTGGAGGGAAAAGGGCTGGGAGTGAAAGTACCCTGAAGAAAAGACAGGGGAGGGGAGTGGAGAAGGAATCTGGTTTCAAAGCTTCCCAATTTTAGAAAAGTAGAGGATGTGAAAGTGGGGTGGGGTGGGGTGGAGTCTTGATGTGCAGCTGACACAAGCAGGGAAGGAATGTGCAAGTGGGGTCAAACTTCATACATTTCTCTAGGTTTTTAGGAACTGATCTTGGTTCTAGCAGCTTCTTTATAGATCCGAACACAAATGTCACTTCCTCTCCTCTTTCCTTTTCATTTTCTCTTCCTCTGACTTCCTGTTTTATTGTTCACCAGCAAATCCACCTTTTTTTTTTTTTTTTTCAGTCGGATCACCTGAGGTTTTTGAGATGGAGTCTCGCTCTGTCGCCCAGGCTGGAGTGCAGTGGTACAATCTTGGCTCACTGCAACCTCCCACTCCTGGATTCAAGTGATTCTCCTGCCTCAGCCTCTTAAGTAGCTGGGACTACAGGTGCCCGCTACCATGCTCGGCTAATTTTTGTATTTATCGTAGAGACTAGGTTTGGACACATTGGCCAGGCTGGTGTCGAACCTCAGGTGATCCGCCTGCCTCAGCCTCCCGAAGTGTTGGGATTGCAGGTGTGAGCCACCGTGCCTGGCCAAATCCGCCTTTTACATGTTGTTGTTGTTTTTTAATTTTTTTTTTTTTAATTTTTGAGATGGAGTCTCGCTTTGTCACCCAGGCTGGAGTGCAGTGGTGCCATCTCAGCTCACTGCAACCTCTGCCTCCTGGGTTCAAGTGATTCTCCTGCCTCAGTCTCCTGAGTAGCTAGGACTACAGTCATGTGCCACCATGCCGGGGCAATTTTTGTATTTTCAGTAGAAGATGGGGTTTCACCATGTTGGCCAGGCTGGTCTCAAACTCCTGATCTCAAGTGATCCACCTGCCTCAGCTTCGCAAAGTGCTGAGATTGCAGGCATGAGCCACCACGTCCAGTCAAAGTGTAGTTTTAGTGTTATCTGTGCAATAAGGCTTGATCCTTCCACATTCTACCTCTTTCTTCACCCCTAGATGGGCAGAACTTCTGACACCACTTTATCAGATAACAATACTCCAAGTTAATCCTATGCAACAATTACTTTCTACATTGAGTTGTAGTTATAAAAGTAAACAGTGTCTCGCTTATAGGAGAAGATGATCATTAAGGGTAGGGCCTACGCTTATGAATCCTTGCATGGTTCAATAACAACGTTAAGGAAACACCAGACTAAAGTCATTATCCTCATGATGGCACAGTCTGTGGTACATATTAACACGTTTAATAAGTATTTGTTGGATGAATTGAATGAATGAACGGATGAACCCAAAATTTGCTTCTTACAGGTACCACTCAGCCATCCATGCTGGAATTTGACTCAACAGCAAGTTGCCAGGGAAACAGCCAGATTAGATCCCGCGACATTGCTTTGTTCCATTCCCACTCTCACTTCTAGACCACATCACCCGGAAGGAGACAAAACCCTGGATCTGGAAGAATTTGGGATGCTGGGCAGTATTTAACCAAATGGTGAAAGAGAGGGGCTAGCTGCTAGTCTGACTGTCTCGGTGGAACCAATACTGCAGTAATCATATGATAATCTTGTGTATATCAAAAGAATATTTGATTTCCTGAGGGCAGTGGAGAGTATGAGAAAAAAAAATATGCCTGGATGGAGACATTTAAAATAGTAGCTAGGTGTTTAACAGCTGCGTTGAATTTAATATGTTTCAGTTGCATGCCTGCTAAGACTCTCCTCCCTCCAACCAGACTCAATTGTCTTTTAAGGCGCTTGAGCTCTAGCAAGGAGAGAGGTTTGAACCTCTGGCATCTATATTTATAGACTGTTAGAGACATGAGAGCAATCACAATAATTCCTGCAGTGAATTTCCTCCCCTCCTGTAACCCAAATAAATTTCACCCAGCAGTGTGGGTACTCTAATCCCTTCCTCACGCTTGCCATATCTGACACCCTTTATTGTTTCCCTAGCAACTGCACAGCATGCGGAGGCTATAAACGGAGCAACAATAAACAAAATGAATTACAACAAAGGTGTCTAGCTGGCAGAATTAGCACAGTGGAGGGTGGAGGGGTTTGATCTCACATAGACTTTTCTAGTATTTCTCCTTTTCTCCTCTCTAAAGCCCTTTGGCTGGGTTAGTTCTCATAGTGCTATAGAGCTAGCATTGATAACTCCCAGTTTTTGGAAAGCTAGCTCAAAAAGAGATCAGAGAGTTAAGAGTGACTTTTCCTAAGGCCAGGCCCAATGGCTCATGCCTGTAAACCTAGCACTTTAGGAGGCCGAGGCAGTGGCTCACTTGAGGTCAAAGACCAGCCTGGCCAACATGGTAAAACTCTTTCTCTACTAAAAATATAAAACAAATTAGCCTGTGCGCACCTGTGATCCCAGTGACTGGAAGGCTGAGGCACAAGAATCTCCTGAGCCCAGGAGGTGGAGGTTGCAGTGAATTGACATCGCGACACTGCACTCCAGCCTGGGTGATAGAGTGAGACTCTTTCCCCACCAAAAGAGAGTGACTTTTCCTAAATCATGAGGCTTGACCCTAATTATTTTTTCAGATATTTTGCATTTAATTCTGTTATTGCTATTTATTTCCAGTATTCCAGTGGTACCACCAACACCGGACAACACTCAGAGAAGGTGGTGTTTATTACATTTTAAAAGGTCTAGTCTTAATACATGTTAGAGTTGAGGCATCTGGTCCTGCTTTGTATAATTTCCTCGTTCTATTCCACATGATGAGCTTTGTTCTTTGTTGGGATCTTTTGTTGTTGTTGTTTAGTTCCTTATCAAGAGTGACTAAAATATAGCAACACATACCTATGGGGATATGATGTAATCATTTTCCTTCGTCATCCAACATTTATTGTGTTCCAGGCACTGATCTAGGCCTTTGGAATACCGAAAAACAGATGAAAATCGTGCATACCTCTTAGTTGGGAGAAGAACAGTAAATACTAACTACAGTAAATTACACAGTATACTAGAAGGTCACTCTACTTTATTTAAGAAAATAAAGTGGAGTTAAGGGGGAGGGAGAGCGGGACACATTTTAAATTTAAAATTGGGTTTGCAGGGTGTGCCACACTGAAAAGGTGACATTTGACCAAAGGGTTGAAGGAAGTGAGGGACAGGGTAATCCGGGTCTTTGTGGAAGGGTTTTCAGACAGACAGGCCCAGCTGTGGCAAAGGCTCATGGTTGGTGGCAGCGTGCCTGGTGTGTTTGTGGTGGAGTGTGAGCAGGAGAGCTCAGGCCATGGCATGGAATGCATGGCAGAAGGAGTAGGAGATGCAGCTGAGGGACAGCAATGGGGTAGGCTTGTCAGGTAAAAAGAGGACTTCGACTCTGAGGCAAATGAGACTGTTCAGAGGATGTAGGCAGGGAAGGGACATGCAGTTTTTGTTTTAAAAAATCTTAAAGAGAACAGGAAGAACATTTAGGAGGCTACCATAATAAACTAGGCTAGAGATGGTGAGGCTCCGACCTGGTGGTGGCCCTGGATTGGGGGAGTGTTCAGATTCTGTGTGTATTTTGAAAGTATTGCTAAAGGATTTCCTGATGGATTAGACGTGGAGTAAAGAAAAAAAAAATCTCAATATGATACATATGTATGTTTGCTTGGTTATAATGAAGAGTGTAGATAGAATACATATGAAACCATTAATAACAGTTACCCGGAGGTCAGGGAAGGATAGAAGGGGAGGAGACTTGGCCTTATAGCTAAGTGTACATTTCCATATTGTTTGGCCTGTTGCAAATCACACTGTTGTTTTTGTGGTTTTAAAGCTCAACCCAACAACTTATTTGTAAAAAGACTATCCCTGATGCTCATGTGACTTAACCTTCTCACCTGTGTTTACATCTTGGTGGGGGCTCACTCAGTAATTTGTCCCCTGGCCCATTCCCCAGTCCTGAAAGCAGAGCTTTGGCTGTCCGTGCTGGGTTTTTCCACCATCTGCCAAGTGCTTGGCACTGTAGAGAATAATATGTACCTTTGACCCCACATATATTAAATACAAATAAAGAGGAAAAAAATCCTCTCTGAACACTTTTGCTGTCTGTGGTGGCACTGAGGGCTATAGAGAAACGCCTCAAGCAATTTTGCCAGCCGAACGCCTGTGGCTACACGCAGTTGCTTCTGAATACCTAGCATCAT
Organism: Papio anubis; assembly: GCF_008728515.1. Classification (NCBI taxonomy): domain Eukaryota; kingdom Metazoa; phylum Chordata; class Mammalia; order Primates; family Cercopithecidae; genus Papio; species Papio anubis. The sequence continues at coordinate 45,451,668 of NC_044981.1, read as the reverse complement.
CAACACAGAACAAAAAATGAGGCATGATCTTCCCCAGTCTCTAAGCTATGAGATGGAGACTGAGATGGGCTTGCTGACATTTCCTCTCCCTTGAAATGTCTTTCTTACATTTTCTTTTCTCTCTCTTTCTTTTCAGCTATTGCAGGTCTGACGAAGCAGACATGAGACGCACAGAAGACAGCTGCTGCTTTGCCCTGTGACCAAGGTCCTCCCCAATCATTCCTGCTCTGCTTACAGAATTATTATCATGGTGAAAGGAAGGAGTGCTTTCCAAAGTGTGAAGAGTTAGGTGGCGATTGTTTATCCCTTCCATGTGGGCTGGGGGGAGTCAGGGAGGGTCAATTTGCTATCCACATTCAGCATAAAAATAGCTCCGGTGTGCTAAAAATATTTGTCATCCACACAGAGAAATCTGCAAGTCCTCACCACGGAGCCTTGAAAAGGAGGTCACAGAAATATCTGGAGCAAAGGACTTCCTCTCACTTGTCTCACCCAATAGCAATCTTAGAATAAAGGTTTCTCGCTCCTGGGCCAAGATCTGGGTTTTTGCATTTTTGCATCAGATTTTGTTCCGTGTTCTGCTTACTCTGCTTAAATGCATGTGCAAATGAGGCACTCAGCATCACTCCCCATGAACCGAAGATTCTTCTGGGCACGTTGGCACATCATCATACCCAGAGGGACAGTTAGCACTCCCCTTGTCAGGTGTTGCTTATTCGTCATCAGATTTGCCAGAGCCTCCCAGGTGGCATTCCCACCCAATGCTGCCATTCTGCATGGAGGTCCTGTTTGGTACTGTACGACTCTTGACCTTTTACTCTTCTAGTAGTAGTTTAGTTTGTGATGAGTTAAACACTTCCCTTTTAATAATTGTAAATAACTTCTATTTATATTTGCTTTCGTGAAAGATGTTTTAGTTGCCAAGGCAAGCCTTTTGTAAGTCCTCAGCACTGTGTGTCTTGAGTTTGCAAAGCACACTGGTAAGAGAGAACTTAGGCCTGGAGCAATGCGCTTCTTTCCCTTTTCTCTTTTTTTCCTTTCAATGTGTACAAATTCAGTTGTTGCCAATTCCCTAAAAATAATTTTCCTGGAACTTCTCTTATTTGCGACAAAACTCCTAATTTCTTCTTTCAGCTCCGTTTTTGATTTTTTTTTTTCACTGTTTACTTTTACATTTTTATTTATTTTTCCCATTGATTGTACATATTAAAAGAAACCAAAGCTGGTTCCTGCTCCCATCTATTCTAACTGAGGGTGTATTACTCTGCTACTAAAAGAAAATGACACCATATTCCTAAAGAGTATGCTGGCTCTGAGAACTTGGGTGCCTTCTCACACTGTCTTAGTTACACTTGGAACTGTAACTCTCAGGCAAAATTGAGTTTGACTCTAATGCTTACTCACTAAATAATCTATTTGTTATTGAGTTTCAAACTACACAGGCTTCTGATTCCCCCAACTTAACTTCATTATTGTTATTTTTCTTTTTTGAGACAGAGTATTGCTCTCTCATCCAAGCAGGAGCGCAGTGGCACAATTTGGGTTCACTGCAACCTCTACCTCCCAGGTTCAAGACATTCTCCTGCCTTAGCCTGCTGAGTAGCTGGGACTACAGGAGTGCACCACCATGACTGGCTAAATTTTTTGTATTGTTTTAGTATAGACAGGGTTTCACTAAGTTAGCCAGGCTGGTCTTGAACTTCGGCCTCAGGTGATCCACCCGCCTCGGCCTCACGAAGTGCTGGGATTGCAGGCGTGAGCCACAGTGCCTGGCCTTCATTATGTTTTTGATCTCAGCTCTGTACTTAATCATTTTAGTACCACAGTTAGTAAAATAACTATTCAGTTATTCAGTGGGATGTGAAGTTTGGGCTGCTATAGCAAAATTCCTTAGACTGTTTAATTTATAAACAATAGAAATTCATTGTTTACTGCTGGGTGTGGTGGCTCATGCCTGCAATCCCAGCACTTTGGGAGGCTGAGGCAAGCGGATCACCTGAGGTTGGGAGTTTGAGACCAGCCTGGCCAACATGGTAAAACCCCATCTCTACTAAAAATACCAAAATTAGTAGGTGTAGTAGTGCATGTCTGTAATCCCAGCTACTCGGTAGGCTGAGGCATGAGAATCCCTTGAACCCAGGAGGTGGAGGTTGTAGTGAGCCAAGATTGTGCCATTGCACTCCAGCTTAAGTAACAGAGTGAGTCTCTGTTTCAAAAAAAAAAAAAAAAAGAAAAGAAAAGAAAAGAAAAGAAAGAAAGAAAAAAGAAATGTGTTGCTCACAGTTTGGAGGCTGGGAAGTCCAAGATCAAAGTGCCAGCAGACTCATTGTCTGCTGAGGGCCCATTCTTCATAGATAGCTATGGTATGTCCTCACATGGCTGAAAGGAAAGGCATCTCTCTGGGACCTTTTTTATAGGGTATGAGTCCCATTCTTGAGGATGGAGCCCTCATGACCTAATCATGCACTAAAGGCCCCACCTTCTAATCTGATGATTAGGTTTCAACATATGAATTGGGATGGGGTTCAGGGAACAAACAATCAGACCATAGCAGGAGATGGTTGTGAATTGTAAAATGTGTTTGTATCTTCAGAGCAGAAGGTCTCCTAAGGTGAAAGTGTTACCATGGTTGTTATAATTAATAATAACTGACACCTCAGCAACATGAACATATGTGGACTCTTTTAACTTCTGCTTATAATGTTTTTGGCATAGGTTTTCTGTGCACCAACTAAATGCATACTCTGGTGGAAAGACCCCTGAAGGATCTAACTTGAGTTTTGGCCTTGTATGAAGTCAGTCAAATGACTTTGACGTGTATGAAGTCAGCCAAATCAATTGATCTTGTTTTGAAGCCTGTAGAATCCATAATCCAGAAAAAAATAACGATAATTTTACCAGAAAAGGGTTTTCATTTTTTGAGAGAAGATATTTGGGGAAGACTGATCCATATAATTTCCATGATATCAGGTGATTGTCAACTCTTTACTCTCCTTTCTGCAATGTTGATAAGGATAATATTAAGGCATTATAAATTAATTAATTTATAATTGTTTCTGAAAAAAACAAAGAAAGGGAATTAAATACACAGGATTATTTCCCCAATTTTAGAGACCATTGGGGTCTAAAATAAAAATATTAAAAGTCTGTCTTATCTAAAACTTTCATAAATTTCTAGTAAATCAAAGTCGTAAATATAGTGGTTAAAAGCCAGAGTGTCTGGGTTCCAAGGTTGGCTGTGCCACATGGGTGACCTTGGAGAGTTGTTTAACATCTATTTTCTCATCTGTAAAATGGGAATGATAGCAATAAGCAACTCACAAGGCATTTGAGAAGATTTAATAATGTTCATTGTTTCTTGAGCATGTCCTGCTTACTGAACACTTTCTCTTTCTAAACACTTAATTTTCACAACAACTTCAGGAGTGTTATTGGTATAAATAAGTGAAGCCATGCAGGTAAGGCCCTTAAAACTGGGCCTGGCTATTCTAAGATTCAATCAAGGCTACTTAGTATTTTGCGTCCATAAAGAGGGGGCAAAGTGAAGTCAGTATGCCTTGGAGTGAAATAAAGAATTTAACCGGGGTGGCGGGGAGTGATGGGGGAGAAGGATATTTCAATGTAAGCCAACATCCATGATCTTACTTTTGAAAGTATTTCATCTGAATTGGTCATCAAGCTTCTGCTAAATGAAATCAGCTGGAGAGCTGTAACTTAAGATTATAATTAAAGGGAGAATTAAAACATAGAGACCTCACAGAATGCTATGCATACTGGCTTTTACTTTCCTTCTTTCTAAATGCACCTTAAGAGTATATTGGATTAAAATGGTGAAAAAGCAGTGACCCAGGAGTTTGTGACCAGTGTGAGCAGGCTGGATAAAATTCAAAGAGATGAAGGGGGCTTAAAAAACGCTAGGGCAGACTTCCAGTTTCTGGTCCAGCACATAAGGAGCTTGGAAGTCACCACTCTTGTCTTAACAAGTAAAATGCTGAACAGACTGAAAAACCAATAACAGAAGCGAGGTCACAGGGCAAACTGCTGTCCCCCAGTTGGAGAGAGAGACAGGCAAATACAGAGAATCACAGCTTACTAGAGCAGAAACCCAGGAGCAGAGGCTTCCATGGGAATCAGTGCTGGGGTAGAAAGACAAAACTGTGATGGACCAAAGCTGGAGGCTCAACGTGGACAACCTGATGAGTTAGAAACTTCAGGGGGATCCAGCCATGATTGGGGTGGGGGGCACACTTGTCTCAGTTTTACCTCTAGTAATGTAACGAGATTCTCACAGCGAGTAAGAAAAATTCCCTCATGCTTCTGGCAGGGGGAGGGGAAAAACAGCCATTTGGAAAGATGCGACAGCATTTTGTTCTTCTCAGCAAGGCCTGTCCTCAGGGAAACTATTAAACCAGAGCCTCACCTGCTGGGATTTTACCAGAGCCTAACTGATCTGGGAGAAGGCAACTACCTACCTCTAGCCTACTCTAGCCACCTTGTCCCACCTGGGAGCGGGGAAAACTGACAAGCATTTATAAAGTTCATCGTCTAGAGGCACAGTCTTGTTAAAAGACTATGACCTAATTATAAGACTATAGAATGTTTCTCCTTCCTCCACAGCTTACCACCACATTACTAATGGCCCATTTGCACCAGTTCTTTTTTCCCAGTACCTCATGACTAACTATCAAAAATTTACAAGGTATACGGAAAGGCAAACAACACAGTTTGAAAAGACAGCAAGCATCAGAACGAGACTTAGATACACCAGGGGTGTTGAAATTATCAGACTGAAAATTTAAAGTGACTATGATTAAAATGTCAGGAACCTAACAAATAAAGTAGATAGCATGCAAAAATGGTTGGGCAATGCAAGCAGAGAGATGGAAATCCTGAGAAAAAATTTAAAAGAAATGCTAGAGATCAAAACACCATAACAGAAACAGAGATTGCTTTTGATAGGCTTATTAGTAGACTGAATGAGGCTGAGAAAGAATCTCTGAACTTGAGGATTTTTTCAATAGAAACTTCTGAAACTGAAAAGCAAAGAAAAATACTGAAAAAAAAAAAAAAAAAAAAAACACCGAGAACACAATACCCAACAACTGTGAGACAACTAAAAAGGTATTCCATGCAAAATGGGAACACCAGAAGAAGAAAGAGAGAAAGAAACAGAATAAATAGTAGAAGCAATAATAACTGAGAATTGGCCTGGCTCACACCTGTAATCCCAGCACTTTGGGAGGCCCAGGGAGTCGGATCACTTGAGGTCAGGAGTTCAAGACCAGCCTGGCCAACATGGCGAAACCCCATTTCTACTGAAAGTACAAAAAAATTCATCAGGAGTGGCGGTGCGCACCTGTAATCCCAGCTACTCGGGAGGCTGAGACACGAGAATTGCTTGAACTCAAGAGGTAGAGGTTGCAGTGAGCTGAGATCGCACCACTGCACTGCAGCCTGGGCAACAGGGCAAAACTCCATATCAAAAAAAAAAAAAAAACACCTGAGAATTTTCCCCAGATTAATGTCAGACACTAAGCTCAACCTGATAAAAGATATGTATGGAAACCCTACAGCTAACATCATATTCAATTATAAGAAACTAGAAGATTTCCCAACAAGATCAAGAACTAGGCAAGGATGTACCTTTTCACCACTCCTTTTCAAAGTCATACTGAAAGTTCTAGCTAATGCAATAGGATAACAAAGGAAACAAAAGGTATACTGATGAGGATAAAATAAATAAAGCTATCTTTGTTCACAGATGATATGATTGTCTGTGTAGAAAATATGAAAAAAATCAACCAAACAAAAACAAAAATCCTTCCTGGAACTGATAAGCAATTATAGCAAGGTTACAAGATACAAGGTTAATATAAAAAATTAATTGCTTTCCCTTATACCAGCAATGAACAAGTAGAATTTGAAATAAAAAGTATAATACCATACTGTTTACATTAGCACCCTCAAAATGAAATACTTAGGTGTAAATTATATAAAATATGTAAAAAATATGTATGAAGAGAACTACAAACTGCTTTTTAAAATTAAAGAAGAGGCCAGGCACGGTGGCTCACACCTGTAATCCCAGCACTTTGGGAGGCCGAGGCGGGCAGATCACGAGGTCAGGAGATCGAGGCCATCCTGGCTAACAGGGTGAAACCCCATCTCTACTAAAAGTACAAAAAATTATCCAGGCGTGGTGGCGGGCGCCTGTAGTCCCAGCTGCTCGGGAGGCTGAGGCAGGAGAATGGCGTGAACCTGGGAGACAGAGCTTGCAGTGAGCCAAGATCGCACCACTGCACCCCAGCTTGAGTGACAGAGCGAGACTCTGTCTCAAAAAAAAAAAAAAAAAAAATTAAAGAAGAAGACTCAAGAGTGTCAAGATGTCAGTTCTTCTCAACTTGATCAATAGATTCATTGCAATTCCAATCAAAATCTCGGCAAGTTATTTTGTGAATTTTTGACAAATTAATCCTAAAGTTTATATGAAAAGGCAAAAACCCAGAATAATCAACACAATACTGAAGAAGTAGAACCAGGTTGGAGGACTGCCATTACCTGACCTCAAGATTTACTGTAAAGCTACAGTAATCAAGACAAGGTGGTATTGGTGAAAGAAAAGACAAACAGATAAATGTAACAGAAAAGAGAGCTCAGACACAGACCCACCTAAATATAGTCAACTGGTCTTTGACAAAGGAGCAAAAGTAATACAATGGAGAAAAAGTAGACCTAAGTATAAAATGCAAAACTATGAAACTCCTACAAGATAACTAAAAAAAATCTAGGTGACCTTGGGTTTGGTGATTACTTTTTAGATACAATAGCAAAGGCATAATACTGGAAAGAAACAATTGATAAGCTGGACTTCATTAAAAAGAAAAACTGCTCTGCAAAAGACAGTGTCAAGAGAATGGGAAGACAAGCCATAGACCGGGAGAAAATGTGCAAAACACATATCTGATAAAAGACTGTTACCCAAAATATACAAAGTACTCTTATAACTCAGTCAATAAGAAAATGAACCACCCAATCAAAAAGTGGCTAAAGATCTTAACAGATACCTCACCAAAAAGATATGCACGTAACAAATAAGCACATGAAAAGATGCTCAACATTTTATATCATTAGAAAAATGCACATTAAAACAACAATAAGACATGACTGTTAGGTTGGTGCAAACATAATTGCTATATCTTACTTAGTGAATATTAAAGCTGACAAAATTTAAAAATGTTTATTAATCCATTTAAAAATAATAAAAACTCATTTTTGGTAGCATAAATAATATAAATTCTTATGAAAAATATATTTTCCAAAACAAAGTGAGAAGACTTTTACATTTATTGCTTTACATTTTTGCAAACCTCTCTGATGTTTGGGTTATTAGTAGATAACTAGATTGTTTGCCTTCCACATGGAGAAGTAAAGGCCGTGATGCCAGAGAGGGTGGAGAGTAGTCCCTGGGCCAGCTCACTAACATGCCTCTTTTTCACTCGCCTGTGGCCTGAACTCATTCAGGCCACCTTTCCTCAATTGCCAGATTTGCTTATTTGGAAATACTACTATCCTCGGTCACTTAAGCACTAGAAAGCTTAAACAGTATTTTTTTTTTTTTAATTTTCTTGTCAGTCTTATTTTTCTCCAGCTTTCACACTTTCTCCTTCTCCTTTCTTTTCTCCTACCTACTTCCATTTCCTCTTTCAACTTTATTCCTCTTTTCCCTTTACCTTTTTCTTACTTAGGTTATAGGGAAGCTGCCATAATAAGGAGACGCTCAAATATCATGGCTTCAAAAAGAGAGACTTGTTTGTTTGCATTACTTTATTAGGATGGTCCAGAAGCAGTGGCCCAGTGTTGGTGGGGTCTGTTCACTGCCAGGCACTTGCAGATCCAGGTTCCTTCTTCATGCTGTTCTCATGTCTCCTGAAGTATTGTACTCATCAGCACTGTGGAACCTGGCTCACTCCACATCCACACATTCTAGCCCACAGGAAGAGGGAGAGAGGAATTGAAGGGCAAGCACATTCCTTAAAAAAAAGAAATACAAGAGGATCCTGGAAGTTGGCACTTTAGCCAAAACTTAGTCACAAGGTCATGCTTAGTTTCAAGGAAATCTCGGGGGCTAAGTACTTGGCTAAAACCCAGCAGAGATCAAGGTCTTCTTACCAAAAGAAAGAAGGGGAGAACAGGAGACAATTATTTTTCTTCTGCAGCTTTAGGTCTATCGGTGGAACTCACAGGGCGTGGAATTTAATGTTTTAGTGACATGTTTCTCATACTTTACAGTAATCGAAATGCTGTTGTTTCCCTCTGCGTGAAATGCCCCTACCAGCCTCCTCCCTATCTTTGTGCTACCAGTTCCTTCTCCTTCAGATCTCACTCTATATATCACTTTCTTAATTGGGAAGACAGAGTTATGTCACCCCCTAAGATATCCCATCACAGACTCCTTAACTCTTGTTCTCCTTCTTACTTTACTAGCCCAATTGCCAATTTGTCTATCTTGCCCGCTACGCTGTGGCTGCAGCAGAGCTGGAACTTAGTCTTATTCATGAGCGTATTTTTACTATCTAGCACGGTGCTCAGAGCTGAGAAAGAATGATCATACAAAGCACGCCACAAGCAACGATCAAAGGTCAAACAAAGATCTGCTGGATTGCTAAAGATAGACATGATAGCAGATGCCTATGGACTATGTGACCAGTAATGTACTAAGCTCTTTATTATAACTCATTTACTTCTCACAGCAAACCTATGAGTTAGGCCTTACTCTCATTCCCATTTTACAAATGAGAACATGAAAGCACAGAGAGGATCAGAAAAATTCTCCAGGTCACACGGCATTTGAATTCAGGCAGTTGAGACCAGAATCAGTGATCCTGTCCACAATGTTACATGGCCCATGATAAACCACTAACCCCGCACATTTTCAGGAATTCATAGGAAGGAGACAAATTCAGTACCTTGAGCTTTGACAGGTAACATTAAGAACAGGTCTCCACCCCCTATCCACTCCCCCATTAGTTTTGGTTTCAGGGAGAATTAAGGGAAGAGATTTGTTGACTTGGATAAGCCCTTACAGTCCTCCTGTTCAGTTGTATGTATGAGGTAACCAACTCATCACAGCGTGGCTGGAGCTTTCTCAGTTTTGGCATTACAAGTTCATTGTGCTGAGCAACCTCTCAGTTCCCGGCAACCTCTTAGTCCTGGACAAACTGGGAAGGTTGGTTACTCTAGTGTAAGGCTTCTTTGAATGAGTCTGAAATATTCTTGCCACACCCAGGCCAGCCAGGCGGACCCAAGGAGGGATGAGAAACATCATTACCCTGCAATAGGTTCCCCACCCAGCCCTATGCCCCATTTTCTGTGTGCGTGTCCAACTTACTCCCTGCTCTTCTTAGAGCAGGTGGTCTCTGATCCCCTGGCAGGGAAAGGACCTTCCCATAAGCTCACTGGTCAAAGAGGCTCAGGTCATAGCTGGGGTGAGATACATATCCATCTCAGCAAGGCAAATCCCATTATTTTCTTTGGTGGAGACGAGAGAAGGTGAGGATATAGGTTAGGCTGGAGATTGCTTAACTGAGAAACTGTGATTATTTTTCAGGAATCCATAGCCAGGGATAGACTCAATTTAATTCATTAAAAATATTTTTTAGGTGAATGTCAACATATTTGCTCATGTTTCCCCTCTGCCCCTTTTATCATCACGCCAAAATGAGTCACTCAATTACCCCAATTCCTTAGCTTACGCTCAATGGGAAACATCATTTTAAAAGGTTAGTGCTATTTTAGATGGCTCCCTTTTATTACTCTGTTTATGTTAAGCCCCAGAGTGATTTCAGTGCCTACGCAATCATAAAAAATATCATTTGGTAATTGTGATGTCAACAAGCTGCTGAGCTTTGAGTAGCTACCTCCTAGCCTATAGTATACATCCATTTTATGAATTCTCAACTCTCCCTTTGGCCTTCATCTTTGATCTAGTGCTAGAAAATTATTATGTCATTAACCCACATATGAGCCTCAAGTAAAATACTTCATTATTCTTTAATTCAATTTAATAACATAGACACATTTTTCTTAATGAAGTAACTACTTCTACATTTTGTCAAACCATTGAAGTTTATCAAAAAGGTATTGTGAAAAAAGTTAAGTTTTTCAATGACTTATATAATGGAATGGCATTATTTTCTAAGTTAATGAAGTGAACACTAACAATATGACCCTGAAGAAGAACCCAGTTGAGAAGGAGGAAAATAAAAGCATATGCCACAGTGGTCTTGGCTTGTTTCTGTCCCCACAACTGAACATTTTTGTTGAACATTTGAGAGAACTCGTAACTGGCCTGATTACCAATTTGGGAATGACACAAAGCTGGGAAGGATGGTTAATGAGAAGTCAGTATCCAGATTTAAAATGGCCTTAACAAGCTCTATTGGCAGGCAGCTAAAATCTACATAGTATAATTTAACAGGGGTAAGTTTTTGCCTTTAGTTAGACAAAAAAACAAAACAAAATAATTGCATAAATATAAACTAGTAATTTATTTGAAAAAGACAAATGGGAATTAATTGACTGCAAAGGCAATACAAGCCAATCGTGACTGCCACATTGCAGCAAATAATCCAATGTGACATTAGGTTGCATTGAGGGAAAACATGTGGCCAGCACAAGGGAGATGATAGATCTATTGAATTTTTACCAGATCAGATGGCATTTAGAGACTTTTCTAATGTTCTAGATGCTACATTTTTAGAGGAACATTGATGAACTAAAACATATCCAGAAGAGAGTGAGTGTTGAAGGTTTTGGAAACTATCACTTGATGGAACTGAGGCTATTCTACTAAAAAATAGAAGGCTTTTGGGGGACTTGAGAACTGTTCTCAAATACTGAGATGTGTTCAGAACTCAGAGTTGACTTAGGGAGAGGAAGCCTTGTTAGTTCCCCTACTATCACCCCTACAATTTCCCTTATGCCAGAAATGGAGGAATTATTAAATATATATATAAATGTCAAATCATTTTTAGTATTATCTTGCAGGATCTCCTTCCTATTCTTCCAGTTATCTCCTGTGACAAAAAATAGTTTCTGCAGCACAGCAATCTTCCCTGCTCCAAGTCTTTAGAAACAATCTCATTTATCTAATGAGATTCATATTTTCTGAATCCAGAATGAAGGTGTAAAGCCCTCTAAAATGATTTCACTGTGTCAGGAGGATCACCTGAGCCCAAGAGTTTGAGACAAGCCTGGGCAACATAGTGAGACCCTGTCTGTACACACAAAAAAGAAACCAAAAAAAAAAAAAAAAAAAAAAAGCTAGCCAGGCGTGGTGGTGCATACCTGTAGTCCCAGCCACCTGGGAGTGTGGGAAAAGGGGCTGAGGTGGGAGGATCTCTTGAGCCAGGAGGTTAAGACTGCAGTGAGCCGTGATCACACATGACCACTGTATTCCAGCCTGGGAGATAGGGCAAGAACCTGTCTCTAAATAAATAAATAAATGATTCCACTCCCATTGATGAACTAAAATGTACCCACAAATCTGTTCTCTTGCTGTCTTAACTTTCATAATGTTTTTCCGCTTCTTGACTTGCTTATTCTATCAGAGACCACGCCTTAATCATCCTGACTCAAAACCACATTTACCTTTAACACTTCCTCTCCATCATCCCTTATATCTCAGGAAGTTCCAGGACCTGAAATGCAACCAGATTTTGTACATTGCACAATGGACTGAACCAACCCAGGAGTATTCATTGAAACCTGTGGTTTTTGTAATACATAGCTGTGGTGCACATGTCACAAAGCCTCCTGTTAAGTGCAAATCAGAAATTCTGCACATGGGAAGAAAGGAAAATTTGGGGAAAAACTCCTTCCTTCTTACTCTGCATCAGAATGTGCAACCCTGACATCTATAAAAGTGTCAACCTGGAAAGAGATTGAAAGATATTTAAGGGAAGTCAAATTCACAAAGATGTGAGTGTATCTCACGAGTTGGGTGTAGCTGCCGAGAGGCAGGAGGATGGCCCAGTTGAACCCTAGAGTCTTCCTCTTTCTGAGGGAGGTTACTGTGAGCCTTGTAAAGCCCTGGTGTAGAAAACAGCTGCAGATTTGACAGGAAATTGTAGGAGATGGGAATGAAGCATGAGGCAAAATGTCTTGTTTTGCTGTTTTCAGCCTCCTGGGTCTCCAGGGCTCTGGGCCAAAATGTGGAGACTGGGAAATGCAGGGGAATGTTGTGCTGTGTCTGCAGCTCCATTTCTTGAGATTGAGGTTTAGATAATCAGTTTCTAACATTTATATCATGAAACCTTTTCTTAGACTAATCTTGTGGGTTGAGAGAGTAGCCAGAGTTCACCATTTACTTCACCAGTCTCTCTAAAGGCTTAGGTATGGTGCAGGACATTCAAAACAATAGCCAGTGGGCCTTAGGGAATCTGAAAGTCTCTCCCTCTCCAGTTTAGGTGGTTTACTTTGAATATTCCCAGCCAGGAAGTTATCTTTTTAATAGATCTGGAAAACTTAGAGATGGCCCTGGCACCTCCCTAAGGGTCTGCAAAGATTTCTCAGCCAGGAGGCCCGGCAGGAAACTCTGGGATCTGGGGATATGTGTGAACCCTGCTCTGAGTTCATGTGTCCTGGCTCGTGGTTCTAGGACATAGGGTTAAAGCTGTGGGGTCTGGGGAAATCTGAGTAATGTTGTCAACATGAGTTGTGGCCCCAGGCTTCCTTTTGCTTCACGTTGTCTGCTCCTGATACCCACATTGTGGGTGCACCTCCCCACCGGGGCATCTTCAGGGAGGTTTCACTCACCTTCACTCTGTCACTAACAGCATGCTTTCTGGGGACTGTCAGTAAGGGCAGGGTGAACGTTTAGGACCTCTTGTCCCAGGGGAGCCTGTTTGGAGCAGCAGGCCAGTGCTATTCGGAGGTTTTGATGATCTGTCATGGGATGCTCACTAGGTCATGTCTTCATCCTAGAGGTCTTTCCCACAGTTTCCAGTCATAAGACTGGCTGTTCATTGGGGAGAAATTCCTGGGAAGGCTAGGAGTAAAGCTTTGCCTCTATTATGCTGCTGGAGTCCTCTCTCTATCCAGGATTAGGGGCTCTGGCTTCGGAAGAGGACTCCTAAGGCAAAAGTAATAACAAAAATAATGAAAACGTTTACAGTGTGCTTGCTCAGGGGACATGAGAGTGCTGCATGCATGCTGTGATGATCTGATGTAATCCTTCCTGACACCACCATGAATAATATACTATTATTAGTTTCATTCTCCTGATATAAAAACTGAGGCTTAGCATTACCAAATGGCAAAGGGATACAGGATCTGAACCTGAAGGACCTAAGCTGCTTAGAAAGAAAGCCTATCTTAAAAAAATGCTACTATACATGAAAGTGTCATATTCTCCTGACCTTGCCTTTGATACTCAGCTAAGAACAAACCAGCTAAGAGTTTTGCACAAGCTCCTTGATATTTTAAGAGGAAGAAGAGTATAATTTTCCTCAAGCAATTAAAGAAAACCTCCCTCACCTCATAATTCATTGAAGAAAATGTAGGAAAATCAGCAAATTGGAAGAGAGAAAAAAAAAAAAAGAAAAAGGGAGAGAAGGGGTCACCATTCTTTCACTAATATTTTGAGATTTTGCGGGGTAGCATTTATCTAAGGCATCATGTTTGAAGGATAAAAATTAAAGTACAAAAATTTAAAACACTGTGGTTGAAACTCAGGTTGCTTCCCCAACCCTGCTGAGCTTGTGTAACTTGTTCAGAAATTCCAGTGGGGGCAAAGGTCAGCAGGTTATACACACTAACATTAGAAAATATGTATGTGACACAGAAAGGAAAGGAAGTCTCGGGATTTGGGATTCTGCAAGTTGGTTTCATCTGGCTCAGGACAGTTCCATCCTGGCTCAGGAATGCAGGTAGAGTTCTGGCATTTATTTGCATTGGAGTCTCTTTCTAGGATTTTCACCGCTTTACATGTTTTTAGGTCATCCAAACAAAAACTCTGGATATTGGTTGTGTTTCTGTCAATGAAAGAGGGAATCATACTTTACAAAATTTGAATGTGTGTAGTCAGGGGGAGAAGAATGAAGAAGACTGATTCTTCTTGGGTAGAGATACAACAGAAAATTTTAAATTATTTGATACTAAGTTCTTGGAATCCAGCCCACTAGCAATCACCATTAGCAATCCTGGTGAGGTGGGTAGGTGGAGATAGGAACCAGTAGGACTGAATTTTTTTTCCTCATATATTTTGCTCAATTGTCTCTGAGCAACTTTCACATCCTGATTCAGACTTCAACAGGCAGATAATTTTTGCTTCTGATTATCTTCTATAGTTTGTGTTATGAAATTTCCTGTGGAAGATAGAACAATCTACTCCCTTAAATTTTCTGCAAATATAAAATCTCTTCCCTCTAAAAACAATTTTTGAGAGTTCTTTCGGTTCCTTCATTGTGATAGAAAATTGTGAGTTTCTGAGTAAGAATAAAAACATTTTTTTGAGACAAGGTCTCACTCTGTTGCCAAAGCTGCAATGCAATGGCACGATCGTGGTTCACTGTAACCTTGGCCCCACGAGCTCAGGTGATCCTCTCACCTCAGCCTCCTAAGTAGATGGCACTACACGCATGCACCACCATGCATGGCTAATTTTTTTTTTTTTTTTTTAATTTTGTGTAGAGGTAGGATTTTGCCATATTGCCCAGGCTGGGCTCAAACTCCTGGGCTCAAGTCAAGCCACTCCCCTTGGCATTCGAAAGTGCTGAGGATTTCAGGCATAAGCCACCTTGTCTGGCCTAAAACTTTATTTTTATTTCAAAAGATATAATTAAGGATCCAGGACATAGAAACATAAAATAAACCACAACAAAAGGTATTACAGGTCTCAAAATGGCAAAGAATGGTTGTGTTAGAGGTAAGAGACAATCATGTAGGCAGGATGCTCAATTGGATGGCCCCATGCTGCATGTTTTTCAAACCATGGGTCTTAACATTTTAGTGGGTTGCAAAATTAGTTGATTAGATTATGATCACCATTTAAAATATATAATAGAAAATACCAAAGTGCATTGCATGTAGGAAGGTTATGTACTATTTCATGGGCATTTTTTTTTTCCAGCTATAACCACAGACACACACACACAAGCATATGTGATGAGTTTCATTACAAAATATGTTTCTTCTCATGGATTCAACCAAAGAAGTTTGAAAGATGCTCCATTAGCCAAAGTAATCTATCAAATATATCTCGCTTTTTTGTTTTTGTTTTTGTTTTTTTTTTAGACAGAGTCTCACTAGGTCTTGAAGGCTGGAGTGCAGTGGTGCAATCTTGGCTCATTGTAACCTCTGCCTTGCGGCAGAGTGATTCTCCTGCCTCAGCCTCCTAAGTAGCTGGGACTACAGGCATGTGCCACCATGCCCCGCTAATTTTTGTATTTTAGTAGAGACAGGGTTTCACCATGTTGCCCAGGCTGGTCTCGAACTCCTGAGCTCTGGTGATCTGCCTGCCTTGGCCTCCCAAAGTGCTAGGATTACAGGTGTGAGCTACCGCGCCTGGCCAAAATAGATCTTTATTGGTATCATTTATTAAAGGCCTAAAAACTGTCAGGCCCATTAATAATAATACTTTAAAAATCTTTTTAGGAAATTACAATTATAGCACTCCTAGTACATGAATCAGCCAGAAAACTGTCTTCAAAATAACAGCAAGCATTTATTGAATTCTGTTAATGTGTTGGGCATGGTGCTAAATCTTTTTCAAGAATTATCAAATCTACTTCTCATACCAACCCCATGAGGAGGCTACTATTATTCCAGTTTTTCAGAAGATAAAGCAGAGGTTTCCAGGGGTCACACAGCTGGTAGAACTCAAATCCATGTCTGTCTGACTTGAGAGCCAAAGCATTTCACCACCATACTACATTAGTTTTCAAGAAATACATTTCTTATGGGTCTTTGCAATGTGTAAAATCTCCTTTGCTATCTGATTTTTTTGGAAATGTGCCTAATTTATCTCTAGGACAATTTAATCCACTTTTACCCCCATAGGATGTTGATAAGGGATATTTCTGCGGTTTGGGGTGTGGAGGGCAGGGTGATATTAGAGAAAGTTTTTACTGATCTAATCCTAAAGAACCTGTTCCCTCCTCTTCTTACAGACTAAGGCTCCAAGTCTCATATTTCAAGGGAAACCCTTCTACCCCCACCAGAATAGTGGGGATTCTCCTCATTCCTCCCTTCCACCAAGAATGAAGTTTCCTCCCTAGCAGCAGAAATCAACCAACCATACAACAACAAAAATACAAATAGGAATTCTAAATTTTGGAGTCCCTGGAACTAGAACAAATTTCTATAGGTCAGAGATCAGCAAATCTTTTCTATAAAGGACAAGTAATATTTAATATAGTAAGTATTTTGGTTTTTGTGAACCATATGGTCTCTGTCACATCTCTGTCACAACTATTCAACTTTGCTATTGTAGTGTGAGAGTAGCCGTAGACATATTGAAGTGAATGAGTGTGACTGGATTTGATCTGCGGGCTGTGGATCGCCAAGCCCTCTTCTAGAGCTTAAAACAGAATCCTCCCTAATGGCCAGTTCAGCGGAAGAAGAACATAATTTTGCTCTTCTTTAGTTTTATGTCCTCCTTGAATACTTTTGCACTATGTGTGCCTATCTTCCAATAGCTAGGGGAAACCATCATCCATCTCCTCTTCGGAATTTTCAGGAACATATTTTGTCTAAAGCATTGTAGGGTTGAGTCTTTATTCTTTGGATGTGCAAAAAACAAATGAACACAGTGTGAAGACAGATGTCTCCACCAGGACATAGCCAATATATGCTTCATACCTTTCTCTGTCTCCTCTCTCTCTTACACAATTGCATTACATATATTATTTATGGAAACATTACATATATTTACAGAAATATTTTCCTTATATAGATATGTAATTTTTGATAAAACACACCAAAAAACCTTAGCAGTTAATTCTCTCTCTGCTTTTTTTTTTTTTCTTTTTTCTTTTTTAAGAGATGGGATTGCACTCTGTTGCCCAGGCCAGAGTACAGTGGCACCATCATAGCTCTTTGCAGCTATGTTGTGGGTAGCTGGGACTACTGACGCAGGCCACCATGCCTGGTTAATTTTTTTTTTATTTCTGCTTTTTGTAGGGACAGGGTTTCACTATGATGCCCAGTATGGTCTCGAACTCCTGGCCGTAAGAGAGCTTCCCAGCTCAGCCCCCAAATTCTTGATGGCGGAATTATCAATGGCTCTTTTTAATGCCTTTAAAAACTATTTTCTAAACTTTGTGCAAGGAGCACATATTAATTTTATCCTCAGGAAAAAGAAAGCAAATAACCCCTTATCATTTGTTTTCATCTTAGTGTTTATATAGAGGAAGGAGAGAGGGAGAAAAAATGTTGAGGAGCAATCTGGAGGTGCTAGAAGGAAAAACTGGGGGTCCAAAATCTTTCCATACTCCATTTTCACAAAGGGGTGGTTGATTAAAAACACTGGGGAAACATAAAGTCAGCACTGCATTTCCTTTTGAAATCTTGGAAGGAAAGGCATGGAGGGGGTAGAAATCGGGTCTGATGAGCCATTTTCCCACGTTCTACATTCAGAGACAGAAAAGAGACTATTTTTGATATTTGAAGGTGGGGACATGAATATTTAAAATAAGCGCTTTCTGAATGTTTGCTTGTTTTGCCTTGTTTAAAAGTACTACTGAGGCCAGGCGTGGTGGCTCACACCTGTAATCCCAGCACTTTGGGAGGCCAAGGTGGGAGGATCACTTGAGGCCAGGAGTTCGAGACCAGCCTGGCCAACATGGTGAATCCTACCTTTACAAAAAAAAAAAAAAAAAAAAGAGCCGGATGTGTTGGTGCAGGCCTGTAATCCCAGATACTCGGGAGGCTGAGGCAGGAGAATCCTTGAACCAGGGAGGCGGAGGTTGCAGTGAGCCGAGATCATGCCACTGCACTCCAGCTCAGGCTACAGAGCAAGACTCTGTGTTTTTGTTTGTTTGTTTGTTTTTGTTTTTGTTTTTGTTTTTAGAAAAAAGGTACTACTGACATTATTCTACTTCCCCCAGGCTATGCTGATTTCAGACAGTCTAATTCTCTAGATCTCGAGACAGCATTTGTCCACGAGACTTGTTTCAGGTGTTTTGTTGAGGAGAGGTGAAGGGATAAATATGTTGAGGACAGGGTAGAAGCAGAAGATGGACAGGGGACCTGGGCTCCTTTATCCAGCTCAACTAACATTTGTTAGGTGCCCACTCATGTCCAGCCACTGTTCAGGGTGATAAAAGACCAAAGAATAAGGCTGAAACCCTGTCCTTTGGAAACACTAATACAGTTGTCCTTATCCTCAGTTGCACCTTAGAAATACGTGGTAGCTTTTGAAAAATATTGATGCCAGAGCCCCACCCCAGACCACCTGATCAGAATCTCAGGGGTAGGGTCTGAGCAAAAAAATCAGGTGAGTTGACTCTAATGAGTATGCAAGGAAGGTTGAGAACAATGATCTAAAGGCAAAGGCAGTCCATGGCCTTACCAACCTGAATGCACCTGATCTCATCTAAAGGCAAAGGCAGCACCGGTCAGTCACAGCAATTCCACATGCTTGTGCTATGAGAGGAATGCGTAAGTGCTGGTTGGTCATGGTGGAGGAGGAAGAGATCAATTTTGCTTTTGGAAGGGAAGTTCTGTGAAAGAGTCACAGAAGAAAAGATGCTTAAGCTAAATCTCAAAGGACAAGCAGCAATTTATCAAGCCAGACAAAGAGGGCAGGATGGGGTGCATTCCATGCAAAGAAATCAGCCAGTGCCAAGGCATGGAAGTGTGGGGCAGGGGGGTGGCGTACCCTGTAGCTGTGTGGGGGAGGGACAGACACTGTTTTTATCTGCTCAGGTTGCCATAACAAAATACCACAAGCTGGGTAGCTTAGACAACAGAATGTATTGTTTCACAGTTTTGGTGGCTAGAAGTCTTAGATCAAGGTATCAGTAGAGTTGGTTCTTTCTGAGGACTGTAAGGTGGAATCTGTTCCATGCCTCTCTCTGAGCTTCTGGTGGATTTCTGGCAATATTTTTTTTCCTTAACTTGCAGACCCATCACCGAACCTCTACCTTCATATTCACATGGCATTATCCCTGTGTGTGTCTGTTCCAAATCTCCCTTTTTCACGAGGACACCAGTCATATTGGATAAAGGGCCTATCCAACTCCAGTATGACCTCATCTTAGCTAATTATATCTGCAATGGCCTTATTTCCAAATAAGGTCACATTCTGAAGTACTGTAGGTTAGGATTTCAACTTATGAATTTTGGAAGACACAATTTGACCCCTAACAGGCAGAATAGCAGAGAAGGAGGCTTGAGAATAAGGCATAATGTTGGAGAGAGAGACCCTGCAAAAGAATTTGAATTTTGCCCTGAGGGGCGTGAGAACCACTGACAGCTTTTAATATTGAGACTAACAAGAGAAACGTACTAGCTAACATTTATATGTTCCAGGCACTCTTCTAGCTTAACTTTATGTGCTTTCACTCCTTTAATTATCATAAGTAAAGTCCTATTACTATCTCCATTTTACAGATGAGAAAACTGGGGCAGAGAGGAGTTAAGTACTGTGTCTAAAATCATATGCCAAGTAAGCAGTGCTGCCAGAATTTGAATCCAGGAGGAATCCAACTCCAAAGCCTCATTGTTGCTGCTGTCTCTGGGCCATGAACACCTCCGAGTCTCAACTGTCCACCTGCTGTGGACGACTTTCTCTCTGGGTCTCCAGCCCCTACTCTTCTCTCAAGCTGCAGTTCTGCATCTCTAGTTGTCTGTTGACATTTCCATTTCGATGTCCTTTAGCATCCCATTCTCACCAACCCTGAAACTGAACTCCTTCTTTCCCCTGAAATATGAGCTTCATTTCTGTCTTAAAACACTGTTCTTTATGGCGAATCCTTTCCTGTCCTGTCAGTGCACAGCGGGTAATGACGGAGACCAAAGATACCTGGTGTCTTGCCTTCTTCTCTTGAGCCAGTGGGGATGGCCGTGACCACTTGAGGCATGGCCTGTCTCAAAGGGGACTGTGTGAAAGTGTTTGGAGCCAGTACAACAGGGCTGGCAGGGGTGGTGTTGTGGGAGGATGGGGAGTCTGAACTGCCATCAAAAGCATGGGCATTTAGCTTCCCCCCAGACACATTTCAACATTTTGCTGGGCCTAGCAAAGAAGATAAGTGTGCCCTCACATGGTAGTGGGGACCCCATGGGTACAAAGTGATTCTGAAGCTTCCATGCGAGGTTCTTGTAAAAATTGGTATTCCAGGGCTCCCTGCTTTTAGTAAGTGGATCTAGTTTAAAGCCTGGGTCCCATCATTTAAGCCATTAAGCCAAAAATGGCCCTTGAACAACATGTGAAAAAGGTCACTGCATTGTGAGCTGAAAGACTCTCGTTCTAATCTTTACTCAGTTTCTTGAATATTCAGCAAGCCACTATAGAAACACTGAGAATAAACAGACCCTAAGTCTGTTTCTTCATCTGTAGAAAGGAGTTAGACTCTATGATCTCTAAAGTTTCTTGAAGCTGCAAAATTCTATGATTGTTATGTTCTAATTGGATATCGGACCAACGATATTCAATGTTAGCTACACCTGAAATTGGCAGATCAGTCTTAAAACCAGTATATTTGTGAAAATGGAGGAGTGAGTTGGGGTTTTTTTTAAATGCTTATAAAAAATTATTTTTTGCCTCCTTTAACCCTAAAGCTGGCTTTCTTCATTGCTGTCTCCTGTCACCTGATGTTTACTGAGAGAACTATAATCAACAAAAATTGCTAAATGCAAGCAATTTTGGCTAGATTGACTCTTGGGTAATTAAACCAAACAGTTTCTCCACGGATATATTTGTCTTTTCTCAGCCAGTGTGGCACCAAAGACAAACTTCTCCCATGGCAATGGGCCCCATTTGCCAATTCGTGCAGGTAACAAGCTGTCTTTCTCCCTGGCAATAAAGATTTCCTTGTTGTGGCATGAAAGAAAGGTATTGTCAGTTTTATTATTATTTTTGAAAGAAAATGTTTTGAATCTTTTGTTTGATGCCTCCTCCACTAGAGTTAGGTGGAGTGATGACTCAGTTAAGAGAGGGCCTTAACACAGGGGAAAGTAGGGGCTCCTGGGAATGACAGGAGGACACTTTTTCTTTAATAGCAGTTACCTTGCATGACCAATTCTAGGCAGCCAAAGGACAGTCATTTCATATTTCACTGCTTGAATGTTGGCTTTTGAGATAGAAACATAAAATCAAGGAATAATAGTCCCATGTTTCATAAAGGGAAGTACGACATTGAGAAGTGAAAAAAATGCACTTGGAGTTATTGGTAAAGGAGATGAGATGTAAACCTCAGCTTCCCAAACTTAACCTGAGATGCCTATGCTTCTTCATGTGTAAGTATGTCCACTTGAGACCTGTTGGAAGATATTAGGTACTTTCCTAAGCCCTGGCTTTTAGCTCATTTGCTTCCCAATGTTTCATATTTCCTTATTGCGTAATGCAAAGGAGTGCCTCAGATGCTGCCGGGACTGGTGCTGTGATAACTGAGTCTGGGCATTTCAGGGCACAAGGACTTCCAAAGGCCAGAACTCACACTATGTATTAAAAACCCAGAATTTCCGTTTCTCCTAGACAGTAGACAGTTTCACTTCTCTGTAACACTCCCAAAAGAATGAAGCTTTGAAGGACATTAGATCTAACTGGTAACCTATGGGTAACATAGCTCAAGCATGTTTAAAGTAGCAAGAGGCGTATGGGAAAATAGAATCATAAAGTTAGAAGGAAATTTGAGAATCCATAGCATCCATCCCCCTGTCCTCAGGCAGGAGTGCATGTAAATTTAGTAAGTCATCCTAATTTTAGAGATTGCAAGCCCTGGTGATTCTATAACTCCCTCACAAGGGCATTTCAAGCAACCTTCATAGTCATTCTTTCTTTCTTCATCCATTCTAACTCTCCTTTTCTCTCATCTGAGCTGCATATTCTCCAAAAAGCGCTTTTTTTCTTCCTGAGGACTGTTTAATGAAGAGGGCAGGATTGAGGGCATCAGCAAGCAAGGGTGAAGCCCCGAGGGACCAGCAGCTGTAGGAAGCTATCACTGTCTCCAGGGTTGAAGGGGCCAAGGGGGATATCATGTTATTGGAGCTTCTTGAGAGCAAGATCCATGCTCTGGACAGGAGTAATGGTGACAGAAGGATGCAGCTAAATTGTGAAGAAGCCACAGGAAGATAGGAAAATGAAGGGCTGGACTTCTCTCTACTCCCACCCTCCAATCTCTCGATGGTCCCTCCCACTGGCTAATCCAACTAGGGTCAGAGAGCAAAGAAGCCCAGGCGATCTGCACTTAGAGGTCAGTCTACCTGGGACTGGAGGAGGATGGAGATAAGCAATGAATAGATGGAGAAGGGGAATGGCAAGTGGAAGAGATGGGGAGGGCCAAAAAACCCCACTTCTCTCTGTGGAGACCTTCAGCTGATCTACACTTCCTCAGCCCCATCTGAGCCCTGTTCCATGAGGTGCCAGTTTCCTCCTCGTTGAGAGTCTGAGCAGCCCATGAAGCCCTTTTGGCCAAGCCCTGCTGCATAGATGCCTTTTCTGCTCCTCTCCCATCTGCTTCCTTTCCTCCTGCACTCAGGGGGCATGTCTCATCAATGAGCATCGCTTCTCTCTTATTCTAAAAGCATTCAATATTTGAAAAGCAAGATCTAATCATTCCTCAGACTTATTTTCTAAGTTAAACAGCATACATTTCTTAACCCTTTATTCAAATCTTGAAAAATACTTTTAGACAACTGATGAATTATCAGTTTATTGTGAATTCCTAGAACTCACATGTTATTTTGCCTTTCTCAAATTGTGATGATTCCTCTCACATCAGCTCCTGCATAACCCAGGGAAGATATATATGTTTGTATCAAAGCACTAAGTGAGCCCTTACCTACACAAAAAACTCTTATTTGGCAGCTTTACCTTTAGGAATAACCTTGACAACTGCAAGCCATAACTACCAATGGAGGTAACAGAAAAGCTAGAAAGAACAGAGAGAAGAATCAGATTGGGGTCAGTTATGAAAAGAGAAAGCAGCCCTATATGCCTTATTGGCCCTTAGGCAGTCAGTGTGTTTAAAATACCATAAAATGAATCACTGATTTTTTTATTATTTTTTTTGAGACAGAGTCTCACTCTATCACCCAGGCTGGAGGCAGTGGCGTGATCTCGGCTCACTGCAACTTCTGCCTACCAGGTTCAAGCGATCTTCCTGCCTCAGCCTCCCAAGTAGCTGGGATTACAGGTGCACGCCACCACACCCAGCTCATTTTTGTATTTTTAGTAGAGACGAAGTTTTGCCCTGTTGGCCAGCTGGTCTCGAACTCCTGACCTCAGGTGATCCACCCACCCCAGCCTCCCAAAGTGCTGGGATTACAGACATGTGCCACTGTGCTTAGCCTAATCATTGACGTTTATACGTCCTCTAGAAAAGATGTTGATGAAGGGTAGGATCAATATGACCTATTTAAGAGTCAGAGAAGTTTGTTTCTCCCCTAGAATGCTTTCCAACCAAATTTATTCAAGTAAATTGAGTCTTAGCAGGAAAAGAGGTCAATTAACTCGATATTTTACTGCTGTTGGTTGTCAGAAAAATGTAAGCCAAGAGACGATTTTGTTAACAACTCGTTTAAAAGATGAGGAAAGTGGAGAACAGAGAGAAGGGACAAGTCCCTGGAGGCAGTTAGAGATAGTTGGGGATAGGAGGGGATCAGAAAGATCTGCCTGACTATGGGCTTTTATTTTCCAGGAGAACACTCAATTTGAAAACGTGCAGCAAGCTCTGGGTTACTAGTGGCACCATGAGTACTCAAAATGTTTATAATAGTACAGACCAGGGGAAAGTTGCAATTGGGGTTTTGGCTAGAAAGTTTGACTGACAGCTACAATAGCTCCCTGGCTTTTAGCATGGGCCACCCTTTCTACTGCCATGTACCTCAGGCTTTGAAGGGCAGATGGGGGGAAATTCCAGGAAAGTCACTAGTTTGAAATTATACCCATTATCAGCTTCAATGATGAATTCAACTTTCTGTATTGTTTGGATCTCAATCAAATATTGAGCTTAGGTTACACCCTCCTTGAAGTCATACATTTGAACTAATCCAAGCCTTAAAGTTCTGTAAATGTTCTTCATAAATTATTCATTCAGCTTTCACTTAACAAATATTCACTGAATAGCAACTATGTGCCAGGCGGTGTTCTAGACCTGAAAAAAACAACTCAAAATGCCTACTCTTCTGGAGGTGACCTTCAGAAGGGCTTACCCAGTGTTTGAATATGCTGTATTTTTTGGTCTGTAACCATAATGAGATCATGACATGTGAAATGTGAACGAAGAACAAAAGACACAGATGGGGAAGGAGGGCCCATCAGGGGCCTCAGCAGAGAATGCTTCCCAGATCTGGCTGTGCATGAGAAATAGCAGGGGAGGCGTAAGAAGTACAGATTTTGGGGCCTCACCCAAGAGCCATGAAATTAGTACTCTAGCTGTGAGATCCAGAAATCTGCATTTTTCAAAAACTCCCTAAGTGGTTGTGATGTGGCCAGAACTGGTTCCCAGATCTGTGTTTAGAAATCACTGAGCTAAATGTTATCTTGATGCCTGTATCAGTCAGGGTTCCAGCAGGACAAAAAGGGCACTTCGTGTTGGATAATTTGAGGAGAGTTCACAAAGGGATGACTTGCAAATGGGTGGTTGGACTGTTGGGAAACCCCACAGAAGCATGCAGAACCCTGAGGCTGGTAACCCACAGCAACAATCAGCATCCCGAAATGTGAAGAGGCAAATGGGTTTCCCAGAACCAGGAGACAGAGGACTGGGGGTAGAGGGCCTCTTGACAGGACCTCTGCTCTTCAGCTGAGAGACAGCCAGCTGATTTAAGCCAAATCCAACCAGAATCCAGAAGGCAATAATGCCTATTCTTAGAGACCACATAGGCCAGCCTACCAGGCACAGAGAACAAAGGAAGATGGAGGGTGAATCTGGAAGAACAGATGAAGACATTCAGCCCAAGGTTCTTTTCTGCCGTGGGAACATATGAAAATAAAATGGGACTGGAAATAGGTCTAAATATGCATTCCTAGTATTTCATAACAAAATTGTTTTTCTGAACTGTAACTCTTTTTTTTTTTTTTTTAGATGGAATTTCTCTCTTGTTGTCCAGGCTGGAGTGCAATGGCATGATCTTAGCTCACCACAATCTCTGCCTCCTGGGTTCAAGCGATTCTCCTGCCTCAGCCTCCCAAGTAGCTGAGATTACAGGCATGTGCCACCACGTGGGCTAATTTTGTATTTTTAGTAGAGACGGGGTTTCTCCATGTTGATCAGGCTGGTCTCGAACTCACGACCTCAGGTGATCTGCCCGCCTCAGCCTCCCAAAGTGCTGCGATTACAGACGTGAGCCACCGTGCCCAGCTGCTCTGAGCTAAGGCTCCTTATTGTCTCTACTTGGTACCCCCAGGGACAACAAATGCCAGGTTTTGTTTTTGCTTTTGTTTTTTGATGGTAGTTAGTATTTACTGAGTACTCATTATATTCCACACATTGTGATAATTTTATTTTAATTTCTAGAGCAACATTTCAAAGTAGATATTATTATTTTAAAGAAAAGCAAATTAATGTAAGGAAAGGTTAAATTTATCTTGGGTCACACAGCATGGAAGCAATAAAGTCATGATTTGAAACTGGATCTGTCTTCTCTCAATGCCTATGCTATTAGCCTTTTTGCTCTTTTGTTAAGCCTACCAAGGAGAACGTAAAGTCCATTCACTCTTGAATACTTGGGAGCCTATGTTCTAAGCAATTTTGTCAAGAACAATAAAACACAATTTCTTGTACTCTTGTAGTTTCATAGTTTCAAATTCATTCATGACTTACCAATGTGTTTGCTAAATATCACATATCTTCCCGTTCATACTCAGAAAACAACTTGGGCCTTGTAGATCGACTGTTTATGATTTTAGACATTCTTGACTCAGGCCGTAGCACTAGGATGGTACATTTTCTTTGTGCTCTGCTGGTGCTTCTATGCCTGGAACAGAGCTAGGATGACCAACTGTTCTATTTATTCTGGACTGAGCGATTTCCCAGGACATGAACATTTCAGTGCTAGAACTGGGACAGTTCCAGGCAAACTGAGATGATTGATAAATGCCAGGTTTTAAAAATACCTCCAATTTTGTATGTCAGCCTCAGAAATTCTAAAGCCACATTGAAAAAAATTAAACTATTTTTTCTTCACATTATTCTATGATTCAAGTTCTGGTTACATCTATCCCTGTGTTATCCTGAGCTTAATTTCTAGCCCTTCCTTACTACAAATAAGTTGCGGCACAGAAGTTGCATGATAAGACAGGCAGGGAATTGCAACAACACAAATCATCTTGGCATCCAAATACAGCAAGTGATGAAGAATGTAAGCCGTCTTCAACAGAGCCCAGATCCCCATCTCTTACAATTTTAGTCCTAGACATGTGACACTTGGCTCAAAATGCACCGTGCTTATTTCACTATGTTGTAATTGCTTGTTTATTCCTTTTCTCCCGTGTTAGACTGAAAGATAATTGAGGGCAAAGATCTAGACATCTCAAGATTTAGAACTGGACCTGCTCCATGATATTAGCTCAGTGACTCACTGGGGAGCATCTTGGGATATGAAGAGGGCACATTTACTCAAGATTTGTTTCTGAACTTTCTTGATTCATTATGAAGCTTGACTTTTTGTATCATCCTTGAAATACATTAGGCACTTAAAGTAGGCGTGGGGTTGGGGTTGGGGGATCTCACATTATAGGAGAGCTTCCTGCTAAGTTTAGTTTCCACACTCGTCCCCCATATACTGATCTGCCCTGGGGACTCTGCCCACTCCCCACAATTCTATAGGAATCAGAGTTACAAGAGTGAAGAGAGTCCTAGGGCTTCTTGGTTAGCTAACTTTCTGACTCCAACGTGGTCTTTATTCTTCCTTGTTGTTTAAGGGAATGCCAGACAAATGAAAAAAGTTTATTTTTTAGGGGGGCAAAATTGAATTCAAGAAAGTGATGAAGCTTCGTTAGAAAGACGCCTAGAAATAATGCTACCTGTATAGTATCATTAAAGATAGAGAGAAGGACGGCAAAAAAAAAAAAAAAAGAACTAGTTTTACAAAGCACTTATTTTGTGCTAGGTACAATGCTACCTTTTTACATACCCAAATGAAATGATGACATACCACAATATTACGAGATTAATTATCATTTCCATTTACAGGTAAGATTGCAGTGTGGTTGTATGACTTGTCCAAGGTCATAAGAAACAGAGGTGGGATGTCAAATCAGGTTTTTAACCTGCAAAACTCATGTCCGTGTTTGGTGACATGTAGCATCACCTCCCGATGACCTTGGAAATCTCTGGACTGGCTCCTGGGTCCCAGATTTCTCTCCATTTTCTGATGTTACTCAGATACTGAACATGGCCAGGAAATACTGTGTTAGTTTCCAGAGAAAGTCTATTAGAGGCATGGGGCTAATGATAGGATGTGGGGGGTGGGGGGGGTGTTGGCGGGGTCAAACATCTCTTAAAGGAAGGAATGAACAGCATGAGCCATGGTTTGGGAGCTTCCTTATAATATTTGGGGGATAAAAACTCCATTTATAAATGCTCATAAAGTCTCTGGTTAAATTCCACCGTATAAATTATTCACAGAGACCTGCTCAGGATTTCCCCTCCCTGCAGGGTGAACACTGGCCTTCTGCAATGCCAGGCCTAGGTGTTTTGGTTCTTTGAGGATCAGTGCCCTCTGCAGGTTGAAGTCAGAGAAGCTGAAAGTATGAGGGAAAAAAAAAAGGACAAAATTTTCTGCTCTTGTTCCTTCTCATGTAAGTGCTTGCCTCAAAGTACATTAAAGACAAAGGCTAGGGGACTTTGGAGGAAATATTTTTCCTTGTGTGACCTTGAGTGTGAAATGTCATGGAACTACTGGGCAAGTGATGAAGAAACCAGTTGGTTCCTCGAATTCATCGTCGTGGTGCTGATTTGCTCCCCGCCGGCCTTCCTGCATGTTCCATCCTGTTTAACTTTCTCAGTCCAACAGGGCCTCAGCAACAACCTTTCAACAGCGGGGAGAATTTCCCAATGGAAAGGCAGTGCCAATACACACCAGAGGACTCAGGTTCAGTGTCTGTGTTTTCTTTATCAAGATACAAGGTACAAGAAGGCTTAGAGAGCAGATGCAGAATGGCTCCGTGGCTCTGTTGCTGCCCGGCAGCCCCAAGTCAGTGGCGGCAGGGGCTGGGAAGAAACTGATCTAACATTTTTTTACCACTTACTTTGTGCTGGGCTCAACTTTAACTCACTGATTTCTTTAAGAAGGGGAATTCTATCCTCTGGTCCTCTTTGAGACTTTGGTTGGATTTATTTCTAAACGACCGACTTGTCATTTCTTCTTTTTTTTTTTGGAAACGGAGCGTTGCTCTGTCACCCAACCCGGAGTGCAGTGGTGCGATCTCGACTCACTGCAACCTCCGCCTCCCGGGTTCAAGAGATTCTCCTGCCTCAGCCTCCTGAGTAGCTTCTATAGGACATTCCATAGGAAGAGCTGAGGTCAGAGTCAGCAGCAAGGAAATGAAGTGGCAGCACAATCCCACCAGGGTGCGCCTGCGGGATCGTGGGCTTGTGGTCAGGGCAGACAGAAGGGGGAGGATTCCCAGACTCTAAGCCTTCTTCTTTTTCTTCCCAGCAAAAGTAATTTAGGAAGCTCAGACAAACCATCAAGTCTAAGAACCCTTTGCTACTAGTCTGGCTTGAATTCATCATCTGTTTGGAGAACTGGGCTTTAATTTTTTCCTGAGTCTCAGTCACCATGCTGTAGCCACAATGCTGATGACTAGATCTTTGCTATCTTCCTGTGCCTGAGGCCTTGATGTGGTAACGGAAACTGACGTTGGTGTACCCCCCGGTATGCCCTCAAGTCCTACCATTCCTGAGCTTGTTGGTTCAGCTTGCAACTGTCAGCATCTGTGTCCATTTGTTTTCTGGCTTTTTTTCTGGAGAGAGAAACCCTCTGTGGCCATGCACATAGCAAACCAGAAATGCCAGGGAGCTAATATACATCCTTCCAGCAGCCTTCAACCCTTTTCAGATACTAAACATGGCTAAACATAAAGCCGGTGTATCATCTACAGAATTTAAGAACAATGTGAAACTCAGTACATCTGTAAGATCAGGCTCAGAGGCAGTGTTTGGCAGGCTTGTTTCTTAGAATGACCACAAGTTTCTTAAAGACAAAAATTAGGCCTTGATGAGTACCCCAAAATTCAATGCCAATTACAGGAAAAGACTTTCTAAGAATTACTGGTGTGGTATTGGGCAAAATGGTGCAGCATTCATTGGAATCTGGAACACAGACTGAAGAGATTCAAATTCATTGGGTTCAGGAGACTGTAGTCTCTTCCATTCAATCGGGGGGCCTTAGAATAAGTTTTGTATTAGTTATCTCTCGCTGTATAACAAATGATGCTCAACATAGTGGCTTAACACAAGATTCATTTATTATCTCTCACAGTAATAGTTTAGGGATGCAGGAGTGACTTCTCTGACTGGGAACTCAAGGTCTCCCTTTGGGTTGTGGTTAGATGCTGCCCAGAGCTCCAGAAACAGGAAGGCTTAATTAAGGATGAAGATTCACTTCCAAGGCTGCCTCCTTACATGCCTGGCCATAGGTGAGAAGTCCCAGGGAGCCTCTCTGTGGAGCTGCTTGAGTGTTCTCATGACAGGGTGGCCCATTTCGCCAAGATTGAGCAACCCAAGAGGCCAAGGTAGAATCTGCAATGCCTTCTTCTTCTTCTTTTTTTTTTTTTCTTTTTTTTCTGAGATGAAGTCTCACTCTGTCACCCAGGCTGGAGTACAGTGCCATCATCTCAGCTCCCTGCAACCTCTGCCTCCGGGATTCAAGAGATTCTCTTACCTCAACCTCCCAAGTAGCTGGGATTACAGGCATGTGCCACCATGCACAGCCAATTTTTGTATTTTTAGTAGAGATGGGTTTTTGTCATGTTGGCCAGGTTAGTCTCGAACTCCTGACCTCAAGTGATCCATCCACCTCTGCCTCCCAAAGTGCTGGGATTGTGGGCGTGAGCCACCATGCCTGGTCTGCAATGCCTTTTCTAACCCAGCCTCAGAAATCACCCACCGCCATTTCTGCTGTATTCTGTTGGTCACATGAATCAGTCTCGCTTCAAGGTAAGAGGGGACTATAGAGGGCGTGGATACACAGAAGTAAGGGTCACTAGGAGCCCTCTTGCAGGTTGGGTGCCAGAAGTTTCTAGGAAAAAGTCCATTCCGTAAACAGTTTTAGGTGAGAAACATGTGAAACAACAACAGATTCAGAGGATGTTGGAAAGTGCCTGTTGACCGGACAAGCAGAAACATTTAAAATGTTTTTGGAAATTTTGTAATGTCCCATAATGCTGTTTACTCGACGGGCAATGATCTGTAGCTTGAGGCGGGAACTCCTTAGAAACATGTAGATTGAGTTGTACTTGGACAAAACAGAGAGTTTTGCTTCAGATGAGGGAGAGTCAGCTTTCAGTGACTGGCTTTCTTCCAAAACCCTAAAAATCCATTCCATTAATTCTGGAACCTTGAACCCAAGAGTCAGACCAGTGCATGGCCTGAGTTTTACTACCTGCAGGCACTTTCTGGACAAGGATGTGGCTGCACAGTGGAGCCCTTTGTTGTGCTCTGGGCAGAGGAATTCCACTGGCCTGACTGCTTCAGGGCTCATTTCCTGAACAGGACGATTCTACCACCTGGTGGATGGGTCTCTCCAAAACAAATAGGCTCTCCCGTCATGCCTCCAAGCCCGAGCCCTGTGCTGATACCCAAATGCTACAGAACAGAGATGACCCATGGACTCCTTATCAAGTGCCATCAAACACCACTTGCTCATAAGAAGTTTTTACATGTATTGAGTTCATGCTACCAAAGGTCAAGTTCCCACCACAGAAATGAAAAAAAGAAAAAAGAAGAAGAAGAAAAGCCAGAAAACTGAGAAAGCAACATTGAAAGAAACCAGAGAAAATGAAAAGCCAGCAATTGGTATACTGAGCTTTGTTACTTAGTCATGAACATAGCCTGAAAATGCCACTCTCATCTTGTGGGAAGTTGTCCTTTCAGCCATTCCAATAATAATAATAATAACAACAACAATACCATGGTACATTTACTTCATGATGTAATACATTAAAACACATTATCTTTTAGCGTTCTCAAAATAACTTGCTGAGTTCAATATTATTTGCCTCTGGCCACTCTAAAATGGCAAACCCTCCTCTTTTTCTTATCCCACTTTCTTTTTTTTCATAGAGCTTCTCACTATCTGGCATTGTATTCTATGTCTACATATTTGTTTATTTTCTTATTGTCTATTTGCCTGTCTAAAAGGTAAGCTCCATAAGAGCAGGGGTTTTGGCTATTTTGCTTTTTGCCACATTCCCAGAGCCTTGTGGCTCCATAAATAATTGTGGAAAAATAACTTTTGCATCAAGTCAGCTATGAGAGGTTAAATACCTTCCCCCAGGTCTTTTAATCCAAATTTAACGCACCTTTTACCCTGTTGTGTTTCCTGTTTTCTATATCAAGAGCCCAAATCCCAGATTTTAGGAAACTGAGGCCACCAAGTTGCAAAGTGGGAACATGGAAGAGCTCAGACTAGAACCTAGGTCTTCTGATATCTAATTACTCAGTCAGGTGTTTGCTATCACAGGCAAGCTAAGGGTTGTACCCCAGCATACAAAAGTAATGGCGAGGTAAGCAACTACCATTTTATCCTCTTGCTTTTTCCACTGTGGCTGGTTGACCTCTTGGTTTATGGGCCTGTAAATGCACAGTGTGCATATCTCAGCGTTGTGCAACACGCCTTGCTCCACATCCATTCCACTCTATTATCAACACGATCTGTAAGGAAATACCTTGAAAACAATTACACCTGCCTACCATGACTACTTGGATACATATAGCTATGTTTCTACATGGGAGGAATTTACATTCAAGCCCTGAGCAAAACATCTGAATCAGGACTGGGTGCGGTGGCTCATACTTGCAATCCCAGGACCTTGGGAGGCCGAGGCAGGAGGATCACCTGAGGTCAGGAGTTCTAGACCAGCCTGGCCAACATGGTGAAACCCCGTCTCTACTAAAAATACAAAAATTAGCCGGGCATGGTGGCATGCACCTGTCATTTCAGTACTCAGGAGGCTGAGGCATGAAAATCACTTGAACCCAGAAGATGGAGATTGTAGAGATCCGAGATCATGCCACTGCATTCCAGCTTGGGCAACAGAGCACTCCAGAATGGGCAACTCTGTCTCAAAAACAAAACAAAACAAAACAAAAACAAAAAAAATCTGAATCAGCACAGGGGTTAAGTCCCATGGAAGTTCAGAATAGATCGCATTTGTCATATTTACACATTTTCAGGGCCATTTAACAATTCTTTCCTTTTTTTTTTGAGACAGAGTCTCGCTCTGTTGCCCAGACTGGAGTGCAATGGCGCGACCTCGGCTCACTGCAAGCTTCGCCTCCCGGGTTCACGCCATTCTCCTGCCTCAGCCTCCCTAGTAGCTAGGACTACAGGCGCCCGCCACTGTGCCCGGCTAATTTTTTGTATTTTTAGTAGAGACGGGGTTTCACCATGTTAGCCAGGATGGTTTCAATCTCCTGACCTGGTGATCCACTGGCCTCGGCCTCCCAAAGTGCTGGGATTACAGGCTTGAGCCAATGCATCTGGCCTTGATAATTCTTTATCTATCTTTGGCTTTACTAGGTAAAGCTGAACCCTCACCACCTGGTTTTTTCCTTTGCTTCTCTGTCTTTGTCTCTCCTGAGAGCTGAAAGTTGATGTCAGGACGGAGCATGCCCAGTAAACACCCAGGAGTTTTGGTTGTCAAGTTGGGGAACCTACAGCAATTACTCCCTTATGGACATTTGCTTGCAGAGCCAAGAACAACTGAAATATATCAGTTGGGAGTCGACCCTCACGAGCAAACAGATTAATTCAGCTTATATCCCTGAAACAGCTTGTTAGATGGGGTCTGGCTCTGCTGAGCAGAACCACATGTTTATACCCAAGTGACTCAGTTCAGTGTATTCCTCCTGAAAACAGTGTTGGAGTCCCTGTGTCCTTGGTGTTAATTCGGTGGATTTGTTACACTGGACCCACCTTGCCCCATCACTGCTGTGTGAGCTGCCTTTCCAAGCCCTCCATCTGCTCTGCACCACAGGGTGGACAAAAAGAACATTATCTGATAAACTACTTAAGAACTGCAAGAATCAGGCTGAAAATAAATGAGGGAGTTTTTGCTAGTGAACACATTGAATCAAGTGACTGCAGAGTGTAAATTCTCCTCACAGTTTGTCACATTTCCATGTCATCTTTTCCCCTTGGAAAGATGGCATACAGAAAAAAGAATCACTGGAAAGAGTATGGGCCTTGGAATGTGGGTTCAAACCACAGATCTGCCATTTGCTGACTGTGAAACTTTGACTGGGATGGCTAACATTTCAAAAACCTCCTTTTTTTGTTTTTATCTGTAAGCCAGGTCCAGTGACAGCTAGCTAACTTGCAAGACTGCTGTTACATCTGAATAATGTGAGTACAGCCACTGACAGTTCCCAGTAGGCAAGCAGGGTCTTCATATATGGCAGTGAATGTGATTATTATTAATATCAATTGGTAAGTTTCTACTGTGTGAGTCAGGATTAGGACTGCCACAGTCTCACTGAAGGGCAGGAAAGGGAAAGCTGGGGGAAATCCTTGTCACACCTGACTTTTGTGACTTTGGACAAGTCAGCCTGTCTGGGACTTAGTGTTAGTATCTTTAAAAATACAGAGAAATATGAGTGTGGGACTTAGTGTCAGTATCTTTAAAAATACGGAGAAATATGAGTGCGGTGGCTCACGCCTGTAATCCCAGCACTTTGGGAGGACAAGGTGGGCAGATCACTTGAGGTCAGGACTTTGAGACCAGCCTGGGCAACATGGCAAAACCCTGTGCCTACTAAAAGTACAAAAATTAGCTGGGTCCAGTGGTGCCTGCCTGTAGTCCCAGCAACTCGGGAGCCTGAGGCAGAAGAACTGATTGCTTGAACCCAGGAGGTGGGAGGTTGCAGTGAGCAGAGATCGTGTCACTGCACTCCAGTCTGGCTGACAGAGTGAGACTGTCTCAAAAAAAAAAAAAAAAAGAGTCACAGGAATTCAGATGGGAGCTCCAAGGGCAATGGTGCAGGTTACCTGGAACTCAGAGATTCCTAGTTTAAAACAAAAGACCTTGAAAGTGATTTATTCTCACAGTATTCAAAAGGTAGACTCGACAATTCAATAGAAACACCAAAGTCCTTAAATCACCTGGTCTATCTTGGACGGGCAGGGCAGGGCAGGCCAGGGCAGGGCAAGGCCAGATAACAAGAGGACATGTTAGTTTGATCTTTAAAGACAAGGAAACTAGAGTCCAATGATACGGTCAGAGTGAGATGGGAATGGTGAGGTGAAGGCCGGATATTTCCAAATTTGGTCAATGGAAATGGAAAGAAATCAGGGTTTAGAGCCAGACAGACTGAGTTTGCTGTTCAGTTCCTCCTTTTACTAACCATGCGACTAAAGGCAAATCACATTGAACCTTTCTGAGCTTCATTTATTTTTTTCCATCTGTAAGAGGAGGGTGAGGAAAACACATCAATGATATCACTGGGGTTGGCATGGGGATAGAGTGAAATAGCAGTGACAAAGACGCAATTTAGTACAGAATTGTGTTTCTACCCCTCCCTGTCAGTTGTGATAAAGAGTTTAGCCCCGTTTCTAGGCTGGAGCCAATAGAGA
Source organism: Papio anubis (assembly GCF_008728515.1). Lineage (NCBI taxonomy): Eukaryota > Metazoa > Chordata > Mammalia > Primates > Cercopithecidae > Papio > Papio anubis. The sequence goes on along the minus strand of NC_044981.1, from coordinate 45,416,703 downwards.
GCTCACATTTTGTAGACCAGAAGGCAGGGAAGATTGTTCTTTTCTCTTAACTGGAATAAAAGTGTAAACTGATTCAAAAGCAGGGCTGATGGGTTTTTATTATTTTTGTATTCTAAATACCTATCACAGTGCCAAGAACTTGGAAGGCATTACAAAAGCAGTCATGAACTGAAAGTACCACCAGGTTGTTAATAAAACTTCAAATTATTCCTCCACCTCCACCATCCCATGTTTACATTAGAAGAAACATCAAATCAACATCATTTGAGAGAGTTCCGCTTCGAGTCTGGTGAAGTACCTTCTACTGAGCCAATCTACTAAGGATAACAACTCTAAAATCTGGACAAAATATTGTAAAAAAAATAACTGAAGGCACAAGGGAGTGAGGACAAGCACACAGACACTGGAGGAGAGTTGATTCGTAGATGAAAGGAATGATACTAGGCACATTTCTCTTTTTTAATTTTTAAAAAATCGTTCTCAGCTTTTGGCATGAGGACGGACCACAGTCTATCCCCTCTGTTGTGAATAAAACCAGTGGAAAATTATGTCTTACTGGCTTAAGAAAACCCAAAGATGGAATTCAAGACAACCAGAGCTGCTGGAAAGTGAGGAGAAAATTCTGAAAAAGATGGAGTCAAGGAGAGGAAGCCCTAAATTCTGCTTATAAACTCCATCTGAATTTCTGACTAATTTGAACCACAATATGCACAGGGAACTACTTCAGAAAACAAAATCAATACATTTATTTATTATCCTTTAAGTTTTGGGATACACGTAGAGAACGTGCAGGTTTGTTACACAGGTATACATGTGCCGTGGTGGTTTGCTGCACCCATCAACCTGTCACCTACATTAGGTATTTCTCCTAATGTTATCTCTCTCCTAGCCCTTCATACATTGGTATTTGTCCTAATGCTCCCCCTTCCCTTGCTCCCTGCCCTCTGACAGGCCCCGGTATGTGAGGTTCCCCTCCCTGTGTCCATGTGTTCTCATTGTTCAACTCCCACTTATGAGTGAGAACACGTGGTGTTTGGTTTTCTGTTCCTGTGTTAGTTTGGTGAGAATGATGGCTTTAAGTTTTATCCATGTCCCTGCAAAGGACATGAACTCATTCTTTTTTATGGCTGCATGAAATCAATACCTTTCAGAGGAAACATAACAGAAGTCAAAGTTTCTACAACGTATTTTTTTGCAAAGCCTGGGATATAATCTCAAATTAATTGTTGTATGAAGAAACAGAAAGATGTGCTCTGTGCATTACAAATACCCCAAAATTGTCCAGGTATGGTGCACACCTGTAATCCCAGCACTTTGAGAGCCCAAGGCGGGTGGATCACGATGTCAGGAGTTCGAGACCAGCCTGGCTAACACAGAGAAACCCGTCTCTACTAAAAAGAGATGCATAGCCGGGCATGGTGGCATGTGCCTGTAGTCCCAGCTACTTGGGAGGCTGAGGCAGGAGAATCACTTGAACCCAGGAAATGGAGATCATGGTGAGCAGAGATCATGCCACTGCACTTTAGCCTGGGCAACAGAGCAAGACTCCATCTTAAAAAAAAATACCCCAAAATTACAACTTTGAAATATGAATGTAGATTATATTTATTATATATTATATGAATTATATATGTAGATGTATATATTATATATGTATACTATTATATATTATATAATTCATATATGTTATATGAATTATAATATATGTAGATGTAATACCTATTAGAACTATTGCATGAATGATGCAAGTTTGTTATATTTTACATGAAGTTGTATAATATTAACTTTACATTGGTAGTTAAAGGTTAAGAGTGTATATTGTAGTTCCTAGAGCAAACACTAAAAATAACATACAAGTAGGTATGGCTAAAAAGTCAATAAAGAAATTAAAATGGAATATCAACTTAACTTTATTTGATCAGGACCTTTCAGATTTGCTTCCACTGCAGATTTTCAGACCCACTCAATAGAAGCCTCAACTTATAATCACAGAACAAAAGGATTAGCAAAATCCGGATGTGAGCATCTAAAAAGGCTCCCTAGAGAGATGACCCCTCCAGCTTTAATGAGAACAAGAAGGAAAGCAATAGAATTCAGGAGGGACATCCCAGATTTAGGGACATGAGCAAGACCAGGGGCATGTAAACAGAAAAGGGCAGGGCCACTGAAGTTCAAGGCTCTGAAATGTGTAAGAAATTCCTGGCTCTCTCCTTTGAAGCTTGCTTCCTGCAGCTGGTTGTCCCCGGACTTAGAGAAGGTATGGCTGAGGGAGGTGAGTTCCAACCACAACCAACCACTACCAGCATTTTGGACTAATATGGGTAAACAAGTGGCTAAGAATGTTGCTGACTACACTTCCAAGATATTGTAGAAGGAAGGAAAAGAGCAAAACAACATTATTGTCCCCCTTTCAACCTGGTGTTTTTGCACCTGTAATGCCATGCCACAAAGCAGGGGAAGTTGCTTAACCTGTCTGCCATTAATCCCTCAGATTATTCACATATTCCCTTGGGATATGGTTTCCAAGTCAGCGTCAGCTATTTCAAAATCAACAGCTGTGGGGGCATGAAAGTGTCCTGAGAAGTCCATACTGGGCCAGTCCCAAATCTCACATTATTTTTGTGTAAACAAGGAATTGCAAGGACTGAAGAAGTTTTAGGAATGCAAATTAAACTGAGAACTCCAAACCATATATAAGCGCCTCGGAAACTCCTTCACATGGTTTTCTGGAATCTATATATCTGACTTTGTCCAAAGGGTCACTAAGTCTTACCTTGTTCTGGTTCAGCACCTACAGAGAACACATTGCCTTCCAAAAGGGATTAGAATTTGAGAAAGAACTTCTTATTTGAAACTGGGTGGGAGAAAAGAGGGCTGAGATAAATAATAAAATACCAAGGTGGATCAAGAATTTTTTTTTTTTTTTTTTGAGATGGAGTTTTGCTCTTGTTGCCCAGGCTGGAGTGTAATGGCACAATCTTGGCTCACTGCAACCTCCATCTCCTGGGTTCAAGTTATTCTCCTGTCTCAGCCTCCCAAGTAGCTGGGATTAGAGGCATGCACCACCATTCCTGGCTAATTTTTTGTATTTAGTAGAGACAGGGTTTCACCATATCAGTCAGGCTGATCTTGAGCGCCTGACCTCAGGTGATCCACCTACCTCAGCCTTCCAAAGTACTGGGATTACAGGCATGAGCCACCGCACCAGGCTGGATCCAGAATTTTTATGGGGGGACAAAATATTGTCTGACTGTATGGACTATTGTGTCTTCAGGTTCTATAAATGACTAGACAAGGGTCTGGAAATCCCTATGGTGGGGAGGAGCTGTCCGACTGCAGCATAGGGATTAGGGTCCAGGGGAGAGAGGCACAAAATTTAAGGGAGCACCAAAAACCATAGCAATCAAAATTAACATTTTAATGTAATACTGGGGAAAACCCCCCCACAAAATTCCTGTAAAAAGCTGTGATTAACAAAATACCAAAATTTAACATAAAGACAAGGTGTTGCTGTTTGTTTGTCTTATGACATTGGGGTATTGTGGGACAGGGAAGGCTATTTCCCATCAGCGCTTGGTTCCTGGATCTGCGTTGCTGTTGCATCCTCCTGTGTGGGCATATGAGGAGGGTTGGTAATGATGAGATGGTGAGCAAACAAGCCAGATATCACAAGTCTTTGTGTATAGACAAGATTTTTGATTTTGGTTTTAATGGCAGAGGTTTTGCTAATGCTTTTACTTGATTTCAAGTGTAGGAAGATATCTTGATAAGCGCATATAGGGCCACTTATTTTTCCTTCGTCTTAGGCTCCAACAAGGCTCAGCATGATGCGGGCCTGAGCAGGATGTGCTGTGATCGGGGAAGACTTGGGAAAAGCCAAGTCCACTTGTCCTGAGAGCTTGGCATCACAGAAGAGCTTTGGAGAATTCAGGATGATTTGATCCACAGCTGAGGACTTGAGGAATAGCTGGCTGCAAATTCCTCTAAGAAGGAGGGCAAGGAACAAAGCAAACTGGAGGACTCAGTACTCTAACAGAGCCCACAGAGTGGAGAGAGCTTTGGCTGAGGAGTCAGCTACTAGTCCTAGGCCTGCCCCTGACTTCCCATGTGACCTGGCCATATCACACGGTTTCTGAGCCTCCATTTCTACACCAGTAAAATGAAGTGGTTCTCATGCTTGTTTTCTCTGGGAGCCGTTTCCAAATAAATCTTATGTGGAAGCCATAGATAGAAGTAGTGCTGATCTGGTTGAACTTGAGGTGTGCTATGGTCTAAATGTTCATGTTTCCCCCAGAATCATGTGTTGGATCCTAACCCACAATGTGACAGTATTAGGAGTGGGCGGGCTTTGGAGGCTATTTGATCATGAGGTGAACCCTCATAAACGGCATTAGTGCCTTACAAAAGAAGCCCGAGAAAGATCCCTGGCCTCTTCCTGACGTGAGGTCACAGCAAGAAGATCCTATGAGCCAGAAAGCACCCTTACCAGACACAGAATCTGCCTTGATCTCGAACTTCTCAGTTTCCAGAACTGTGAGAAATAAATTTCTGTTTATACGCTACTTAGTTTACAGTATTTACTTATAGCAGCTGAACTGACCACAACATGGTGTAAAACGAAGACCCTTACCTGTTTAGTTTCCCTGGATGCCCCCAACATGGTGTCTTATGGAAACCTCCACCATCTCAGGGCTCCTCAGAGGACACTTTGAAAACACTGTATTAGGGAATGATTGATATCCATCCCTGTTCCAAGATTCTCTTCTAGCTCAGAAGAAAGCCCAGATGGTACTGCATGTTGACAATTTGACAGTGGAATGTTTACCCATGTCAAAAAACCAGAGGAGACTCCAGTCTTTGGACTGCAGTTTTGGGTGTGCCCTGTTCTGTTTCTGGGGCCTTCCAGCCTGCAGGGCCCATGGAATTAGCAGAAGCATCAGTAGGATTTAGTCAGCCTTACTGTGGCCAGTGCAATTATACAGTGGAGTGAGGCACACTGCCAGGATTTTAACATGAAGCAGGCACTCCTGGGGAACATTGACAAATGACCAGGAGTTGTCTGCACATGGCCAAGAGCCAGTCACAGCCAGCTGGGCTCCACTTCCTGATGAATGTGACAGTTCCTGACTTGTGAAATGTTCCAGGACTAGGAGTAAACGAATTCTAGTGGTATTCAAAACAACAACGAAGTTCTCTTCTTCTTCGCTAGGGTTGTTATCAGTTGGGTTGTGATTTGGGTTTGGTTTTGGTTTTAACAGCAGAGCTTTTTTACTAGCGTGAAGGTTCTGTTATTCAATTGTTAAGGATCTTCAAACATGTAACAGCCTACTCTTAAAACACAGGGACTGGGAATGCAACAAGAACTCTGGGACGAACAGGAATTTTAGGGTCTGGCCGTTCCCAGTTGGAACTCCAGTTCCAGTTCTTAAGAACTAGAGTTCTTCAGAATACTAGCTGTGTGATATTGATCCAGTTTTTTAAACCTATCAGAACTTCAAGTTTCTTAGCTATGCGACGGAAATAAGTTACCTGATACATCTGTTCTAAGGATTATAAATGGGATTATGTGAATAAAATGCATTTAGTAAATGCTCAGTAAATGTTTCCTTCCTTTCTTTTTTTCTGTAACTCTCATCTCTTTAGGAAAATAGGTCAAGAAAAGCTTGCTTAGATCAACAATGGGATCTGTTTTGTGGTATTATGCTGATTATTTTTCTTTTTCCTTCTAAGTTTTTCCTAGTAAGCATGTGCATCCGGATGTTTTAACTAGTCTAATACCTAACAAAATTGAAGTTTAGAAGAAGAATGGAGCTCTTATTTCTTTTTTCTTTTTCTTTTTTTTTTTTTTTTGAGACAGAGTTTCACTCTTGTTACCCAGGCTGGAGTGCAGTGGTGTTGTCTCAGCTCACTGCAACCTCCGCCTCCCGGGTTCAAGTGATTCTCCTACCTCAGCCTCCCAAGTAGCTGGGATTACAGGCATGCACCACCACACCTGGCTCATTTTGTATTCTTAGTAAAGACAGGGTTTCTCCATGTTGGTCAGGCTGGTCTTGAATTCCCAACCTCAGGTGATCCACCCACCTTGGTCTCTCAAAGTGCTAGGATTACAGGGATGAGACACCGCACCCGGTCAGAGCTCACATTTCTGACAAAGGGCGAATTTCTCTATACATAAAAGGATAGTAGAACTAAAATTTTTAGAAGACCAATAAGCCAATATAAAAAATGAATTAAAAAACAGTTCATAAAATAGGAAATGCAAATAACTCTTAAACATATAAAATAGTGATTGTGATCACTTAGAGTAAGATAAATATAAATTTAAATTACACAAAGATACCATTTTTCACCAATCAGATTTGCAAAATCACAAAAGTGGCAGTATGTTCTGTTGGTCCAGTTCTATGGGGAGTAATCTGATATGCTTACATGTGTCACAGATGTATGCGTATCTATGAACTTATATGGAAAGATCTCTAAAATATAAAGCAACAAAGGCAAAGTGTGTAGAATAACATGTAAAATGAGCTACCTTTTGTGAAAAAGGAGGACAACATTTTCTTGAAACGCAATAAAATTCTGGAAAGATACACTAAGAAGAATATTGGAAACTGGGCGGGTGCAGTGGCTCATGCCTGTAATCCCAGGACTTTGGGAGGCTGAGGCAGGAGGATCACCTGAGGTCAGGAGTTCGAGATGAGCCTGGCCAAGATGGTGAAACCCAATCTCTACAAAAATACAAAAAAATTAGCCAGGCATGATGGCAGGTGCCTGTAATCCCAGCTAGACAGGAGGTTGAGTTGGGACAATCGCTTGAACCTGGGAGGCAGAGGTTGCAGTGAGCCTAGACTGGGTCATTGTACTCCAGCCTGGGCAATAGAGCAAGACTCAGTCTCAAAAAAGAAAAAAAAAACCAAGAGTATTGGAAACTGAACAAATGACAGGGGTGGAAAGAAGACTTTTCACTGTGTATAATTTTATGATTTGTTAATTTTTAATTTGAAAAATACATTCTCAATTTAAAAATATTGTTATAGAACATAAAAAGTGTGTTAGGAAAGATGGAGAACATTGTATAGCCAATCAGCAGTGATTGCCAAACACGCATTAATTTCTAATCAGATAAAGAACAATAAAAGTTTTTTTTTAAAGATAACAATCTCCCAATAAGAGGGAGATTCTATTTCTGAAACATAGTGAATAGGGCAGTCTTAATTTGCTACAATTTAGATTCTGGTTGGGAGTTTAAGTAATACTTTGCCAATACCACATTTCATCAGTGCATTATTTTTGTGACTTTTTTTTTTTACAAATCTGTGCACTTTATGTAACATATAATCTATCTATAAGAATATATTATTATTAAAAAGAGCACAGCATTCATAGTTCCATCACCCTGAGAAGAGTAGTGGCTTCAGAATTTCTGTGTGGGAAGAACTAAAGACAGCAAACTAGTTGGAAAGTGACAACTATAGAAAAAAGTGAGTCAATGTTTCTTTGCAAAACATTTTGCTTTTATTGAGGTTTGCTCTCATCAAAGATCAAAGATGAAAAGCTAGGGCACTGAAGTAGATGTTGGTGACTGAGATCGTTTGTATTTTCTCAAGGTTCCCACAGTATATCTTATCCCACATGTTCTTCCTACAATGTGATGTTGGCCCTCCTGCCACTGAGTGGTGGAGTCTGTGTTTCCTTCTGTCTGTCATGTGCTGAACTGTGCCCCCCACAAATATTTATGTGTTGAAATCCTACCACCTAGTACCTCAGAATACAAACTTATTTGGAATTAAGGTTTTTAAAGAGGTGATTAAATTAAAATGAGTCTTTAGGGTGGGCCCTTATCTATAGGGACTAGTTTTGTTTTCTTTCCCCAGAGACTGAGTCTCACTCTCAGTCTACACACTGGAGTGCAGTGGTATGACCATAGCTCACTGCAGCCTCAACCTCTTGTTCAAGTGATCCATCTGCCTCAGCCTCCAGGGTAGCTAGGAATACAGGCACATGCTGCACGCCTGACCTGGCTGATTTTTTATTTTTTATTTTTTGTAGAGATGGGGTCTTGCTCTGTTGCTAGCTATGTCATGTCTCTAGCTCCTGCCTCAAACAATTCTCCTGTCTTGGCCTCCCAAAATGCTAGGATTACGGGCATGAGACACTGTACCCAGATAAGGACTAGCATTTTCATAAGAAAAGGAAATTTGGAGACATGGAGAAACACTACATATGTACACACACAGAGAGATGATGATGCAAGAACACAGTAAAAAGGTGGCCATCTGCAAGCGAAGAAGAGCTCCCCCAGATAAACCAACCCTGCCAACACCCCAACCTTGGACTTTCAGCTCCAGAACTGTGAGAAAACACAGTTTCTATCCTTTAAGGCATCTGGTCTGTGGTATTAGGTTATAGTAGCCCTAAAAGACTAACACACCTCCTGTCTTAGTTCAGGCTGCTGTAACAAAATGCTATAGACTGGGTGGCTTAAACAACAGACATCTATTTTTTACAGTTCCTGAGACTGGGAAGTTCGAGATCAGGATGCCAGCATGGGTGGCTTCTAGTGGAGGCCTTCTCCCTGGCTCGCAGACAGCCATCTTCTCATGGTGTCCTCATGTGGTGGAGAGACAGAGGGCTCTGTTTTCTTTCTCTTATAAGAGCGCTAATCCCATTGTGGGTACTTCACCCTCATAACCTTATCTAAATCTAATCATCTCCCAAGGCTCCTACCTCCAAATCCCATCCCACTGGGGACTAGAACTTCAACATATGAATTTTGGGGGGACACAAACATTCAGTCCATAGCACTTCCCTTTGAACCTGGCTGGTCCTTTATAGGTGCCTGGACCAATACAGTAAGGTGAAAGTGACACTGTGACTTTCAAGCGCAGGTCATAAAAATACCAAGTGCGTTCTCCTTGTTCTCTTGAGATGCTCCTTCTTGGAATCCAGAGCTGTGAGGAAGAGAGGCTGCCTTGTGGAGAAACCACGTATAGGTGTTCTAGCCGAAAGCCAACACCATCGTGAGCCTTCAGATGACTTCAGTCCTCATCAGTCATCGTCACCCCCAGTGTTCAAGCTACACCAGCTGAGACGATGTAATATAGTGACAAGTTGGCGAGCCAAGCTTTGCTCACACTGTAGATGCGTAAGGAAAATGAATGATTGCTGTTGTTTTCAGTGACTAAGTTTGGGGTGGTTTGTTACCTAGCACCTAGGTTCCTTTTACTGAGCCAGTGTATCCATCCTTCACCTGATATGAGTGTGGGCTGCTAACAGCTTACAGCTGCCCCTTTGTCCTTCAGAGAATTACCGTAGGCTGACTGGAGTCCCAAAGGAGGTTACATTCACGACCCTCAGTCCAGGGGCAGCCTGCAGCCAATGAGTGGTACACAGGTGCTCCCCTTGCCTGAAGCAGAATCAACTCTGTGATACAGTTCATGCCCCCTGAGATTAAGGTGAAGCTGGAGCTCAGGTGAGGCCACATTCTTGTCTAGTTCTTTCCCTGCTCCATCTCCTTCCTGCTCTCCCTTTCTTCTGAGACTCCCCTCAATAAATCGCATGTGCTGAAATCCCTCTCTCAAACGCTGCACCTAAGTGTCTGACCTAAAACAGGCACAAATGGAAGATATTAGGCAGAGTCAGGGAGAAATCTTCCCCAGTCTTCTGTTGATGGCTCTGCTGCCCAGAGATATCTTGTTAATATTTTACTATACATGAAATTATCTAATACTTGTAAAACATTTAATAAATTCCCAAGCCTATAGTAAGCACTCAATGAGTGTTAACCATTATTACCATATCTCCCGGTACTTTTTTTTTTTTTTCTGAGACAGAGTCTCACTCTGAAGCCCAGACTGGAGTGCAATGGCATGATCTTGGCTCACTGCAACCTCTGCCTCCGGGTATAAGCAACTCTCCTGCCTCAGCTTCCCGAGTAGCTGGGATTGCAGGTGCACACCACCACATCCAGGTAATTTATATATTTTTAGTAGAGACTGGGTTTCACCATGTTGGCCAGGCTGGTCTCAAACTACTGGCCCCAGTGATCTGCCCGCCTGGCCTCCCAAAGTGCTGGGACTACAGGTATGAGCCACCACGCCCAGTCTCCCTGTACCTTTTCTATATTTAATAATAATGTCTATTGAGTACATACTATATGTCAGGCACTGTTTGAATTATATTTCACGTATAACCTACTTACTTCTCACAACAAGCTTATTTGGTAGTAGGTAATATTATGATTGAGGCAAATGAGTCTCAAAGAAATTAAATAACTGATACAAAGATATACAGGAAATAAGAGACAGAACTGCAAGTGTTATACATATACTTGTATTACTTTTTAATAGTCAGTTCACTAATTAACGTTTTTGTGACCAATTGCCTAAGTATGGAGCAGGATATTTCATTGCATTTTAAAGAGTTACGAATATGTGTAGTGGTTCACTGCAGCTGTTACTTCATTCTCCCATCCTGGGAGCTACCATGCTCATAGACTTCTTGGTAACATCATTCATTTTGATTCTTTCTTACTGAAGTGCCTCACCTCTTCTCTCTACTTATCTAAACCTAACCATCCTCTAAGATTCACATCAAAGCCTATCTCTCCAAACATGAACTCCCATGTGAATTACTGCACTATTCACAATAACCCAAATGCAGAAATGTCCATCAATGGATAAATGGATTTAAAAAATGGGCCATACACATAAAATGGAATATTATTCAGCCTTAAAATGGAAGAAAATCCTGCAATATGTGACACCACAGATGAACCTGGAGGACATTAGGCTAAGCGAGATAATCCAGTCACAGAAGGACAAATGTTTCATGATTCCACTGATACGAAGGATCTGAAAAATAGTCAAAGTCATGAAAGCACAGAATAGAGTTGCTGTTGCCAGGGGCTAGGAGGAGAGGCAAAGGAGGAGTTGCTCTTCATTGGGTATACAGTTTCAGTTATATAAGATGAATATGTTCTAGAGATCTGGTGTACAACATCGTGCCCACAGATAACAATACTGTATTATACACTAAAATGTGTTAAGAAGATAGATCTCAGGTTAAGTGTTTTCACCACAATAAAATTTAAAAGAAAAAAAAGAAAACCCTAAGTTCTATTCGTTCCTGTTGTTTTCCCTGATTTCTGGTGCACTTGCTCATTTCTTCGGCAGTGAACTCCTTCAGTATTTATTGGATATGTAAGTTATTTCTGCCTCTATTTCCTGCCACCGCTGATCCCTAAACGGAGGAGTCTGTTTCCATCAGTTACACTGCGAGCATTTTGAAGGCAGGAGCAAAACTTATGTATTTGTTATTTCTCCAGTATCTTGCATAGTGCCTGTGACAAGGCACATTCTTAATATAATTTTATGGATTGCATGAATAAATCAATAAACTGTTTCATAGATGTGCATGTTTCCTATCTTTTATCTCGATTATAAGGTTGTCGAAGTCAAGACATGGTTTTTAATTTCTTTTGTCCCTCATTATGTTCGACAAATGCTACGTCTATTGCAGAAATACTCATGGAACTGAACTAGAATTGTCTGCCCTGAAGGATTGGTCACATTTTACTCTTGCTCTGGGAAAAGGAAAACTCTCTGCCAAAGTGAAGCTGGCCCATGTGAAAGCCTACATGGAATTAGCAAAATATTTCCTCTCTGAGCTTGCTGCTTGGCCAGCTCTATGTGTACTGTTTCTGTAACTCTGCATGTGACCAAATGTCCTTGACTTGATCTTGCGGGGATATGTAAACCGTGGGACTCAAGGAGGGATGTCTGTGGGAGGAGGGGATCATGTGATGTGCAGCAAACTTTATTTGCAATTGCCTGACTCGAGAGTGATTTCTGGGAAGTGGCAAGAGGTGACTCCACAGAGAGCTTTGCCGGCTTCTACAAAGACTTGACGTTTTGTGGGGATGGCATTCTGCCAGACTGAGAGGAAGTAGAAAGTGAAGGGGCGACTCGCTCCAGGTCCCATCCTGACCCGCACCAGCTTTTTTTAATGCTAGTTTTCAGCATGAAGCTTCTCCTTCACAAGTTGAAGGCGGAGCTAAAGGAATACTGGTATGACCCTTTGTACCGGAAGACCGAACTCATTCATTTCTATAAATAAAAGCCAATTTTAAAAATGCATCAAGGAGCTTGCTATTCAGAGTATCACAGTGCATACTTTTGCAGCGTGAACTGTCAGATCCCCCCTCAATTTTTATCAACTTCGTAAACATACATGATCAATATTGTGGTTTGTTCAAAGAAATTGATGCTTATTTTCGATGGATAGAAAAAGGCCACAAGGTACAAGGGACTTAGGAAAGTACATGAACCTTTAGAGAATATTTCAACTTTGTTCCTATTGGGGTGCTTGGATAGCTTCACGTTCAACTTCAAGGTTATTATATGTGCATGCTGCTGTCAGCTAGAAGAGATGAAGGCTCCTTAGGTTGGGGTCAGGGTTGGAATAGGGTAGGGAGAAATTCTGGGCATTCGCAGCTGTAGGAAGTGCGTGTTCTCTCTTAATTTTGTTTACTTAAAAAGAGAAAAAGAAATCCACATGTCTCTTTGAAGCCCTGTGGGACTGTTTTCACTGTGAGCACACAGAGAAAGCCTGGGATTGTTCCTGGAATGCTGGTCTCACCATTTATTGTCCTTGAATTTAATGCCTGCTTTGCATTTGGGATAAAGATTCATTCATTCCTGTGCCAAGAAATAAAGAATCCCATTGTCTTCCTTCCCAAATTGTTCCAAGACCATCTTTTTTTCCAAGGCCAACAAGCCCAGATAACATCTTGCATGGCCCCACGATCTGGTGTCCAAAGGGACGTTGTACCCTCTCTTGTCAGAGCTTTTCTGCCACAATACTGTTACACAGAGTGGACCTGCTCCTCTCAGCACCAGAAACCTCATCTCTTTCACAGGGATCCTTAATCACCTCTGCAGATTGCCAAACCAGACATACTGCAATTCACTGAAATGATGGCTGTGTCATTTTAATAGAGTGGTGAGCCCTTGGTGGTTGCCGACTAGATCCAGGGGGAGAAATGAGTGTTGCTGTTTTGCATGCTGTGACATGCTTTATCTCAGAATATTCCTTGATTACTCACAAGAATAAAGGCCAGTTTAATTAAAATGAACATGGAAGTATGAAAAAATCACAGGCAAAATGGGTTCCAAGTAAGTTGGTGATTTCTTCAAGCTAAAACCACCCCCAGGGGCTGCAGCCTAAACACATTTCTTTTTCCTTTCTAACAGAATGTTCCTATTTATTTAGAGGGTTTAATTCCAACCATCATGAAAATGGCCACGTTGTTTCTCCCACACCCCTTCCACATCTGCCCTCCTAAACCTTCATCCTTTCCTTCGGGCCTTCCTCTGCCAAAGAGCTACTGGCCTCCAACTTCTTAGAGAAAATGGAAGATATGCCCCCTCCTCCCCACCTCTCTCTTCCTTCAGTTTCACACAAAGGCAGTCTTTCTTCAATTTACTGCTAGTCCCGCCTCTTGTATTCCTCATCCAAATGTCTCCTCCCGGATCTTGTTCCAAGTTATTTCTGCTTTCTATTGCCTCATCCTTTTCTCTTTCAACTGACTCCATTCCCATGTGCTATGAAAATGCTCAGGTCTCCTTCATCTTTTTTTTTTTTTTTTTTTTTTTTTGAGATAGAGTTTCACTCTGTTGCCCTGGCTGGAGTGCAGTGGCACGATCTCGGCTTACTGCAACCTCCGCCTTCCGGTATCAAGCGATTCTCCGGCCTCAGTCTCCTGAGCAGCTGGGACTACAGGCACTCACCACCACGCCCAGCTAATTTTTGTATTTTTAGTAAAGACGCAGTTTCACCATGTTGTCCAGGTTGGTCTTGAACTCCTAACCTTGTGATCCGCCCGCCTCAGCCTCCCAAAGTGCTGGGATTACAGGCATGAGCCACCACGCCCGGGCCTCCTTCATCTTTTAAAAACAACCCTCCTCACCCTTACTTAACCCATGTCTCTCTCCTCTTCTTCCCCAATACTTATCCTTTTTCCCTTCCCTTCCTGAATAGCGTCCTTCAAAGGATCCTTTTTGTTGGACGTGTCTACTTGTACCTACATTTTGTAGGCTATATTTTCCACGGCATTGGTTTCCTCTTTAGACCCTCAGCCTCCCCCACAACAACTCTTCCATTCATAGCCCACAAGTCCAGTGAAATGGTTCTGAAATAAGGCATGAAATACCTTCCTTATTTTCTATTTTAAAAAATAAATTTTGTCATGTATATTTGAGGTTTACAACAGGTAGATAGTAAAATGGTTACTACAGTGAAGCAGATTAACAGGTCTATCATCTCATAAAGTTACATTTTGAAAATGACCTTCTAATTGTTAAAGGCAAAGGACTTGTTTTAGCCTCACCTTGTTTGGATTTTTACATAGTATTTGTCTCCATTAATCCCTTTTATTTTTTATTTTTATTTTTTGAGATGGAGTCTCGCTCTGTTACCCAGGCTGGAGTGCAGTGACGCAATTTCAGCTCACTGCAAGCTCCACCTCCCAGGTTCACGCCATTCTCCTGCCTGAGCCTCCTGAGTAGCTGGGACTACAGGCACCCGCCACCACGCCCGGCTAACTTTTTTCTATTTTGTAGTAGAGATGGGGTTTCACCGTGTTAACCAGGATGGTCTCGATTTCCTGTCCTGGTGATCCGCCCTCCTCAGCCTCCCAAAGTGCTGGGATTACAGGCGTAAGCCACCGCGATAGGCCCATTAATCACTTCTTGAAATTCTACTTTTGATTTCCATGACACAACCACATCTTACTTTTCCTTCTCGAGAATTTCTCCCTACCCTGATCCAACCCTGATCCCAATCCAAGGAGCCTTCATCTCTTCTGGCTGACAGCAGCATGCACATATAATAACCTTGAAGTTGAACTTGAAGTTCCCAATAGGAACAAGGTTGAAATATTCTCTAAAGCATCATGAACTTTCCTAAGCCCCTTGTACCTTTTGGCCTTTTTCTATCCATCGAAGATGAATATTTTTCCTTCTCACTCTCTGATGATTCCTTTCCTAAATTCCTTAGGGACCTTGGATCTCATCCCTTCTCAATCTCTTGTGGCAATTTCCTACATGTCCATGGTCCCACCTTCTACCTACATACTGATGGCCCCTATATTTATATCTCCACCCAAGACTTTCCCCCTAAGTTCCAACTGCTTCCTTCAAGATCTCTTCCCCTTGGCAGCTCAAACTCAAAACATCCCAAATTGCACTTAGCTTTCCCATAAAACTTGTACCCCAATCCGCAGAATGACACCACCATTTAAATCAGAAACATCCTCACTCTTCCTCTTTCCTTCACCTCCTATGGCTTCCTAGTCAGTTATCACGTCTTATAGACTTGACCTTCCTTGGCATCTCTGATATGTATTTGGTGCTTTCCTCCTCTGTTCCTGTCTTTTTCTTGGATTATCAAAATGCTCTTCTTGCCTCTGGGGTTTTGTGTGTGTGTGTGTGTGTGTGTGTGTGTGTGTCTGCAACCGATCTTCCTTAAAGCAGCAGGAGTGAAATTCCTTCAATGGCTTCCTATTGCTTTTAGGATGCAGTGCTTACTCCACAGGGGGACCAATAAACTCTATTATCATCTAACCCCAGCCTGCCCCTCAGCTCTCCATTTATCTGTCACCTACACCTCTTGCACCACAGCACACAGACCACAAGCTAAACATATGCTCTATTTTCACTTTGTCTAGATTGACCTCTCTCTATTTACCTTTCCTTACTTGTCTTGTTACTTCATTTTTCTCTGCCCCTAGCCCTCATCTATGCCACATTACCTAAAAATCTGTGTTTTAAGACCCAACTTCAGGATTATTTCAACTCTAACCACTAGGAGGCTTTTCTTGAATAATACCCCACCCCTACCTCCAGATACAGTCATTCCCTCCTTTAAGCCTCATTCTGTACGTTCTTGAACTTGGATGCTATTGGCCTTTATTACCACCATTGTTCATTTTTGTTTCAGCACTTTTCACAGAATAAATGTTTCTCTGAATCAATGAATGGACTCTTACCATTTCCAGTCTTACAAGGGCAACTTACAAATTTCAAGTAGCAAACGTGGATCAGTTTTGCCCCACAAGATAACTCTGCCATGAGAAAGGAGATAAAGCTATCATTGCCTGAGATTTTCAGTAACCAAGAGTATGGGTTTTTGCTTCGTTAGCATTTGTGGAGTACTTACTGAGTGTTAGGTTGTGTGAGAACTTTCTCTGCTGTTAGTCAAACATTAAATTAGCTCTTTCAGGATAAGTGCTTTTAATGCTCTTTAATACTTTGAAGATAATTGTAATTTGGGGTTAGAAAACACTTTAGCGATTTAAATTTATAAGTTTTTCAAATTGGGTTTGCATTTTATTTTTACAGGCTAGCAACATAACTAATTTGAATTTGTGCTTTGCTATTTCATTTTTTGCAAGCACAGGCCTCACTCCTTGGCAGCTAGGAGGAACACATTCTCAGGTGCCCCTATGTAGAATATTTGCCTCATGGTGTCACAGAAAAGACGTCATAGCTGAACCTATTTACTGAGTATTTCCTCTGTACTAGTCACTTTCTTCATATTATCTCATTTAATCCTTACAACAACCCTGGTCTGCAGAGATTCATTTACGTAAAAGGAAACTGAGGCACTGTGCAAGCCATTCAGTGGAAAGATCCCTCTCCAGCAAAGGGTGTTCATTAAGAGACTCATTGGCCAGGTGTGGTGGCTCACGCCTGTAGTCTCAGCACTTTGGGAGGCTAAGGTGGGTAGATCACTTGAGGTCAGGAGTTCTAGACCAGCCTGGCCAACAGAGTGAAACCCCGTCTCTACTAAAAATACAAAAATTAGCTGGGTATGGTGACATACACCTGTAATCCCAGCTACTCAAGAGGCTGAGGTGGAAAAATGGCTTGAATCCGGGAGGCAGAGGTTGCAGTAAGCCCAGATCGCACTCCAGCCTGGGTGACAGAGCAAGACCCTGTCTCAAAAAAAAAAAAAAAAAAAAAAGAGAGAGACTTCTTTGCTCCTCGAGATATCTTTGGGCAGGCAGTGGAATAAGGAGGCAATGGTGTTTGTTTGGGATCTTTTCCAACCACTGGCCTTCAGTACCTGCCTAGCATCCTGGGTCTCACCCTACCCTGAGACCCTCATCTTTTTGTAACCACCAATGAGAAAGACCCCATTATGTCATCTACCCTGATTCATGGCACCATCCGTTTCCATGTTCCCCGACTACTTTGGGTGCTAGTTTGTTTAATCCTCTGAAATTCAACACCTTTGAAATTCAACTTGAGCCAGATGCTCAAGATCAAATAAACTAATCTTCTAATCTTATAAACTAAACTATGAATGGGTAATGTAGGGAGGATTAGAGAATCTCTATCCTCCCCACTTACTTCAAAAATTCACAGTAAATGCTTTCTGGAAACTATGTCTTATGGTGCCAGTGTTGCTTACCCTAAGGACGAGTCTTAGGGTACATTTTAATGCATGAAGTAGGAAAGGGTCATAGTGCAGTTGACCAGAAGATATGCTCTTTTAAGGAGAGTATGAGGCTTTGAGTTGAAAAGTCTCAAATGAGCTAGAACAGTGCTATCCAACAGAAATATACCATTAGCCACATATGTAATTCAACATTTTTTGGGAGATGTTATAAAAAAGTAAAAAGAAACAGGTGAATTTAATTTTAATAATACGCTTTATTTAGCCTAATTGATTAAGATATTATCATTTCAATATATAATCAACATAAAACTATTCATGAGATATTTTACATTTTCTTAATACCAGCTTGTTGAAATACAGCATGCATTTTACATACTGGATTAGCCACATTCAAGTTCTCAATAGCCACATGTGGCTAATGGCTACCATATTGGACAGTTGCAGCTCTAGCATCTCAAGGTGAAAAGAATACTTAAAAGTCATTACATCCTACAATGTATCGAAAGCCTGAAGCCCCTACAGAGCATCTGAGCTAAACAAGTAGCTGTTCTGCTCATGGGTGATTCTATCTATTGGAAAACATCATTTTTCAATGTTGGGATGATCTGACCTTCAGTAAGTTTTTGAACTCTGACCACCCAGGTTCAGAGAAAGCAAACATCATATTTTTTACGGAGGAGAACCCTTCAAATACCTTAAGAAAGCCATTGTGTCCTTTAGGCTAAGCATCCCTAATGTTTTCAACTGTTCTCCATATGAGCAGGAGGATTTCTGGAGTCTCAAGGAGGTTGGACATGAGTCTTTCTTAAGTGCTCCCCAGCTCAAATGTTCTTACAACTCTAAATGTTAAGCTGTCAAAGGCTTAACAGCTTATAATGTAGAAATGAAAAACTTCAAAGAAAAAAATAGGCAAGTAAATCAATGAGTCACTGCGTTCATGTACATAGGTTATAGGGTCTAGAACCAATAAAAAGAGAAAACTGTGATATTTCTGCATAGGTCCACAGCTTCTCTGGCTACATATAGGTCTTAAACCCCTGCATGGTGTACTTTTCTCTTCTGGGCCATTCTACCCTTTCATCTGGTCTACCATTTAATATTTCTCTAAACCTTCCACATACAAAGAGCACACCCAACAAAACCTCTCAGAGAAGAATGAGTAGTCATTTATTAGTGTGAATTCAAGCCAGTGAGTTTTGTTCCCAAGGATAATTATGATTCAAACCTTATTCCTAGTTATAAGTATTAAGGAGGCAGGACATCTTTCTCATATATGAAATAATTAGTAGAAATTCAGCTATAGCTTAATTTAAGCAAAAATTGAAGTTTAGGTCTTTGATTTGTCTTATGGATTGATCAAAAAGCATCTCTTCAGTAGCAAAATATACTTTCTTCCTTCACTTTAACTAGACCATTTGCCTATTTAATCAACAGCTGAGAGATTGCAAGAGGGTAACTACTCCTAGGCCATGGAAGGCCCAGCAATGGAAAGTCAACTGAAAGCTTTGGATGGATTTGCCGAAATTCTTCATCCCTATTGGAAAAGCAATTTACCTTCTTGAGGAGAGAGTAGCCCTTGTGAAGTAGCAGTATCATGTTCCTTTAGCAGGGGCACAGTGACAACACGTTATTACAGTGATGGAGGGACCTCTGGAGTTGAAAACAGGAAGAACATGGCCCCTTATTGTAAAGGAAGTAGTTGGCAAATCAGTGTCAGACAGATAAAAGATATCCTTTGCTTTTGGTAAAACTCATAAATCCAGGACAATTTAATATTTAAATTAGGAGAAGATTTATAAAAGTATTAAAATCAAGAGTAAAATCTCCTGAAGGAATTTAAGAAGTAATTTGATTTACAAAACACAGTTTACTTTTTCCCAAACACTTCTTTTGGGCAGACATAGATATACCATCAGTACCTATTTGTATCTGTTCTTATATTCCAGAGTCAACATTCAGAAGACTCCAGCCAGCAACCAACTCAACATCAATAAAAACAGTGCAAGCAGGCAGAACCTTAAATAAGGAGAGATGAAGAGAGAGTTACTTTTGAAAGAGAAGGGATATGATAAAAATAAGGAGTAAATAAGTAAAGGATTCATTCATTCCTCCTCAGGCACTTTTTCAGGAGAAAAAAAAGAGGATGGAGGTGAATAACATTACTCATTGTGGCAGATGGCATTTGGCCACAACAGTATTTCCCATTACACACACTCTTCTTAATAATGTGACCTTACCATGTACTCATCAGTAGGTGGAATCTAAGTCCCCTCCCCTGGAATGTGGAATGGTGCTATGCCTTGCTTGGAACCCATAGAATGGAAATTGTAGTGAATTTGCATGACTTTTATTTGTGGTTTGTTTTCTTAAAAACTTAGTGGGTGGGTACTATATTTACCTTGCCTTGCTGCATGATGTATACGTTTAATTTCTTAAACATTTTATTTTGAGATAATTATAGAATCACACATAGTTGTAAGAAATAATACAGACAGATCCAATGTACTGTTACCCCTAATGGTAATATCTTTAATGTGATACAAAACTGTAGAATTCAATATCACAGCCAGGATATTGACATTTGTACAACCAAGATATGTAGCATTTTCATTACTGCAAAGATCCCTCATGTTGCCCTTTTAAAGTCACATCAACTTCCTTTCCGTTCACATCCCATCTTAGCTACTGAAAATCACTAATTTGGTCTCCATTTCTATAACAATAATTCTGTCATTTCAAGAATCTTAAGTAATGGAAATATATAGTATGTAACCTTTTAGAGTTGGCTTTTTCACTCAGCATATTTATCTGGAGATTCATCAAGAGGTTTGTTGCACAGGCACAGTGGCTCAGACCTGTAATCCCAGCACTTTGGGAGGCCAAGGCAGATGGATCACCTGAGGTCAGGAGTTTGAGACCAGACTGGAAAACATGGTGAAACCCCATCTCTACTAAAAATACAAAAATTAGCCAGGTATGGTGGTGCATCCCTTTGATCCCAGCTACTCGAGAGACTGAGGCACCAGAATTGCTTGAACCCAGGAGGCAGAGATTGCTGTGAGCTGAGGTGGCACCACTGCACTCCAGCCTAGGTGACAGAATGAGACTCTGTCTCAAAAACAAAACAAAACAAAACAAAACAAATAGGTTGTTGCGTGTATCAGTATTTTGTTCCATTTCATTGCTGAGAAGTGTTCCATTGTATGAATGTACCAGTTTGCTTAATCATTCACCTGTTGAAGAACATCTGGTTTATTTCCAGTTTTGGGTTATTATGAACAAAGCTGCTATGAACATTCATGTACAGCTTTTGTGTGTGTGTGCATGAACATTTGCTTACAAAATTCCTAGGAATGCAATTGCTAGTATATAGAAATATAAGTAATTTTGCATATTGATTCTGTAACCTTGCTAACTCACTTGTTCAAGGATTTTTTTGTTTTTGTTTTGTCTGTATAGAAATACAGATGTTTTGTTTCTCTATAATCATGTTATTTGCAAATATGGAGAGTTTTATTCTTCCTTTCCAATCCGTATACTTTTCGTTTCCTTTCTTGCTTTGTTGCATTGGCTAGAAGTTCCAGCAACACGTTGGCTAAAAGTAGTGGTGAGAGTGGATGTCTTTACTCTGTTTCTGATCTTAGGAGAAAAGTATTTAGTCTTCTATTAATAAGCATAATATTCACTGTAGGCATTTTATAGATGTGGCTTATCAAGTTGAGGAAGTTCCTTCTTATTCCTAATTTTCTGAAATTTAAAAAAAAATCATGAAGAGGGACTGAATTTTGATAAGTGCTTTTTTCTGCATCAATTGATATGATCATGTGATTTTTGCCTTTTGGTATAGTGGATTATATGCATTGATTTTGGAATATGGAACTGGCCTTGTATCCCTGAAATAAACTTCACTTGGTCACGGTGTACACCTTTTTATGTTTGCTGACTTCTATTTACTAATGTTTTGTTACGATTTTTTTTTGGTCTCCGAGGGATATTGTCTGTAGTTTTCTTTTTTTATACTGTGTCTGGTTTGGTATCAGTGTAATACTAGCTTTATGAAATGAATTGAGACGTGTTCAGTTCTCTTTCATTTACTGGAAGAGATTACGTAGAATTTATGTTAATTGTTCTTTAAATGTTTGGTAGAATTCTCCAGTGAAACTATCTGTTCCTAGAGATTTCCTTTTTCGGGTTTTTAAAATTACAGTAACAATAGTTAGAGGACTTAAAAAATTATCTACAGTCATACGTCACTTAATGATGGGAATACTATCTAAGAAATGCATCCTTAGGCAATTTAGTCTGTTCAAACATTATAGAGTGCATTTACACAAACCTAGGTGGTATAGCCTACCACACAGTTAGGCTATATGGGATAGCCTATTGCTCCTAGTCTACCTGTATAGCATGTTATCTTACTGAATACTGTTGGCAATTGTAACACAATGGTAAGAATTTGTATATCCAAATATATCTAAACATAGAAAATGTACAGTAAAAACACAGTATAAAACAGCAGTCCCCAATCTTTCTTGTCAGGGACCAGTTTTATGGGACATAATTTTTCTACAGACAAGGTTGGGGAGCAGTTTTGGGATGAAGCTGTTCCACCTCAGATCATCAGGCATTAGATTCTCATAAGGAGCACAGAATCTAGATCCCTCACACACACAGGTCACAGTAGGGTTTACGCTCTTATGAGAATCATATCCTGTGCTACTGATCTGACAGGAGGCAGAGTTCAAGTGGTAATGCTCACTCACCCACTGCTTACCTCCTGCTGTGTGGTAAAGTTCCTAATGGGCCGTGGAGGGGTGCACTGCACAGGGGTTGGGGATTTCTGGTATAAAAACTTATAAAAAATACACCTGTATAAGGCACTTACTGTGAATGAAGCTTGCTGGACTAGAAGTTGTTGTGAGTGAGTCAGTGGGTGAGTGGTGAGTGAATATGAAGTGAATGTGAGTGAATGTGAAGACCTAGGACATTACTGTATACTACTACAGACTTTATAAACACTGTATACTCAGACTACACTAAATTTATAAACAAATTTCTTTCTTTAATAATAAATTAACCTTAGCTTACTGAAATGTTTTAAACTTTATAAATGTTTTTTTAACTTTTTGATTCTTTTGTAATAACATTTAGCTTAAAACTCAAATTGTATTACCATACAAAAATATTTTCTTTATATGCTTGTTCTATGAGCCATTTTCTATGTTTAAAATTTTATATTTTTTAAACTTTTTAAACTATTTGGTTAAAAGCTAATACACCAAGATGGGTGTGGTGGCAAGTGACTGTAGTCCTAGCTACTTGGAGCCTGAGGCAGGATCACATGAGGTCAGGAGTTTGAGGCCATCCTGGGCAACGTAGTGAGATCCCATTTCAAAATTTAAAAAAGAAAGAAAGAAAGAAAGCTAAGACGCCAACATACACATTAGCCTAGGCCAGCACAGTCAGAATGATCAGTATCATTGTCTTCCACCACCACAATGTATCCCACTGGAAGATCTTAGGGATGATAACATGCATGAAGCTGTGATCTCCTACGATAACAATGCCTTCTTCTCGAATACCTCCTGAGGGACCTGCCTGAAGCTGTTTTACAGTTAACTTTTTTCTTTGTAAATAGAAGGAGTACACTCTAACACTCTAAAATAATGACAGAAGTATAGTAGAGCAAATATGCAAACCAGTATAAACAGTCATTTATTATCATTATCAGGTATTATGTATTGTACATAATTTTATATGCTGTACTTTTACACTGGCGGTACTGTAGGCTTGTTTCCACCAGCGTTACCACAAACATGTGAGTAATGGATTGCACTGTGATGTTAGGGCAGTGACGACATCACTAGGTGATAGGAATTTTTCAGCTCCATTATAATCTTATGGGACCACCATTGTGCATGCAGTTCCTTGTTGACCGAAACATCATTATGTGGTACATGACTATATTTAATACTGTATTTCATACAGTCATGCACTGTGTAATAGATGAGTGGTGGTAGTTTGTGTTTTTTGAGGAACTGGTCCATTTCATTTAAGTTGTTAAGATGATGTGTGTAGTGTTGTTTGTGGTATTACTTTATTTTTTGATATCTGCAGGATCTGTAGTGATAGCTTCTGTTTCATTCCTGATATTGGTAATTTGTCTTCTCTCCTTTTTAAAAATTAGCATTGCTATAAGTTTGCCAATTTTGCTGAGCTTCTCAAAGAACCAGCTCTTTGTTTTATTGTTTTTCTCTGTTATTTTTCTGGTTTTGGTTTCACAAATATCTGTTTTATTATTTCCTTCCTTCTAATTGCTTTGGCTTATTTTGCTCTTATTTTTAAGACTCTTGAAAATTCTGGAGAATCCTTGAAAAATTTAGAACTTAGAATACTAATTTAATATTTTGATGGTTTTCTAATGTATGCATTTAATGCTATAAATTTCTTGCTGCCTTGTTTTAACTGTGTTCCAAACATTTTGAGCCAGGGATCAGTCCAAGGTGTTTTAAGGTTTTCAGATGATTCAAAATCTTTTTTTTTTTTTCCTGTCATTGATTTCTAGTTTGATAACATTGTGGTTGGAGAACTTTCTTTGTATGACATTAATTATTTTAAATTTTGGAGGCTTTACTTTATTCTGGCTTTGATTTTGAGAAATTTTACTGTGATGTATCTTGGTGTAGATTTCTTTGGATTCATCTTATTTGAGATTCTCTCGGTTTCTCAGATATGTAAGTTTATGTCTTTTGCCATATTTGGGGAGTTTTCAGTCATTTATTAAAAGTACAACAGCCCTCCCTTATTATGTTTTTACTTCCTGTAGTTACAGTTACCCATGGTCAATTATGGTCCAAAAATATTAAATGGAAAATTTTAGAAATAAGTAATTCATATGTTTTAAATTGTGTGCCATTATGACTATCATAATGAAATCTTGTACCATTCTGCTCGGTCTCACCCAGGATGTATATCATTCCTTTGTCCAGTGTATTCATAGTATATATGCTACCCGACCATTAGTCATTTCACAGCCAAGCCAGGTATCAGGTTGACTTGCCTGGTGTCACAGCACTGTGTTCAAATAACCTCGTTTCGCTTAATAATGGCCCTAAAGCATGAGAGTAGTACTGCTGGCAATTCGGATGTACCAAAGAAAAGCCGTACAGTGCTTTCTTTATATGAAAGGGTGAAAGTTCTTGACTTAATAAGGAAACAAAAAGAATTGTATGCTGAGGCTGCTAAGATCTATGGTAAGAACAACTCTTCCACCCATGAAATTGTGAGGAAGGAAAAAGGAATTCATGCTAGTTTTACCGTCACACTTCAAACTGCAAAAGGTAAGCCCACAGTGCATAAAAGGCTAGTTAAGATGAAAAAAAGACAAACGTGTGGGTGATATGGTTTTGCTCTGTGTTCCCACCAAAATCTCAAGCTGAATTGTGATCTCCAGTGTTGGAAGTGGAGCCTGGTGGGAGGTGATTGGATGAAGGGGGTGGTTTCTAATGGTTTAGTACCATCCCCGCAGTGCTGTCTATGATAGAGTTCTCACGAGATCTGGTTGTTTAAATACATGTAGCACCTCCCACTTCACTCTCTGTCTGCCGTCCGCCATGGGAAGACTGTGCTTGCTTCCCCTTCACCTTCCATCATGATTGTAAGTTTCCTGAGGCCTCTCCAGAAGCCAAAGCCTGTACAGCCCACAGAACTGTGAGCCAATTAAACCTCTTTTCTTTACAAATTACCCAAACTCAGGTTTGTCTTTATAGTACTGCAGGAATGGACTGACACAATGGATGAAATACATGAACAGAAATGTTTTCTGATTGACAGCATTTGGGTTTGGTATTCTCCTTAGTTTCAGGCATCCACTGGGGATCTTGGAATATATTCCCCACAGATAATGGGGGACTGCAATACTTTTCATATAGACTCTCTTTATTTTCTCCTTTATTTTCTACTGATTAGAAGTCTGATATGGGTCTCATTAGGCTAAAGTCAGGGCGTCAGCAGGGCTGTGTTCCTTACTGGGGAAGAAAATACTTCCAATTTATTTATGTTGTCGGCAGAACTCAGTTCCTTGTGGTTGTAGTACTGAGGTCTATGCTTCCTTGCTGGCTGTTAGTCAGGGGCTGGTCTTTGCTCTTAATGGCTGCCCACTTTCCTTCTCATGCTTTCTATGTTCTCCTGAAGGCCTCGCTATAGTCCTTGCATAGGTGCCCCTGCACTTCAGAGCCTGCAACTGTGTATCGGTCTCTCTCTCACGCTTCAAATCTCTTTCACCTCCCCTTCTGTTGCATCTCTCTTGCATCCTGTTTTGCCACATACCTCTTCTGCTTCTAACTGAAGAAACTTCTCTGCTTCTAAGGGTTTACGTCATTAGATTAGACACAAGCAAGTAATCCAGGATAATCTCTCATTTTTAAGGTCAATTGACCAGTGCCTTTAATTACATCTGTAAACTTTGGCCATGTAAAGTCATATATTCACAGATTATGGGGATTAGGGCACGGCTATATCTGGGGACAGGAAGGGCATTATTGTGCTTACTATAGCAGTAAACTAAAAAGGAAAATACGATTTAGCTCTACCAGCGCATTTGTGCATACGAGTGTGTATAAGGCAGAGCTAAATCATTTTCTCAAGTTCTTTCTGGTCAAACTTTTAAAAATCCACCCTTTAATATTTTCTGCCATCTCACAAAGTGACCTGCCACTTACTGAAAGGTAACACTTTAGAAAAAAGGAAAATGATTGTATTCTGAGTATCAGACACTATTTTCTTTGCGGCTTCCTTCCACCATTACCTGCCCCTCTCCTTCCAGGGGGTCTCTGAGCATTTAGGGATAAGCTGGCCATCTAGCATGTGACAACAGATTGGGAGCAAGGAGGAGGAGAAAAGGAGAGGGCCAAAGGAAAAGGAAGGGAAAGGGGAAGAGGAAAAGGAGAATGTACTGGGGAAGGGAGAGGAAAAGGAGGAAGAAAGAAAGAAGAATTAAGTCATGGTGTTGAAAGGATGCAGAAGGTCAGTTGACTGTCAGTTGACTCCATTTGCAAAATTACTCAGCATAGTCATCGTGAGGCACAGATACATGAATGCACATAGGGCCCATGCTTCACGGAGCTTTTGTGAAAATCAGAAAAGATATCCCCTCTGGGCAGATGTAGCCCATAGCTTAGCAAGTGTTAGAGACATCTCTGACTGGACCAGTGCTCTTGGGAAGGCACAGCGTCCATGGCTGTATGCAGTGACCCTGACAATGGCTGCCACGGACAGCTGCCTGCCCACTGTGGGAAGAGTGGCCTTGGACTGCTGCAGAGAGTTGGCCTTGGGCTGTGGTCACTCTTACCAGGGTCCTTCTCCTGCAATGCCTAGGGGAGAACCTGGCATCAGACAGGTTTTGTCTGGTTACTGATTGGATTAGGGCTCTTTGATCAGAGATCTGACCTTCTTTTCCAGCCAAAAGAAGTCTCCAATTCCCTGCTCTTCCCGTTTCTTAATTCTCACTGGGGTTAGTCACCCGGTCAGTGTTAAAGGAAGCCAAGAATCTGGCCATTTCTCCTAGCACCCTCCCTATTTACAGGAAGCTAAATGACAGCGACTGTCCAGTCCTTACTGGCTGTTTCCTTTGAGACAGTGGCCAGAGGGAGGGGTGGAGCCGAGGCAGGAAGGAAGAACAATGTTGTTGTTTAACACTGCTTGGCTCAGCAGATGAAAGCCTCCAGGCCTGTGGCTGGAGATAGCACAGAAAGGCATGGGCAGAGCCAAACTTCAATCCTTCCTCATCAGTGTTTACACCAGGGAGTCCAGGGCACTGCCCTGCTGGCAGCCTGGGTGCTAGCAACTTTTTGCTCATGGCCTGTTTGGAGAGAGATTCCAGATTCTGGAATGGGTGGAGGGAAGCAAGAACATGTCCTGTTCACTTGGAGAGAATAGAGGCCTCTAGAGTGGCCAGATGCGCAGGTCACTTGGCTTCAGGGTGATGCACCCTCCTACACTCAGGACCACATGTGCCAGAAGAATCTCAAAAATGGAGCAAGAAGAGGTCTTACATTAGGACTGGTTCAGCTTTCTGCCTTTAGCTAGGGAGAATAGAATCAGCCCATTTTACAGATTAAACAACCAAAGCCTGGCCTTACCTTAGGTTATAGAGCTACAAAGTAAGAGATTGGGGGAGGAAAGAGGATAAGGTAGAAACATAGTCTCTGGTCCCCTTGTGGGGACACTCTGCTGGCCAACCCAGACCAGCATAAGCAAAACTGTAGAATTAGTGTCTGCCCTCTCCCCGCCCCAGCAAGCCACACACATAGCATCACCTCTTTTTCAGGTGTTGCCTATCATCCAAAACTTAACTGTGAGGTGTTGATTACTTAAGGGATGCCATTCCCACAGGAACTGCAGGGAGACTTTATGGAGGAGAACTTGAGTCAGGCTTTAAGTCTCAGTAAGTTAAAATCTCAGGATTTGAAGAAATGGAGAGGAGACAATTGGATATTCTGGGAAGCAACCTTTTAGAAAGCATTTATTATATGCTAGTCATTGGTGAAGCACGAAGCATACGTTATCTCATTTAATCTTTACAGCAACCATAGGAGGTAGAAATTAATTGTTCTAGGCTCATGGATGAGGCTTGGGAGGTGAAATACCTTGTTCAACATCACTAGCTGATTGATCAAGTATAATTGGATTCGAACCCAGCAGTTGTCCCCTGTTTTTAACCTCTGCACTTGCTTCTCATGGTAGAAAAGGAGAGACAAAAGGGTATTCTGAGAAGAAATGGCGAACGGAGTTGGATTGGCAGAGTGTGTGCAATGTATATACATTTTTCGGGGTCAGACATGGCTTAGGTGCTCCGTACACCCTTGGGCATCTGCTGATCCAACACTTAGCCATTATACTGGTGATACGGAAAACCCTGCTGTATCACTGTATGAGGGATCACCAGAATTCAATTTTGTAGGATATAGGATAAGATCATTGTTAGGCTAATGAGATGACATGGATGAGCCCAATCATCACCAGTCCTGTTGGAACCCAATTCCTGTCATTACAGGTGAAGCAGTTTCACTGTTGTTGTTTACTCAACCATGTATTTTGTTAATCTATATGCTCCCTCAGGGTGAGAATCACTGGGAATCCTAGTGCTTAGCTTGGGTAAGCCAAGCTTTTTCCAATTACATCTGTCCTCTCCACTGGCTCTCAATGAAGCTAGTTAAATCAAACCTACTTTGACTTAATACATTTAACATTTATGATACATATTATCTCAGATAGAGTAATAAAGAAGCTAGACAGACTCAAGGCCTTCATTGCCTTGTTCTCAAATGCTTGAACTCCTTTTAAGAATCTAAAAGCAATAATTTGAATTTATATTCTGGGACCAAAATAAGAACTTTACAGGGACTTTTTTTTTTTTTTTTAATTCAATAGGTGCAGAAACACTATTTTTATACAATGCACAAATAGGGGAACTTCAACCTCTCAAATGCCCTAAGACTTCTTGTAAAGTTTGCTTTAAACCATATACTTAAAGTCTTGTGATTTTTAAATGTGAAAAAAGAGACATTAAGGAATTATTTAAAGATAAATGATGAAAAACTCAGGAATCCAAGGTGGACAGACTTGTTTTTCTGAGCCAGCTTTTCCACTAATTGTGTGACTTTTGGTGAGCTAGCCAACCTTTCAAAGCCTTGGTTTCATCATCTGTAAAAAGGAAGAAAAATAGAACTCACCACAGGTGGTTGCATTGTGAAATTTAATTAAGAATATGCATGTAAAATTCCTGGCACTAGTAAGTGTTCCATAAATGCTCTGTGAGGAGGTGAAATAAATTAGTGGGACAACCTCAGTTATTTCCATCCAAAGTCTATTTGTGTCTCCAAGGAAGGGGTAGGTGCAAAGAGGTGTGGGTGCAGGAAGTGTTGTGGTGTTTGTTGTAAGACAACAGCATGAATAGGTGGCTTCAGCAGGTCCCAGGAGTCGGTGGGAAAATTGCTCAGGTATTGCTATGCCGGGAGAAAATTCGTGGCCCTATAACCCCCAACATAGAGAAAGGTGGATCCTCACATTTTCTTTGAAGGGCAGATTTCTTCATTTCTTAGTGCAGAAATCTATTCTGTGAAATGTTACACCACTTTTCTAAAAACTCCCACAATAGTGGTCAGTAAAAAGCATCTTTTTCTCTCCCTTGGATTTTATTTTCATACCTCTTATGCAAGCCAAATCCGTAATGTGTCCTGATGCCTAGAAGAGCTGATATTAGTAACTCTGCATATTCACTGTTCCTAAGTGGTCACTCTGAAAAGACATTGTCCTTGGAGACTTCTCAGGATATTGGGCCATGGTACAACAGTAACGATGCGTGTTGATTGAGTCTGAAGGGTCCAGCGATTGCTATAGCTAGTCAGGGTTGTTGGGGACAGTTGGACTTAGCATTGGCTCTTCACGTGTTTCATACCATGTTGTGAGAGATGTCAGGGGGATCTGGGTGGCCAAGGTGACCCAGATGAAGTGCTAGACATTTTCCATACAATAGAAAAGGGATGGCAAACTCTTGGCCCACTGGTGTCTTCTGTATAATGCCCATTACCTCACTGATTTTTCATTATTTCTGGTTGGTGAAACAGATGCGTCTCAATAATATAGTACAATTTTATAGTTTTCAAATAACAAGGCAAAACTCAATCATGTAGAATCTCAGAAGAGTTACATCAAAAATCTAGAGCCATGGATTGGAAAACTCTGGGCTGGACAGTTTGCAGTTAGTTAACTTGGGTGCGATGGCCAATTTAATATGTCAACTTTAATATGTCAGCCATGAAGTGCCCAGATATTTGGTCAGACATTCTTTTATGAGGGTGAGATTAGCATTTGAATTGGTAGACTGAGTAAAGCAGGCTGCCCTTCCTGTGTGGTAGCCTTCATTAGTTGAAGGTCTGAATACAACACACAGTCTGATTCTCTTGAATAAGAGGGAACTTTACCCATCTGACTGCTTGAGCTAAAGCATGGAGCTACCACTACTGGCTCTTCTGGTTCTCAGGCCTGCAGACTCACACTGGAAGTTACGCATCATCTCTGGGTCTCCAGCTTGCTGAGTGCAGATCCTGGGACTTCTCAGCCTCCACAATCACATGAGCCGGTTTCTTATAATAAATCTTTGTTATCTATCTATCTATGCATCCAACCATCCATCTATCCACCTCTCTCTTTCTCTTTTACCTATTGATTCTCTTTCTCTGAAGAACCATGACTAAACTCAGTAAATTAAACCTGCTTTTATCTGGCCAGGTTGCTATGCTCAGGCATTTGATAGGCATTTAAGTTTGCTTTTCCACAGTTAAGTATCTGTACTTAACTGGCTTGCTGCCTAACTATGAGTAGGTGTGTAAGGGAATCATGAAAAAGAATGTGGATTTATCATGACAAACTTATATCCCCTCCAAAATTCTCTAGATTTATGTGGATTTGTTTAAAAGTTTTCATTAAAAAGTTTTGTATGTGACAAACTACAAATGAGGTTTCCAGCTTATAAAGTATAAGTATGAGCATGTTATCAAACCATGTGAATAAGGGCTAACAGAATGTAGGAAAGTCACACTAAGCTTGAGAATAATTGACATTCTGCTTTTAGGTCTAAAAAATTAAAGCTAAGTTCAATTAAAGAAAATCTTTTACAAGAGGTTAAAATAACTTACATGAGATGTTGCTATATGCTGGAGACTGAATACATTTAGCAAAGGGTAAAAATTTTAATATATGATAGCACCATGATGGTTTATCAAGAGAAGCAGGAAAAAAAAAAAGTAGAACCCCAGTCTCCGAAAAGTGACATAATAGGGTACGTTGGCTTTCCCACCACATGTTCTTTTGTGCCAATTATGAGAACAGGAGAAGACCAGCAGATGTAGCATATTATAAGGTTTTAATTAACTTCTTAAGTTATTATGGTTAGTCTCCTCTTTGTTGTTTTTATTGAACATAAGCAGGCAACAGGCATTGGAAATGTTTATTGTAAGGTCTAATACTATTCTCAATTTTTTTTTGTGTGTGTGTTTGTACTGTTTACTACACAAAATTGTCAGCTCTTTATATCCTGGGACTTGGTATATTTCTTACTGTATCTGACACAGTACTTACCTTCGTTCTGTGATCATCTACTAAAACAGGCATTGAAACACTATAAGCATTAGCTGGCATCTTCAGTAAGTGTAATCCAAAGTAGACCATGAGTGATAGCGATCCTGAAGGAAGAGTATAGGTTAAAACCAAGGAAAGAAATATCTCGCATTTGAACAACATAGTTTTTCCATAGAGTGCAAAGTCCTTATTATTGCTTACATTTCCAGGTGTCTTGCTAAGAATATTGTATTGCTTCCTGGGTAGTATTCTATTGTATGGTTATATCTGAATTTATTTGTTCTTTCACCTGTTCATGAACATAGGATTGCTTTTAGATTTTGTTGCAAATAAATCTATGAATATTGCATACAACTCTTTTTTTTTTTTTTTTTTTCTTTTTTGAGACAGGGTTTCACTCTGTTACCCAGGCTGGAGTGCAGTGGTTTGATCATAGATCACTGCAACCTTGACCTCCTGGGTTCAAGCAATCCTTCTGCCTCAGCCTCCTGAACAGATAGGACTACAGGCATGTGCCACCACATTTGGCTAATGTTTAATTTTTTGAGAGATGGGATCTCACCATGTCACCCAGGCTGGTCTCAAACTCCTGGCCTCAAGTTATCCTCCCATTTCAGCCTCCCAAAGTGCTGGGAGTCAACCACCATGCCTGGCCCACACAATAATTTATGTTGATCTATTACCTTCATTTCCCTTGGGTAAATATCTACAAGTGGGATTGCTGGGTCAAATTGTAAGTGCATATTTAATCTTATAACTAAAAGTAACAATTGTCATTAACAATCAACAATGGTTAAATTAATAATTGTCAAACTATTTTCTAAAGTGATTGTAGGATTTTACACATCTACAATTTTACGAGTGTTATGGTTGTTCAGTACCCTTGCCAATACTTTATATTGTTGGAAAGCAGGAGACTATGCCACATGATCAATCACCTATTAAATTAAGTATACCTACATATACATATATGTATGTGTACATATAAATGGTGTTCCAAGAAAATTTTTAACAGTTGATGACACAAGTATAAAATTATACTTTAGAGAAGTTAGACTCTAAATTTGTTAGTCGCGAGTAGATGTTGCTTCTGAGAAAAATATTTTCTAATTTTGTTCATCTCATTGTTTGTCCTCGCTTATTAATAATCAGTGTCAATGCTTACTCAGGCATTGAACACATATTTCACAGGAAAGATTTGGGCCTTATTCCTCATCATTCACAGTACCCTGCCCCTCACCATGCTCTTGCAGGCAGAAAGGCTGCCAGGGTGAGGAAGGGGAGAAAAAGAAAGGGGTTACTGGAGATAGATCAACAATTGTGCATGGCCTGTCCCTACTTGCATTTCATCTGTGTGCAGGGAAATAGAAACTCCCTACAAATACACATGATACCCCAGCACCAAAAAGAAGGAGCAGAAACAATAATAAATAACCACGGCAGAAAAATCATTGCAAAAATGAGTGTACTTTATGTGTCTCTCTGCTTTCTCTCTTTTTATTCCCTTCTCTCTTTATGAAATACCTGTATTTCTCTTTAAAGATATATCTTTCATCCATTTGCCCCAGGAGTGCCCATTTGCCCTTTCATGGTAAACTTGCAATAGAACCTCATCCTGGGTGGAAATATTTTCTAACATCAGGTTCTATTTCTTTTTATATTTTAATGATACGTGAAGGCATACAATCACACCTCACAAGCCTTGGGATGTAACTGAGGAATCTTCTGTGTTTTTTCATACATTTAAAAATATTTTTAATATTACTCCTGCCTAGTTGTTAGATTCATTCCTTGACAATGGGTTTAATCATAATCCTGAAAGACACAATCCTGAACACCATATTTCTGAAGGTTGAAACCCTGAAAAATCAAAACCCTAAAAATGTAATTCTGGAAAAAATAATTTAAAAGATATTTATTTTCATTTTTAAAAGGGGGCTCATTTGAGAAACATTATAGAAAAACAACAGAACACTTCATAGTCCACTTTCCCCAATAAAATAGGTAATAAAACGTACACGTTTTTCACCTAAAGCAATGGCAACAAAAGCCAAAATTGACAAATGGGAAGTAATTAAACTAAAGAGCTTCTGCACAGCAAAAGAAACTATCATCACAGTGAACAGGCAACTTACAGAATAGGTGAAAATTTTTGCAATCTATCTGTCTGACAAGGGGCGAATATCTAGAATCTACAAAGAACTTAAACAAATTTACAAGAAAAAAACAACCCCATCAAAAAGTGGGTGAAGGATGTGAACAGACACTTTTCAAAAGAAGACATTTATGTGGCCAACACACACATGAAAAAAAGCTCATCATCACTGGTCATTAGAGAAATGCAAATCAAAACCACAATGAGATACCATCTCACGCCAGTTAGAAGGCAATCATTAAAAAGCCAGGAAACAACAGATGCTGGAGAGGATGTGGAGAAATAGGAACACTTTTACACTGTTGGTAGGAATGTAAATTAGCTCAACCACTGTGGAAGACAGTGTGGTGATTCCTCAAGGATCTAGAACCAGAAATACCATGATCCAGCCATCCTATTACTGGGTATATACCCAAAGGATTATAAATCATTCTATGATAAAAGACTCATGCACATGTATGTTTATTGCAGCACTATTCACAATAGCAAAGACTTGGAACCAACCCAAATGCCCATCAATGATAGACTAGATTAAGAAAATGTGACACATATACACCATAGAATACTACACAGCCATAAAAAGGATGAGTTCATGTCCTTTGTAGGGACATGCATGAAGCTGGAAACCATCATTCTCAGCAAACTAACACAGGAACAGAAAACCAAACGCTGCATCTTCTCACTCATAAGTGGGATTTGAACAATGAGAACACATGGACACAGGGAGGGGAACATCACACACCAGGGCCTGTCGGGAGGTGGGGGGCTAGGGGACGGATAGCATTAGGAGAAATACCTAATGTAGATGACAGGTTGATGGGTGCAGCAAACCACCACGGCACGTGTATACCTATGTAACAAACCTGCAAATTCTGCACATGTATTCCAGAACTTAAATTATAATAAAAATATGTTTTTGCAAGCCCACTTAGGTATACTAGGAACAATTGCATGGGTATGTTATGAGCAGACGACTGTATTCATAAATAGATCAAAAAGTGAAATGTATAAATCATGTATCACTATGGCTGGTAATTGTGTACACTCAGCTTTATAACTGCAACAATCTGAAATGCTGTGATGGACAACCCACGTCTTTTGACAAGATCAATAGAAACCTGGGATCACTCGCCACCGTATATGCAGTCACCCAAAGAGCCGAGCCCTTGAGCAGCTTTTTCTTTTACAAAAGCAGATGCACTAAAAGGACATTTCTTCATTTATTAAGGGAGTTTCAATATTTTTACATATACACAAAATGCTTACACATAAAGTCAAATGTACTTTCATGGAGTCAAGTTTATAAAAAATGCATACAATGAATTAGAACACTTCTAAAAGTCTTTACACAATGTATACCTCCAGTATTGGAAATGAGGCAAAAATGAAATATATAGCATAGCAAATTGTGAAAAATAATACTGTCAATTTAAAATAGTTGAGAATCAAAAATTTAAAAAGAAAAAAGAAAAAAAAACAACCTCAAAAGAAAATTTACCAGATAAAAAAGCAATTACAGGGATAGATTATCAACAATTGCACATAGGTGGTTTATCAGAGCTGGCCAACTTTCACTATCATTAGCTCTATTTTGAAGTGTTGCATCGAGATGAATAGCAGCTTTTTCCAAGGGTATGATTCTCCTTGGAGAATATGTTCACTTTCATTTTCTATATGGTGCTGCTCTTTTTGAAATCATTCTGTGATTCAATATACAACATGAGCATTCCTTATTGTTTTCCCATCTTCTGTACCACACTTCTAGTTGCTTTGTGCGTGCAAAGTCCATTCCACATGCACTCACATACAGACTACACATTTGGTGGGAGCTATACTGCTGATCGAACCCCAACACTGTTGTGTGAGTGTCTTCATATCCTACCATGCACATAATTATTTTTAAACCAGGCAGTAACTTTGCTGACTTCTTCAGGAAAATGCGGCTTTAATTCATTAAAAGCTCCTGGAATTTCATCAGCTGAAAGGAATGCCAGCGCAGACAAATAATGGACTTTTTTTTGAGATGAGTCTTGCTCTGTTGCCCAGGCTGGCGTGCAGTGGTGTAATCTCAGCTCACTGCAACCTCTGCCTCCTAGGTTCAAGTGATTCTCCTGCCTCAGCCTCCTGAGTCGCTGGGCATACAGGCGCGTGCCACCACGCCCAGCTAATTTTTATATTTTTAGTAGAGATGGGGTTTCACCATGTTGGCCAGGCTGGTCTCGAACTGCTGACCTCAGGTGATCACCCACTTTGGTCTCCCAAAGTGTTGGGATTACAGGTGTGAGCCACCGCATCCAGCCTAAATAATGCATTTTTAAAATGAAGCTTTCATCATTGCCCTATCACATGGCCAATCCAGGCGTCTGAATTGCCCTCCGAATGCAAATAAAGACAAAAACAAGGTAATAGTTCTGCCTGACATAATGCAACTAACATGATGCAACTACCTTGCTTACAGCTGAAAACTCATTCATACCTTCCCCAGAATTCAGCTTTCAGGGTTTCAACATTTGGGATTTATTGTGATTTTCAAGATTTTAGACTTTAGAGATTTTGATCTTTCAGTATTTCAACCCAAATTATGGTTGAAATTACAGATTATCATGTTCAAAGTTGTGTATTTCAGAATTCTGATCAGCACTGATTATTTTATTTTATTTGAGGTGTGTGGGGAGGGGGAAAGTCAAGGTTATTCTAAAGTTTATATGAACAAATTAATAAGCAGAAATAGAAAGAAAAATTCTGAAAAGGAAGAATAATGAGGAATAATTATTATATTAGATATGAAATATATGATGAAGTCACAATAAACAGAGTATTAAGATGTTCTTGAGTAGACACAAGTGAATGAAATGAACACAAAGTCCATGAATTGACCCAAAGACACATAGGAATTTAGTATTTAACAAAGGTAGTGTCTCAAATCAATGGGGAAAAGATATATTATTCAGTTCATGGTGTGAAACAAATGGGTAGGTAAATGCAAAACAATGTTACCAGCACAAGTTAGTTGCTACAGATTGTTCAGACCCTGTATTGCAAGAAAAAGATGGCTACTTTACAAACAGAAGTAAAATTAAAAAACGAAAGTCCATACATTCTGGGGCTTGTCAGAGAGAAGATGTAACTGATTCCTATCT
The DNA here is from genome assembly GCF_008728515.1 of Papio anubis. Lineage (NCBI taxonomy): Eukaryota > Metazoa > Chordata > Mammalia > Primates > Cercopithecidae > Papio > Papio anubis. Next base: position 45,379,806 of record NC_044981.1, on the reverse strand, counting down.
CTAATTAATAAAATATAAAACTGAGATGATCTTGGTTTGGATATAAAACCAATTATATCCAAGCCTAATAACAAGAAGTGAGTGACGGATATGGCCTTCAACTCTTTTTGCTTCAACATTGGGAATGAGTAGGCTCAAAGTAAGTCTTTCAGGTGGATAAAATTGCTCCAGAAAAGAAACCAAAGATGTGGCTCTGCCACTGACACCCGATAGACTCAAGGTACTGCGTGGAAAAGAATATGAGACATATGTAATGCCACGTGCAGCTGATTGGAATGAAAGAAATGAATTGACAACTATGTTTTAAGAGCATTGTACTGACAAGAGAGCCACTAGCTGTAGTAAAAGGGATTGTAACTTTCTTGCTTGAAGCCCGAAATTCATTCAGCATATCAACTGCCATTCACATTTATCACACGTTTCTCTTTTTTAAATATTTATTTATTTATTTATTTATTTATTTATTTATTTATTTATTTTTGAGATGGAGTCTCTCTCTGTTGCCCAGGCTGCATTGCAGTGTTGCAATCTCAACTCGTTGCAAGCTCCGCCTCCCAGGTTCAGGCGATTCTCCTGCTTCAGCCTCCTGAGTAGCTGGCATTACAGGCATGCAGTACCATGCCAGACTAATTTTTGCATTTTTAGTAAAGATGGGATTTCGTCATGTTGGCAAGGCTGGTCTCCAACTCCAGACTTCAAGTGATCTGCCCACCTTGGCCTCCCAAAGTTTTGGGATTACAGGCGTGAGCACCATGCCCAGCACAAATGTTTCTTACGTAGGTCATGCCCATATGGTTTCCAAGAACAATTTCTTTCCTGCCCCTTGACCAGACAAGAAGCAAATGCCATATATTGTCAGATTTCTCTTACGGCAGCTTTACTCTGCTCTTAGTACCAATTTCTGTATTAGTCTGTTTAAGCTACAATATAGTAACAACCTCAAAATTTCAATTGCTCAAAACAAAAAAGGTTCACGTCTTGCATATATATTTTAAACAAATACAATTCACCACACCTATTGATGGACTTTTAGATTACTTTCAATCTTCACATATTAGAAATAATTCTGCATTGTATACATATAATTTTGCACATATCCAAGTATGTGTGTAGGCTGTATTTTTAGAAATAGAATTGCTAACTCAAGTGATATGTAAATGTAAACATTTGGTACAGATTTACTGATTTATATCCCACTAGCTACATATAACACTGCCCATTTCCTCCTACCTACAACAATATTGTCATTAACACTTTTGATCTTTTACCTGAGAGGTAAAAATAATACTCCATCATTGCTTTAGTCTTCATTTTTCAAGTTATCCTAGATGTTTCCTTGCTTTTCATAGACTTTAGAACTATTTGTATACTTTTTTGTGGATTTATTTATATCCTTTTGTCTATTTGTCTGGTTGATTGTCTTTTTTCATTGATTCCAAAGAACTATTTGCATATTAGGAAAAATTTATTAAATAAATTGAAAATTTTTCTTTTCTTTTTCCAGATCATTATTTCTATTTGGATGCTGTTCATTGCATTGTTGGCCACGCAGAATCTTTTCTCCTTTTTATGTAAAGATACAAAAAATATACCATTTTTTTTCTTTTTGTGACATCTGGGTTTTGTTCTTACTTTAGGAATACCTTTGCCATTAAACCAACACATTATTTAAAGAATGTATCAACAACACTGTTTTCTTCCACTATCTTTATAGTTTCATATTTTGTGTTTATATTTTAAATCCAGATAAAATTAACTTTGGTGTAAATTGTGAGAGAAGGATATGCATTTATACAATTTATAACTGGTAAAGTGGGTGCTTTTGTAGTGAAGATCGGTTAGTTGTGGAACAAGGGTAGTTTACTGAATACGCTTTGGTAATTTTGAGTTTTCTACCCTGTTCATGTAAAATTTACCAACATTTTATTAAAAGAAGCTGTTATGCAGAAACATTATTGACTGTTATGCAAAAACATTAAGAAAGCAGCTCCAATTGAATGTGACCCTGCAGGAATACAAACCAATGTTGTCAGATCTTCTCATTTTCTAAAAGAAGCTGAAATTTGGATTTTCATGTGAAATCCCCTGATGTTTAAATGTCAGCAACTAATTCAGAGTTACAAAAACAATGCATGGTCCAAACAAAACACATCTGCAGGCCAGATGAGGCCCACAGGGTGCCAGTTTGAGACCTGTGTTTTAAACACTTTTTCTTATCCTCAAAGATTCATGTAAGTGCCTCTTCTATAGCCTTCTGTGGCACAGTGTGTTCAGTTCCTATCGTAACATATTTTAACTGATTGTTGCTGGCCTACCTTCTCCATTATAGATGCTTGAAGAGTGTATTTACAGATTTTGAAGTCCTAGGGCTTAACACAGTGTCTTGCACCTAGTAGACATTTAATATAAATGCTTGTTTAATGAATAAATAAATGAATGAATGAATGAACTCTGCTCCAAGAAGAATCTATGTCCTGAAAAACTGGACAAGGCAACCCAGGTCACAGAGGTTACCTGGTTTGGACCGCTCCTTCTCCCGCCTCCTCCATTAAGTCTTTCAGTCACCTTCATGGTAAATTAAGTGATTATGTAAACAGGTGGCCTCTACAACATTGTGAATCTTGGCCACTAGATGTCTCTCTTTGCCCAAAGGACATTTGGAAGTGCGGGAGTCAACCTGGGGTTTGTTGAAACAATACGTAAGTGAAAAAGAATGTTCTAATCTCAGGTCACATCTTCAGATGTTTGTCCTCATGAGGAAGTTGAGCACGGCCACAACACCAGAGAAAAAGTGCCCAGGGATGGAATCAGCTTAATTTTGTTCTAGAAGAACTTCTTATCCACAGGTATGGACCCTTGGCACTCTGAGTCTGTTGGGTGTTAGCCTCTAATCTAGCAGACTCATAAGGGTTCTCCAGAAGCCTTGCTTGTGTTATTTTTCTCTGATGCTATAGGCTAATGGAAAAATGCATCTTACTGTAAAGGGTCTGGAACTCTAGAATCTGCATGGTAAAAAGCAGGATTCTTATTAGATATAGCAGATTCTCCACCGAGGCTGTCCTGACCCTGTAGAATTCCTGAGCATCCTGTGATTGCAGGGGATGTGTTCTGGTGCCTGCAGCTGTACCTTTCCAGTGGCCTCACGAGAATCGTTTGAGCTTGGAGAGGTAGACTTCTTGGTGCTGTATAACTCTTATTTTAAACACAGAGTGAGGGGGAAAAAGGATTATCATTTATTTTATAGGTTATAGCTTTCTCTTCTCAGTGTTATCTCTGTACATTCTGTACAGAGAATAATAATTGTGTACCAATACTGTACAATCTGAACTGATTAAAGGCCTCAGATAGCGTCTTGACCGACTGCCAAATTTACCCAGGACCTTGAATTTAGTGACACTTGAAACTTACTTCTTCAATAAAATGAAGTGTGGACTCTATAGGACTTTGATGGCTCTCCAATTTATTATGGAAGGTTCAGATGATAAGAATGTTCTGTCTTATTAGTACCTGTGTTTGCCTTTGCTTTTTCTTTGGTTATTTAGCAAGGGTCAGGCATTTCTATTTGTATTTTCCATCTATCTTTAGGAATCAGCAGAGAATAGGGTAACAGAACAGACTTTGAAGTCAGATCGTGTTGACTTCTGGCTCACCATTCACCTAACTGCTCAATGCCTTGACTCCGTTATCTATAAAATAAGGTTGCAGAGAGTATAAAAACACATGAAAACTGATCACAACAGTACTTGGTACATAGGAAGTACTCAGTAAATGTTGGCTGATCCACCACAAAAAAAAAAAAAAAAAAAAAAAAAAAAGGAATGAGATCCTGCCATTTGCAACAACATGGATGGAACTGGAGGACATTTAGTGAAATATGCCAGGTAAAGAAAGACAAACTTCACATGTTCTCACTGATTTGTGGGAGCTAAAAATTAAAACAATTAAACTGATGGAAGTAGAGAAAAGAATGATGGTTTCCAGAGGCTGGGAAGAGTAGTGGGCAGTGCGGGAGTGGGGATGGTTAGTGGGTACAAAAATATTAGGTAGAATAAATAAGATCTAGTATTTGATAGCACAACAGGGTGACTATAGTCAACAACAATTTATCAAACATTTAAAAATACCTAAAAGTGTATAACTGGAATGTTTGTAACACAAAGAAATGATACTGCATAACCTCAAATGTTTGAGGTGATGATTACACATTGTATGCCTATATCAAAATATCTCATGTACCCCATAAAAATATATACCTACTATGTGCCCATACAAATTAAAAACAAAAAATTTAAAAAAATATTTGCTGAGCCAGGAACTGTGACTTACACCTGTAATTACAACACTTTGGGAGGCTGAGGTAGGCGGATCGCTTTGAGCTCAGGAGTTCAAGACCAGCCTGGGCAACATGGCAAAACCCTGCCTCTACAAAAAATACAAAAATTAGCTGGGCATTGGTGGCTCACACCTGTGGTTCCAGCTGCTTGGGGGGCTGAGGCTGGAGAATCGCTTGAGCCCAGGAAGTGGAGGTTGCAGTGAGCTGAGATAATGCCACTGCACTCTAACAGAATGAGACCTCATCTCAACAACAACAACAAAATGTTGGCTGATACTAAGTGCTTGATAGTTCTTCTCTTCCTCGAATTAGCTGTCCAGGTCTCAATTATAACACAATGCCACCCTACCCCACTGATACAAGCAATTTCTCATAAGTCAACTTGTCCAACGCTTGTCCTTAGGTAGCTTCATAATTTCAAACCCACCTCTCTTTATCTTAAGCCCTAGTTCCGAGTAGTATGAACAGCCTGTATCAGCTTTGATAAGACTTTTATCATAGTAGTCAGAAAAATCATCTCGCTGAAATTTACAGTTTATACTCAACTCTTCTCTTTTTAACTCCTCCTTTCAGTTAAAAAAATTATACTTGCAATATATACATATACATATATTTAATGCTTTCAAACATTTTGCAACTATGGAATAGAACCACCTGAAACAGTCCAGGGCCTTTTATACTCTTGCATCATCACATCACTCAAGTCTGCCATTTGTATTTGCAGTCCCTGGGGTGAAACTTCTCTATGACCAGACTCAAAGAATGTCCAGCACTTTCGATGGATGGACATGGGCATCAAGGTCCTTCTCTAATTGGGTTCCTGTGCTTTTCTGGTTCACCTGCTGATCTGTCTCATTTAGATATTGTCTCACACCCAGTAGTCACTCAGGGACAGTTTGTTGACATATGAATTTAGATAACTAGTTCCAGGAACATGATTCTGTTTGCCGTTTTCTTTCTCCCAGGGCTCAGGCTTCTTGCTGTTTATTTGTGGGACCCTGCTGTTTTGCTGGGAAACCAAGCCATCAGACTCTTCACTAAACCAACACCAACAAATGAAGTTAGAAGGCTTGAAACTCTTCCTCAGCCCCAGGCCTTTCTTCTTCTTCTTCTTCTTTTTTTTTTTTTTTTTCTAGCATTTGTGGAATGTAAATTTGACCAGATGAACCAAAATAATTTGTTCACCTGGCTTCTTATGCTCAAGTGAACACCTTGTTCATGCCTGTGAAACATTATAGTCAAACTAGAGAGGCAACAAACTCCACAGCTCTGCACTCAGAAGGTTAGCTTTGTCCTGAGCTCTTAAGGTAACAAGATGTCTGAATGCTGCCACAGTGCATAAACCCATGCTGCTTCCTTTTGCACTGTGTCCTTTGCAAAGACCAGAGAGCTCCTCAAACTCACCAGGAAGTATTGAGGAATTTAGTGTTGCGTGCACTAACAGATTCTTAGCAGGAAATTAGAAGGGGTGAGTAAATTGCTTTTTGGTGAGTCATCAGTTTCAAAAACACACCTTATTTCTGAAACAACCTGAATATTGTACATACTTGACTTCCTTCTATTAAACACAGAATAAAAAACTATTAAATGCATTCATCTGTTTGGATTCAGATTTTCTCCAAAATCAATGCACTCATGGAATCGTTGATGTCTACTTGTTGCCTCACCTACTAGTGTGTGCTAAAGTGTTTTTGGTTTAATGAGACAATGCAGTGTTTCCTTTGGTTCTGAGGGCCATACATTGGCCCCTAGGAAGTTATTGGGCTGCAATGGCACAATGAGCCAAAGGTGGGTAACAGAGCTTCCATCTCAGCTTCAACCCCTCACCACCTTAAACTCCACACTAGTTGATCATTTTAACTGTTTGCACCCAATTCCATGGCCACTTTCTTGCCCTAGTGATTAGTAGATTATCAATTCCTTTTTATAAACACATTCCTACTAGGATGTCAGTGAATTACTGTAAACACTTGCAATTTAATATAGACAATAGGAAAGGTGTGGCCCTGAACTGAGAAGATGGCATCTCTCATCTTAAAACTTCAGACATTGAACCTACTAAGTAAGAGTATGTATTTCTGGAAGTCTTTAACCTTTTGGAATGGAAATTTGGTCTCCAGTTATAACTGATGGACTGTGAAACAGGCAAAGCCCTGCAGAAAACAAGCAGAAGGAGAATGGAATTAACTCGACTAAATTATGAGATTAGCTTTTTTCCACCCAGGCTGATGGGGGACAAAGGAACAATGGTTGAAGCTTGAGTCTACCTGACAATTGGGGTTTGTCAGGTAAGCCCCATTCTCTTGATAATTTTTTCAGTGGGCTAGACCCAGACCCAATCATGATGAGTATGATATGGATTGGTGGCCCAGCTGGTCTGGAAGACAAGTAGGTCATACTGGGTTTAGGCCAACATGGCACTAAAGGTCTTCAGCATACAATTAGAAGCTCAGATATTGATGGGAATATTGTTCACTCTAAAAAAGATGTTTTTATTAGAATTTACTTACTCTTTCATGAAAACGTAGATGCTTCCTCTTTTCCGATTGTGAGAACAATATACCTGACTAGCTTTCTCTTTTCTTTAACTGTTAGGAAGTTCTGTCCCTAGAGATAAGTTTCAAATTTATGAAACAATAATTTCAGGGATTATTATTTGCATTACTTTTCTTAATTGACTCTTTAGTTTTATAGCTTCCTTTTTTATAGTTTATATAGAGCTTTTATAATGATTTTAAAATTGTTATTCTCACACTATTTTATTTTGTGTATTAACATTGTAAGCCAGCTCAAGTCATTTGTAAAATGTGGAATGCTTAAAGGAAACAAAAGAAAATTAATACATTAATTGAATTCAGAGATATCCTTTGCTTTCTTTTCAGTGGCATTTTTGAGAATTAACATATTATTATCCCCTTCATTATTCCATTAACAGAATGAAAAATTGCTAATTTAGATGTGGTTGTTAGTTGCTCATTACCTTGACCAAAAGTAATTTACAAGCCAGTGTGGCTAAAGCTATAGCACATAACAATCTTGACCTTTCATAGTTTTCAAACTGGATGACTCCTTGGAAAGAAAACAAATCTTTACTAAAGAAGTTAATAGGGTTTCACTCTAGGTTTTCTAAGGACAAAGAACATACCAAAAGCATTCACCTCAGCATCCACCCTGTTGCTGTGTTTTGCCACAGCTCCTTTGGTGCTACCCCACGCAGGAGTCTGAGGTGGTTTTACCCGGGAAAGTAGCTAGTTGATTCTTTAGCCTTAAATGGAAAAGTTGGAAAAGGAAAAACAATATCTACTCTTATTTCTGCTCCACAGGAATTACCCACCTGTCCTCACTGGAATTATGCATGAAGGGCTGCATTCCTTCAGCTTTATAGGGTATGACCCAGTGTGTTCAGAGGCTGGACGGGAAGATTTGATGGAGTAGCATTTTGTAGCAAACCGATCTAGGGCAAAAGTGTTCCACATTCCCCTAGAGCTTTTCTCTCCCATTTCCCTTCTGTGATTTCAGACACCCATCTATGTTTGCTGGGAGAATCATTAAGTCTTGAGCTCTGCGCTCCTTCCTCTTACCAGACCTAATAGTGACTTTAAGGTGGAGGGGAAGTAAGCAGAAAAGTATATTGTTTCCGTCTTGAAGGGGGCGTGTCCCAGGCTTGTCTACCTGCACAGACAGTAATGTGTGCCAGGAACTGCTGATGGATCAGTGAGCCTGTGTTCACGCCAGTGAGCTGCTGTTGCTCAGATACTAATACTTTCTTTCCAAACAGCATAAGAAGTAATTGAGTCACAAGTACACTGAAGGAAGGGCACCCTCGAGCTGTGGCGTGAAGAGAGAAATCACCAGGTAAGCCCAATAACTGTACTTTGATTACTAAGAACGTGTATTACTATGACCAATACTCCCTGTTAGTCTGAGATTATTTTTTCTCTCCTTGAAAAAAAAATTCTGATTTCAATATCTCATTTCCCAAAGATAGTTAATTAAGGGAACAGAGCTGAAAAAGCAATGAGCAGAAACAACAGATTTCAATCCACTTACTAACTAGAATGAGGTGATGAGCTGAGGCTCAAGCTCCAGATTATCTGACTCAAAGCACACTCTTCCCTCTGTGATAACGCAGGACCCCCATTCTTCTGATGTGCCAGGGAGGTAGATTGACTAGAATAAAACGGGCTCCACCAAAGATACTTGCTAAAGTATCAGTCATATGGTTTTCACTAATTCATAATACATTAACCATAGCAATCTCTTAAAATAAAATCGCGCTTGAGAGAATTAAGCTTATTTTTCCTTTAGGGTGAATTCGTTTAAGCTTTGCCTGAATCCATATGTACCCAGAAAGTACTTCTCAATTTAACTCCTTTCCAGGACTCCAAAAAACCCTAGAATTGACTAATTATTTCTCCTGCTACTTCCCCAAGTAAATATAAAATGACACACTGTATTTTCTTAGTAGCTGCCTTGAAAATATAGAATTTTTCTTTTCTCTTTTCTTTGTTTTCATGAAAAATCCATTTATGTAAACCTGATAGCCTATGTAATATGCCATGCCAGAGACTACATGAAGGAAAGATACTGAAGGAGGAATAGAAAGAAGGTCAAGGTGGGAGAGCCGTGGAGAAGTGATGACCTTGACTTTTTCGTGCTGAGATCCATTAAGCTCAACTTGATAATAGCATTCATGGGCTGGAGATTACAAACAGAGGCGAGAATAACAAAAAATAAACAAAAGTACATTCTTTAATATGTTAGAATATTAACACAAGCCTTTTATTATGTTCTATTTTCATTAAGAAAACACCACTCATTGTCTAACCATAACCCAAATTGACAAGTGTTCTAATAATGGTCCCATAATACTTTATTCAACCATTGACAAGTAGTAAAACATTGAGCAAATTACTTAGTTGTCTTGTCCTGGTTATTTCATTTGTAAAATGGTGCCAATAAGCATTAAGATTGGAAATAGGAGTGTATGCCTGTGGAGTCTGACAAGCTCAACTTGCAAACTCACCTTTTGTGCATAACCCTAAGCTGACATGAATTATTGATGGATGCCTCGTATGTCTTGCTTCTCCAAAAGGAGAGTAAATTTCTTAAAAAGCAGTGACAGTGTCCTCATAACAGGGTCTGTCTGTTGCTGGGCTGAGGGCAAGGAAAGCACCATACTTTCACAACAATGTACTTTCTGATGTCTTTCATTACACAACTAAAGGAATGCAAACATCTTCTTTAGAAAAGTAAATGAACACATTCATTCAAATTAGGATATAAGTAAATAATTTTAGTGCTTTGGCTGAGAGTAAGTAAAGTAAAAACTGGAAGAAGCAAGAGGGTACTGGATATCTGAGGGCATTCACAGTGGTAGGGGTGTGCATCACAAGGGTGCACAACTCTGAAAGTAGGGGAGTGGCATCCCCAAGACAAGTGTCACTGAATTCACAATTTTGCTTAAGGCCACCCTTATGAAACTGTTGTGTAACCTACCTACTCTAAATGTTTATATTTGTAACTTTCAAAATATATTGCCTAGTTTTATTTTATTTCATTTCACTTTATTGTATTTTTTGAGACGGCGTCTCGCTCTGTCGCCCAGGCTGGAGTGCAGTGGCCCGATCTCGGCTCACTGCAAGCTCCGCCTCCCAGGTTCACGCCATTCTCCTGCCTCAGCCTCCCGAGTAGCTGGGACTACAGGCTCCTGCCACCACGCCCGGCTAATTTTTTGTATTTTTAGTGGAGACGGGGTTTCACTGTGTTAGCCAGGATGGTCTCTATCTCCTGATCTCCTGACCTCGTGATCCTCCCACCTCGGCCTCTCAAAGTGCTGGAATTACAGGCGTGAGCCACTGCGCCCAGCCGCCTGGCTTTCTTTTTAATATTCTTTGGCAGGGAACACCCATAGCTTGTAGAGAAGGGGAAACGCTGTTGCCAAATACGTATGTCTTGGGATTTTCCTAAATTGTGTTTGTCTTAGCAGAGTAGTGCTCACAAGATTTCAAGGTCTTCAGAGTTCTTGACTGGATAGATTCATGGTTTTATTTTATTTATTTATTTACTTATTTATTTATTTTTGAGACAGAGTCTCCCTCTGTTGCTCAGGTTGGAGTGCAGTGGCACAATCCCGGCTCACCTCAACCTCTGCATCCCAGGTTCTAGCAATTCTCCTGTCTCAGTCTCCTGAGTAGCTGGGATTACAGGCACCTGCCACTACGCCTGGCTAATTTTTATATTTTTAATAGAGACAGAGTTTCACCATGTTGGCCAGGCTCTTCTCAAACTCTTGACCTCAAGTCATCCACCGGCTTTTGCCTCCAAAAGTGCTGGGATTATAGGCGTGAGCCACCACGCCCAGAGATACATGGTTTTAATAGATGTGAAAACAATTTAGAATCTTGGAGGGATAGTACTAAAGGTCTATAGCATCGTGATCTAAAACATACCCTCTTCCATGCACAGCTGGGTTCAAACCTTGATAAACTCACCCCGTAGTACACAAAACCACTAAGGAAGGGAAGCCTTCTTATCACATCCCCTTCCCAATAAGCCACAGATAATCTCATAGAGGCTTCTGGTCAGTTGCTGGTGGAAACTGGGATCTGGCATGTTAAGAATGAAAATTCATAGGAATTAATAATAGAAGTGGAAAATGCCCTAGCATTTCAGAGAGTTAAAATACATTTCCTATGTGCACTCAGTTGAAAAAATAAAATGCAGAGATGAACAGCAAGGAGGTATGCAGTCCTAAAACTGCAAACTCTAGTTAACGTTTTATTGATGAGCATTATCAGATTCTCATGGTGTCTTCTTGGTGTCAGTGCAAATGTCAGTTTTTAATCTCCAGAGGTCCACAAATCTAAAGACTTTAAAGTCCTTAAGATAATTTTCTTATTCTTCTTTCTCAGAAGACAAAACTTTAAAACCTGATAAGAGTTTCTTTACTGTTTTGAGATAAGCAGATATTTATTACACATTTGTGAAGTTGGGACAGCCTGTCGTAATACAACAGATTCACACCTGCAAAGTTCTGGGTAAAGAGAATTTGTGTTAAGCAGGTTATATTTTCTGTAAGCACCTTTCACACTTGTGTTTGTACTGCACGCAGCCTGACTCCACTTGGAGACTTCCCTATGCTTAATCTCTTAAAGAATTAAGTTAATTATTTCTGATAAGACACTTGATGATATATTTCTTAGGCATATCATACTCTTTTATGTTGTTGACCAAGGTATCAATTAAGCAGGTAATTGGTAAAAGATGTAGATATGGTATAATTTAAAAAATATATTTAGGTCAGAATTTTATAGAAAAAGGTGGGCCTCATTAAACAAGCTTACAGCTCGATAGGGGGAGTAAATTATAGTGTTCTATACCACTGCAGAATGATTATAGTTAACAATAATGTATAGTTTCAAATAACTAGAAGGAGAATATTCAATGTTCCCAACACAAAGAAAGATAAATGTTTGAGATGATGGATATGCTAATTACCCTAATCTGATCACCATATATTATATATATCAAAACACCACTAGGTATGCTATAAATGTGTACAATTATTATTTGTCAATTAAAAATAAAATTTAAAATAAATAAGTAGATAAAATTGATAAAGAATTATCAAGGTGGTCTAGATAAAAAATGGTTTCACTGGGAAATACAGTTGATGAAATTGGCTATTCACTTGGAGGAAATGAAAGGAAATCTGAAAACCTAAATAAATTCCAGAAGGATTGAAGATTTACTTATTTCATCCCAAAACCTAAATTAACTTAAGAAAGATTGAAGATTTAAGTGTATTAGAAATAATTTAAAGAACGAACGAAGTGTTAGACTAAAATGTAGAAGAATGTTTTCCAATCTTTTTATAGAAAACACATTCTTTGGCCGGACACGGTGGTTCACACCTGTAATCCCAGCACTTCTGGAGGCTGAGGCGGGCTGATCGTCTGAGGTCAGGAGTTCGAGACCAACCTGGCCAACATGGTGAAACCCTGTCTCTACTAAAAATACAAAAATCAGCTGGGCATGATGACATGCACCTGTAGTCCCAGCTACTCCGGAGACTGAGGCAGAAGAATCGCTTGAACCCGGGAGGCAGAGCCGAGATTGCACCACTGCACTCCAGCCTAGGTGACAGGGCGTGACTCTGTCTCAAAACACAAACAAGCAAACAAAACCACACATTCTTCACACAACCCCAAGGTTAAAATCCATAATGGGGCTGGGTGTGGTGGCTCATACCTGAAATCTCAACACTTTGAGAGGTTGAGGAAGAAGGATCACTTGAGCCCAGGAATTCAAGACCAGTGTGAACAATATGTCGAGACCTCGTCTCTGCAAAAAAATAAATGAAAAAATAATTAGCTGGGTGTGGTGGTGTGTGCCTATAGTCCCAGCCACTGAGGAGGCTGAGACGAGAGGATCATTTGAGCCCAGGATGGGGCTGCAGTGAGCTATGATCATGGCACTGCACTCCAGCCTGGGCAGCAGAGCGAGACCCTGTCTCTAAATATAGCTAAAAGTAAAAATGAATAAGTAAAATCCATAATGGAAAAGATTGACAGATGTGATTTCATGAACATTTTAATCTTTTGTGCAGAAGAAAATAATGCAAAAGGTTTAAAGACGGACTACAAACCATGAGCAAATACCTATAATAAGAGTGACAAAGACAAAAGATTTCCTAAAACATAATTTTTAAGAAAAAGATGAACATTCCAATAGATAAACTTAGGAAAATGACTTAAGTAGTCAAGCTGGAAAAAAATACAAATGGCCAGTAAATCTCTAAAAAAATGCTTAAACTTACTGATAATCAAACACAGGAAAATTAAAATAATAAGGCAAAAATTTTGCCTATCTGTTTGGCAACATTAAAAAGATATTGTGGACAGAGTGATGAAAGAGGCATTTCTGCAGCTTACCAGTGAGTGTAAATGGGTACAGGCTAGGAGGGCAATTTGACCATGTCTATAAAATCTCAAAATATATAAACCTTTGGAAGCAGCACTTTCCTTTTAACTTAGAAAAGTTAAAAGTTCAATCCTGGTTTACCTGGAATTCAGATATGTGGAAGGAAGCTTAATAGAAGGGAAGTTTGAGGGCAGACTGTGGGAGTTCAAAACTGCGATGATCTTGAGTTTGCTTTTCATTCTGTATGGTGTAGAATCTGGATGGTTTCTGAGGATGAATTGACGTGATATTTTCAGGATAGGTGGAATGCCAGTCAACTGGTTCTAGTTCTAGAAGAATCATCTGGGGAATATGATTTTAAAAGTTATTTTTACTTTTTAAGAAAATCATGATGAAAATACTATTCATATGTAAAGGGAAATGTAAAGAATTAGGGGGTTTTGGTAGGTTTGAAACAATGAAGATTTATCAGTGTAAGCATGGAATGAGAAGTAAGAGAAGTGTGTTTTACTCTTATTTAAAATAGATCACCCAAGAAGAGTTTGTAACATCTTTAATTTGACCATTCGTATATAAAGATCCCACAGAGTCTATTCTGCAGGGGTTTTCCAGCAGGCCTGATCATTTGTGTTTCCATCCTTAGACACCGGACTCTTCTTAGACACTGAGGACAATCATGTTTATCAGGAAGATAACTTGTTTTTTCTTGTGTAATGTCAACTTTTATTTTAGCGTGGGGGGTACCTGTGCAGTTTTGTTATATGGGTAGTAGATTGTGTAATGTTGAGGTTTGGGGTACAAATGATCCTGTCACCAGGTAGTGAGCATAGTACCCAATACGTAGCTGTTTTTTGTTTGTTTTGTTTTGTTTTGTTTTGTTTTTGAGACAGGTTCTCCCTCTGTCTCCCGCGCTGGAGTGCAGTGGTGCGACCTTGGCTCCCGGCAACCTCCGCCTCCAGGGCTCAGGTGACTTTCCCACCTCAGCCTCCCAAGTAGCTGAGACCACAGGTGCGCACCAACATGCCCGGCTAATTTTTGTATTTTTAGTAGAGACAGGGTTTCACCATGTTGCCCAGGCTGGTCTCGAACTCCTGAGCTCAAGCAATGTACCAGCCTCTGCTTTCCAAATTGCTGGGATTACAGGCCTGAGCCATCGTGCCCAGCCCAATAGGTAGCTTTTCAGCCCTTTCCCCCTCTCCCTCTCTCTCTGCTCTAGGAGTCCCCAGTGTTGATTGTTTCCATCTTTATGTTCATGTGTACCCAGTGCTTAGCTGCCACTTATAAGTGAGAACATGCAAATTAGCTCAGGAACAGGAAGACAGCTTTGAAATGTATGTTCTTTTTTCTGAAAAAAAGAATTGTTTGTAAGGAACTCAGGTGGAGATCAAATTAACAATCATGATTGTATTAAAATCATGCCCCAAGCAACAAAAACTAACTGGCTCATGGTCAGAGGGAAATACTTGATTCTTTGGGCTGAGAAATTTAGGGAAATAGTTAACAAATTCTTTTTATTTAGAATTTAAACGTCACATTTTCATTTTCTGCAATTGTGAAATGAAAATAAATTCCACTTAACTTACACAAGTGCCCAAATAATCAAATCAAAACATATTGAAAAGCACTTTGTAAATTAGAAGGAATTATTTTATTTCTTTTTTATGAGGTAGCTATCACCTCTCTGGAGTTCTGTTCAGGTACTTCTTAATTTTTAAAAGCAAACAATGCAAGAAGCTCAAATTATCTGGTCTTTCCTTTCTTTAAATGAAGTTGAGTAGAGGAGATGAGAAATAAGCCCTACCTAGGAATTCCAAGGAAGCCTGGGTCCTGTTACTAAGCTGAAATCTTGGCTAGAAGAAAGAGCTTGGCACCTTTTGCGGAATGCCGTTAATCATCTTTTAAGGGCTTAGTGGTCACTCCTGCTATACTGAACCACAAACGGCTGGTGAGCATCTTCAGTTACAAGGGATTGGAATAGAGCCAACCCATGAGGCTCTCAGCTAAGCCTTTTACAGTGAAAATGAGCTGGACTGGTCTTCTGTGGGAAACGAACCCTACTAGAATGTCAGAAGGCATATTGAGCAATGAGCTAAAAACAACAAATCATCCTGAGTGAAGCTCTTCTCAGATGCAAAGTGCAGACTAAATAGAAAAACAGAATCCTTGTTAGGAAGGAGCAGACAGCTGTGCTAGGCTGCAGGCACCAGCAGCAGGAGAAATACTCTTGAGCTGAAGGACGTTCTAATTAGTGGCAAAGGAAACACAAACTTATAAGCACATATCTCAATTCTGGGATGGGAAAGGATCAGATTTGGAGGTAGGGTCACAAACTGGACTCCAAAGGCACAACCAATCAATGAAACATAGGACAGTTAAAATAGGGACCCTGGAACAGAGATTCTCGGTAATCCAGAAGTTCGCAGAAGTGGGTCTGGATTGTGGCTTTCAGAGTTTCTCTTGTGGCATGGAGCTACCATGCATGATAGGCGGGCATGACTATATTGTTAACAGCCAGTACATGGCACAATGCCTGGGAAATGGGAGGCTGTCAGTATACAGTATACGGTAGTTGAACAAATGCAAGTTTAGCAGATTGGTGAAGTGTCCTGGGGAAGGAGTGACTGAGCCAAGAAATTCTTTTTGTCCCCACCAGACTTATAATTCAAGAATTCTTAAAAATTATACCTCTGTTCTGAACCTAATAATTAAATTCTTAGTAGGTTCTTAGCTCATCTCAAAAGATGTTCAAGAATTTAATAACCAGTTTGAGGAGAAAACAAGAATAAAGATGAGTAGAAATCGGTGGTCTTTCCAGGCTTTGGTTTGGTGACTGCCAATGTTGATAAAAGAATAATTACATAAGTAATCTACAAATAGAAGGCGGGGAATGGGTATGTAATAATGAAACCTGAATGTGAATAGATCTGAGCTCACTTTATTTTCCCCCTTACTGTATAAAAGAAGAAACCGAATCCACAGAGTTTTAACTTTCCCAAATCCTCACGGAAGAGGTACAAACCTGAGGTTAGGGTGTAATTCATTCAGACCTCTTCCTGCTGTGTTGATAAACAGGAATGTGCTAAAACATGCTAAAATATAAAACGTGTTTACAATTTTACTGTGCACACATGTATAGAGACCTCCCCTGAGATTTTAAATGACTTTAAATTACTGTCCTTCCAGAGGAAGTTCGTCTCGTTCATATAACTTACCAAACCTCCAAACATTTTTCCAAAGATGGAAGTGGCTATCTTTTCTGTCCCTTCTCAGCTGTCTTCTCCTCTATCTCTGTCCAGTTACAGAAACACAAAGGAGCTTTTCTCAAAGGCAAGTGGCCCAACAGTTCCTAGAAAAGATAAATGCTAATGAATATGTTATCAAAAACTGGTAAAATGAGAGGTGAAACAAAACCAAGGTTTTACAGGTCATCTGCCTAACTCTTTTTGAGTCATGATTTCTTTTAGATCTTATGTGGAGACCTGCTCTTTCCATCAATGTGTGTGTGCACATAGGCGCACGTGAGGCCAAGATGGACAGGAAGGAGACAGCTCTACTGGGAATTCTATTTATAAAGAAAAAAACATAATCCCATAAATATTGATGCCAGAGAAACAGCGCAGAGTTCAACTGTGCCTAAGATTAGATTGTTGCCAAGAATGCTGGAAAGTGTAGGTGTGAGCAGTTTCAACTAAGCCCGCTGTTGATAAGGAGACAGCTGTTGGCATAAATAAATGATATTTGGAGTCCATAAGTATATAACTGAAAGAATAGGGAGACAACAGCCAGCCCTCTCCAAAGGCATAATAGCAAGTTCTAATGATTGTTCCCTGAAGGACAGGGAATGAACTCACTGAATGAATTCAAGGAAGTGCAGGGTCAGGGGGCGTCCCACCATGGTCAAGCCTTCCCATCGCTGGCCCCAGCAGCCACAGCACAAGGTGCGATGGAAACATGTCATACTCTAATGACAACAACAGCTCCTCATCGGTGGCAAGAACATAAGGATTCTGAGAATTTCTAAATAATCAGGACCATTCCAGCTTGGAAGGGAAGTGATGAAAATACCATGGGGTTAATGTTTAACAAAGGCGAAGTTCAGTGGGATTTATGAGGACCTCGTACACACACAAAGCAATCTCTGACATCCTTGCTGCTGTGGACCCTCCTTTGAGTCAGATAATTCAATTACTGTAAAAATGTACTTTTATTGCTTCAAAGCTGGGATCTCTCCATTTCCAGAGTGGCGGGAATCAGTTAAACCAAGTGCACTTTTTAAAAAAAATAAGTTAATTTGACTCAGAATTGAAGTCAAATTCTGGCACAATCCAGCAAGTAACTATACAAGCTGATGGTAAGGTTGAAATACTAGGCACCACTCTGGGTACTCGCAAATTACTCATTCAATTCTCCTAAGAGCCCGTGAATTAAATACTATTTTCCCCATATTCGTGATGAGTAACCAAAGTATAGAAAACTTAAGACAATTCCAAAGGGCATCCAGTTGATAAATGTCAAAGCTGGGAACGGGACCCTGGCTAGCGCAGCTACAGAGCCCATTTTGGCCCATGTGCCTTGAGATTTCATTTTTTCCCACCTTTGACTAGTTGTCAAATACAGGATGTCCAGTTAAATTTGAATTTCAGATAAGAAACCAATAATTTTAGACAACAAATAATGTTGCAAATATTGCACAGGGCCATACTTCACTAAAAACATTTCATTGTTTATTTGAAATTCAAAATTTTGAGGGTATCTTGTGTTTTTACTTCTTAAACCTTACAACTGTATCCCAGAGGGAGCTATACGCACCAAGGAAGCAAAGAAAACAATTTTGATTCACTTGAGCTTTGGTTTCAAATCCCAGAGTAGAACTCCTATCACAGGACTAGACTAGGTAGAGAAATCTTTATTTTTTATTTTATTTTTATTGTTTTAAGGATGGAGGGTAGCAGAGTGGAGGCCTCAGGCGCCACAACCTCTCCCTCTGCCACTTCTCCCTGGATAAATCGTTTTTCCTATACTTAAAACAGTCTAGAATAACAGCTCTCAAACCTGCCTGGATGTGAGCATTGCTTGTCTAGCTTTAATAATACACATGGGCTGGTCTGGCATGGTGGCTCATGCCTGTAGTCCCTCTTTGGAGGCTGAGGTGGGAGAATTGCTTAAGCCCAGGAGTTTAAGATCAGCTTGGACAATAGAGTGAAACCTTGTCACTACAAAAAAATTAAAAGAATTAGCCTGTAGTCTCAGCTATTAGGGAGGCTGAGGTGGGAGGATCACTTGTGCCCAGGAGGTCAAGGCTGCAGTGAACCATGACTACATCATTGCACTTCCAGCCTGGGTGACAGAGCAAGAACATGTCTCCATAATCATAATTATAATTATAATATACAGAGCTGGGCCTGACCTGTCCAAGATTTAGTAGGTTTAGGGTGAGATGGGGACACCCACATTTTCTAATGAGCTCCTAAATGTTTTCTCCTTACCTTCTCTTCCCTCCCTTCCTCACTGGTCTGAAACTCTGACTCTAAGTTAGAGTTTACCATCTGTAGCAAGTCCAAGGATGCCAGAGTATATCTCTAGGGTGGGAGAAGAGGGAATA
Source organism: Papio anubis (assembly GCF_008728515.1). Lineage (NCBI taxonomy): Eukaryota > Metazoa > Chordata > Mammalia > Primates > Cercopithecidae > Papio > Papio anubis. Next base: position 45,360,946 of record NC_044981.1, on the reverse strand, counting down.
AAGAGGTGGGGTCTATGAAGAGGGCTTTTCCACAATGCCCAGAGCTGTCTTCAGGCCTTCTCAAGCTGGCTCTCCAGCCTCAGGCCTGGACTACATGTATGAGAAAGATTTTTCAGAGTGGGATGAGGAGGTGAGAGAGAGAGAGAGAAACAGAGAGAGAGTGAGCCTGAGAGCCGTATGCAGGCCAGATCTCCCATTTGGAAGCAGGCTCTGGCACAAAGAGGCAAAACGGATCACACCGCAGGCACCAAGACTGTTATCCCATTTGAAAGCTCCAGCCCTATAAACTGTGACCGAAATAGTTCCTGGGAATTCAAATAAAAAAATCCTTCCCTAGAAGTGAAGAAAAAGTGGCTGGGCATAATGGCTCACGCCTGTAATCCCAGCATTTTGGGAGGCGGAGGCAGGCAGATCACTTGAGGTCAAGAGTTTGAGACCAGCCTGACCAACATAGTGAAACCCCATCTCGACTAAAAATACAAAAATTGGCCAGGCATTGTGATGGGCACCTGTAATCCCAGCTACTCATGAGGCTGAGGCAGGAGAATCGCTTGAACCTGGAAGGTGAAGGTTGCAGTGAACCACTGCACTCCAGCCTGGGTGACACAGTGAGACTCCATCTCAAAAAAAAAGTGAAGAAAAAGTGGAAAAGGGGCTGGAAGGGGCATAACCCCCCTCTGCAATGTGACTGTGCTTCATGAGGGTATTGCAAAATCAGTTTAGTAGAATATAACAATTTACTAATAAAAATGAAATAAATAAAATAAAAACAAGTAGAAAACATCCAAGGTACACACACACACACATACATATTCATGTTATAACATATCTTTCTTTCTATGGGATCCTGTCAAGAAAGTTTGTAAAACACTGCTCTGGAGACAAATATTCATCACTTTTAGAAAGCAGAAAGCACAGGCAGGAAGGAATAGAACTCAGCAGACAAGCTGTGGGGAAACAAGACCCTAAAGAATACTCTAGAGCTCAGGCTGCTGCCAAAGAATTTTAAAGCAATAGATTTACAAGGAGTCTTTGGTAAACAGGAAGGTGGCGCATAAGAGGACCATTCATCCAAAAGGAGAAGGTAAATTCAAAAGCTGTACGTGTCACATTGCCTGTTTTTCATGCTGCCCCAGAAAGCCGTAGAAAAGGTCTCTGCTGAAACATTGGCCACCTCTGTGGTAGTTCTTCCCTGTCTCTAATGCCTTTTCTCTGCTTTTGAGATCAGAGGGCAGTGTGGGGTGGCACCGGAGAGATGGCAGCATTTGTATGAAGTTTAAGCACACCCAGGAAGCAAGGTAAGGGCTGGATAGAGAGCCCAACTTTGTGTACTCCGGACTGCTAAGCAAGGACACTTATTCCAGGGGAGGACTTTTGAGTTCGGGAGTCAAACTTTTTCATCTTCTCCTGTGAGATGTAAAAGAAACATTGAGAGGCCAGAAGAAGGTATTCCTTTAAGTTCTATCAATGCCGTGCAGTGAAACTTAGCGGTGATGTAAGCGTCCTGTGTTGAGCTACCCAATACGGTAGCTCCTAGCCACATGTGGCCCCTGAGCACTGGAAATGTGGTCAACGTGATTGAGCAACTGAATTTTAAATTTAATTTAATTTTAACTGTCATTCGTATTTAGATAGCCGCACATGGCTAGTGGCTACTGCATTAGACAGAACAATTCTAACATTTTGTGATTTTTTTTGATGCAAAATAACCTGGGTGTAAGTGATTAATCTTGTGACCAGGTCTATGTACTGAGTTTTATCTAAATTATTTGAGATAATCATAAACTCAAGGACATCTTTTAGCTGATTATATCTACTATGAAAAAGGAAATTTGCTGGATTGATTCATTATTATTTATATGCTTAAACACTCAAATTGTATCCTGGTATTAATGGTTTAAAGAGTCTTTGGTTATTTTAATGTTTTTCTTTCCTGAAATGAAAAGGAAACTGCCGTGAAATAGAAAAGACTGGTGTTAAATGCACCTAGTTGCAATGTTAAGCAAGTCATGATTTAAAAAACAGCCTGTGTTTAGTCAGATACCATCACCCGAAGAGAGTTCTAGAGCAGTTTTCTAGTAAGTCTGTAAGGTGGAAATTTACTACGTCTGCGATGGGAGCAGAAGTCATGATGTCACAGGTTCCGTGAAGTGGAAACACAGTCGAACACCCAGGGGCTCGGATCAGCTCAGCGAGGCCCTACCACTGTGTGCATTTTTACATTTTGGCTTCAATTTCTTGTTTTTATGCCTCTACCTTACCTGATACCCTGCTTGTTTAGTCACAGACTATGCACCCGACTGCTGCTGCTCAGTCCAGGGAAAATGAAAGTTGGAGTGCTGTGGCTCATTTCTTTCTTCACCTTCACTGATGGCCACGGTGGCTTCCTGGGGGTAAGTTGGTGCTATATCTCATATCTCTTCTCAACTATCTCTCCTCTCTCCTTCTGGCACTTTTAGAACCCCTCACTCTTTAGGGGACTGCAACTGCATAATTTAATGTACTTGAGATCCGAAGTCCTGAGTTCTCGTTTCAACATGACCAACATTCATTGTGTGGCCTTGGATAAGTAAGTCATTTCATCTCTTCGGAGTTTAGATGATCAAACTGCAAAAGAAGGATCTTTGATTAAACTATCTTAGAGATCTTTTCCAGTTCAACATATTCTCTACTATGGCTTCTTGGATGCAGAAAAGTCACACAGATGGACATTAGCAATTCTTAGACACTCTCTTCCCTATCTACACTCGCTTTCGTGATGCTTTCATCTAGGATCATGATTTTAATATTCTCTACATGCTGATGACTCCCAGCTGTATAGCTCCATCTCAGACCGTTCCTCTGTCCACACTCACATGTCCATTACCTGCGTGTTATTTCCAGCTGGGCACCCAGTGGACCTCCGAACTTCATTTGTCCGAAATCGAACCCACTCCTTCTCGCCTGTCTCAGCAGGTGGTATCACTATCTTTCCAGCTACTAAGGCAAAAAAACCTTAAGAATCATGCTTGACTCTTCTCACATTCCATATCTAAACCACTGACATTACTTTTTAAGCTTTACCTTTAAAATATATCCGGAATTCAAAAACTTCTCACTACTTCCGTGGCTGCTACCTTGATCCACACTTTCATTGTCTTTCACCTGCATAATTTCAACAACCCCTGAAATACACTCATTGCTTCTGTGCTTATCTGTTCTTAGCAGGGCTTCAGGATCGAGCCTGCTACAAAGTAAGTTACAGCATGTCTTTCCCCTGTTCAGAGCTCCCCAGCGGTTTCTCATCTCACTCGAGGAAAAGATAAAACTCTTTCCGTGGCCTATAAAGGCCTGCACAACCTGCCTCCCCAGACACCCTCTGACCCCACCTCCTGTGCCTCTCCTCTCTCTCTCCTCTCTCCGCGGCTCTCGTGTCCTCATTCTGCCTTCACCTGCCAGGCATACTCTTACCCTTCAGGTGTTTGCTCAAAAGTTGCTCCAGTGAGGCCTTCCCTGACCGCCTCTCCACCATCCCTGGCTTGGATTTTAGATTCATGATTTTAAATCATCTGGGAAACTGGGTGAGGCCTTATGAAGCACAACTCTTCAAAGTCTCACCATAACTATTTGTTTTCTTTTTAACAGAGAAATGATGGCATCAAAACAAAAAGAGAACTCACTGTGAATAAGAGAAAAGATCTAGGTGAGGCTCTGTCAGACAGCATGGTGCAGTGGATTTTGGTGTCAAGGGACCAGGGTTCTAATCCCAGCAGTGCCTCTGACTGGTTGTATGATCCTAGGCATATTATTAAACATCCAAATATGTACAAGGAGAATGACAGTAATTCCTATGAGCAGGACATTTGTGAAGATTAAATAATATCATGAGAGCATAGCGTCTTACATCAGACCTGGCAAGCAGCTGTTCACACATGCCCTTTTCTTCTGTGCCTTGATTCTAACAATGTAATTAATGGCCATAGTTCCAGTCTGGAAATGAATTGTGTTCTGAAATTTAGTTTGTGGATCCGATGTTTCTAGTGCTGAACACATTTCCTCATAGAAACAGTGATGCACATGTGGTTGTTAGGTTCCTGGATCAGTCCACAACAGCTTTTCTATCATGCAATGAATCTGCCATACAGCAATCTGCTAATAGTACCGTAGCACCTATCACCATGCAAGGCTACACTTCTTCGGGAAAATGAAATCAAAATTTCAACTTGTAATGACATGAATACAATTTTCCTGACAGTAAAAATAACAATAAAAATATAGCAACTATTATTGGGATGTTACTATGTGGCAGGACTATTTGAAGTGCATTAGTTGAATTAAACCCTCACACTGACCCTCTGAGTTAGGTACAGCAGTCATCTTTATTTGACAGATAGTGAAACTAAGGCACAGAACTAGCAGCAGGGACCAGGATTCAAATCCAGTCAATCTGGCTCCACAACCAGTGCCATTAACCCCTGACGATGTGAGCAAGGCCACCCTTTTCCCTGTTCCCCACTCCTCACCTGCTTGGACAGTAGGAATGGGACTCACGTCAGCTCCCACCGCTCAGAGAGGACTTTCAATGCCTGGGGAAGAGGCTCCAGTCTGTAAGGAGATGGGAGAGTAAGAGATGGGACTGGGGTGCAATGGTGTGGGATGTCGAGTCTTTCACAGGTGAGCTTTGGGGGACCTTGAAGCCCCTGGGAATTTCATGCCAAGTTTTATGTGAATGGACTTCAGTGAATTTTGGATGGGAGAAGACTTATAGGATTCCCCTCCTTTCCCTGTCAAAATCAGTTAATGGCTTCTCCGTGGGGAAAGAAAAGGTGCTGTTCAGAAATGATGAGCTGGAGGTGAGGGTGCATCAAGCCTCAAGGGAAAGTTTAGTTTTGTTTTGCTTTTGGATTTCATATAAATACCCAAACTCAGCTAACAAATGGAATATTTTCACAGGAGAAGAAAGGGCTCTTTGTAAGTGTGAGATTGAGGGGTCTTATATTGGAGATACTTCAGGGAGATCAGAGCTGGGGGCGGGGGAGGGAAGGTTGACTTGGATTTCCTCACCTGTTCCCCCTTCAGTCTCAATACCTGAAGCTTGACTGTGGGTGCGCCGTGAGGAGCTGTGTAACATTGAGAGAGTGATTCTGGGGAGGGACAGGCAGCACCGGGGCAGCTGGCCTGGCAGAAGTGAGAGGACAGACGTATATTCGGCATGTGTGGGAGCCATCGGCTTGTGTTTATCCTGGGTATTCATTTTTAGTCCATGTTTGGATGAGAGGAACTCAAGAACAAGCAGCGTGATAGAGTCCCTGATCTTCAGGCTGAATTTGATGATTGTTTCTCAGTCACTTCCTCAGTAATATTTTCCCCATGGATAGAAAAAAAGGTTTCTGACTCTCTTTCTCTCTTTAGGCCCAGTCCAAGAATATGAGCTGCTGCTTCAGGTGACCTATAGAGATTCCAAGGAGAAAAGAGATTTGAGGAATTTTCTGAAGCTCTTGAAGCCTCCATTATTATGGTCACACGGGCTCATGATTATCAGAGCAAAGGCTACCACGTGTAAGTGGCTCTCAGTGACTGGATATGTAAATGGAGAAGGCGGGTGTATCAGTCAGGGTTATGCTATCAGGTTGGGTTATGCTGTGGAAACAATCATCCCTACAATCTATGTGATTTAAAAGAATAAACGCTTTATTTCTTCTTCATGCTACGTGTCCATTGCAGATTGGCAGAGGGCTGTTTCTGTTGCCACCAGTACGCAGAGTGATGTATCAGACCCTATCTCATATATACCCATGCTAAGTCAAAAATAAATGAAACACTGGAGAGTTTTCCATAGGCAATTAAATTCTCTGACTCAGAAGTGACCACAGTAATTCTACCCACAACTTATTGGTTAGAACTGGCTCCGTGGCTCCACTTAACTTCAGGGGACTAGGATATGCAATCCTGTGTACCTGGAAGATGGCAAGAAATATTTGGCAAACAGCACTAATAAGCAAAAGGCGGGGTTCAGAGAAGTTAAATTATTGATCTAAAGCAGTGATTCTTAAAGCGTGGTCCCCAGGCTAGCAGTAGCAGCAGCAGCAGCATTAGGGAACTTAACAGAAATGCAAATTCTTCATTCATCTTGACTTAGAGGATCAGAAACTCCAGGGTGAGATCTTCCAGGTGATTCTGTTGTGCAATAAAGCTTGAGAACCATTCACTGCACACTGTGCATATTTTCACAAAGGTATCCGGTGACTTTGCCCTGCTTTTTGATCTACTGAAAAAAAATGACTTCGGTGGGAATTTCAGGTGTGATAGAAGAGGGCAGGCATAGAAGATTGCTACTAGAGAAACTTTTCATCATGACTTTCCCCGAAAATGTTTCTCTGCCTTTGTCATCTTGCTTATAAGGCCTACCTGGGAGTGGTGGCAGGTGGATGGAAAGGAGTCTCCAATGAGATGGTGGTCAAATACCCTCTAGAATCCTTTAAATATCTCTCCTATTACAAATGTCCTCTTCTGCTTCTCTCTTCCATTGCAGTGGCTATGTATGGAGCATACATCCTTCTTTTGCATGCTAATCCCAGCCATTGTAGCTTTATGTTTGTTAGCTTTCCGATACTAACCTCAGAATTTATTGAGTTGGACATTTCCTTACCTTAAATATATTGCCATCCTGGCTTCATCCTTCTGGCTTTTGGTGAGAAATATTACCATTATTTTACTTTTAATGGCAAAAAATTGTTATTACTTTTGCACCAATCAAATCTTTGGTCCAGATTCCATGTCAGCGCTAAGGATCAGAAATCACTACTCAGGGCTGGGTGCAGCGGCTCATGCCTGTAATCCTAGCATTTTCGGAGGCCAAGGCAGGCAGATCACTTGAGCTCAGGAGTTCAAGACCAGCTGGCCAACCTGACGAAATACTGTCTCTACTAAAAATACAAAAATTAGCCAGGGGTGGTGGTGCATGCCTGTAATCCCAGCTACTCAGGAGACTGAGGCACAAGAATCACTTGAACCCAGGAGGCAGAGTTTGCAGTGAGCTGAGATCATGCCACTGTATTCTAACCTGGGCAACAAATCAAAACAAAACTCATAGAAGATGTGGGAAGTTAATGTGAAAAATAAACATATAAAAAATAAAATCACTGCTCAGCAGTAGTCAGTTTATAAACCAGAATCCAGGAGACTGAGTTCTATTTTTTTGGGCAGACTGCAACAACCTGAATGGGGTCCTGCAGTGTACCTGTGAAGACGGCTACACCTGGTTTCCTCCCTCATGCCTCGATCCCCAGAACTGCTACCTTCACACGGCTGGAGCACTCCCAAGCTGTGAATGTCATCTCAACAATCTCAGCCAGAGTGTCAATTTCTGTGAGAGAACAAGTAAGCAACAAAGAATGCTCGGGCTGGGTCTTCTCCCACCCCAACATGCAACAGAGAAGGGACTCTGGCTCATCGTCTTGCTAGTCACTGTTTGTTTACAGGGAGATTGAGGGACAGTGATTATATATTATGTTGGGCCTGGCTGGACACAGTGAGAGTTTTCATAGTACAGAAGATCCAGAAACACATGTGAGGGTCACTTCAACCTTTGGGTCCATCCAGCTCAGCTCTGCAATCATATGATTCTATTGAGATTGAGGGAGAGTTGCTAAAATTCCAAAATGAGGAACTGCTTGAGTAAGCAACATTTGTCTTCCTACTCTCTTTTCACCTCTTTTGCCAACATCAATTTCAAGAAAAGGGAAGTCTAGAGATGTGAATGCAGGGAGGAACACACAGTGAATCATTCCATTAAAAGAAATGCTGTCAATTGTCAACAAATATGTGTACTGAATGCCTTGTTAAAACAAAACAAAAGCTAAAAGTCTAGCTTAGGAAACCAGTGGTAGCTGAGGGAGCTATGGCTAACTTAGGTTTCTGTTCAATGAAAGATGAGATTAGCCAAATGACACAGACTCCAGGGCATGAAAGACTTTAAAAAGCTCCTGCAATGATTACTTCAGTTAACTGGAAGCCCCAGATATTGGTGGAACTGAGCAAAGAGTGAGCCTGAAATAGCCCAGCTTAATTGGGAATACTGGCTCTCCTTCCTGGGACTACAGCAATTCAGGTTATGGCAATACATTACTTATTAAGCACCATCTTTATACCCAGATCAGAGGCAAATTCTAGGAGGACATGAAGAAGAATTTCTCTTGCTGTCTATGAATTAAGAGACTCATTGGAGAGGCCAGGCTGTAAGCAAGAAAGAAAATAATGTCATTTCTTCAACAAATGTTGATGAAAGCCTATGTTTTGAAAGATGGGCACAGCAGCCTACACCTGTAATCCTAGCACTTTGGAAGGTTAAGGCAGGCTGATTGCTTGAACTCAGGAAGAGTTCGAGACCAGCTTGGGCAACATGGCGAAAACGTATCTCTGCAAAAAATACAAAAATTAGCTGGGTGTGGTGGTGTGTGCCTGTAGTACCAGCTACTTGGGGGGCTGAGGGAAGAGGATTGCTTGAACCCAGGAGGTTGAGGCTGCAGTGAGCCAAGATCGTGCCACTGCACTGTAGCTCAGGACAAAAAGTGGAGACCCCTGTCTCAAAAAGAAAGAAAGAAAGAGAAAGAAAGAAAGAAGAAAGAAAGAAAGAAAGAAAGAAAAGAAAGAAAGAAAGAAAGAAAGAAAGAAAGAAAGAAAGAAGGGGGAGGGGAGGGGAGGGAGGGGAGGGAGGGGAGGGGAGGGGAGGGAGGGGAGATGGTCTTATGTCTAACTGCCTTGAAAGATGCTGCCACCAAGCTGCTGGATCAGACAGGGATGACACTTATGAGGAGCTTCCCACAGTACTGTGGAGATGTGCATAGATGAGACGTACACAAATCAATGTTTAGGAATATGTAAGAGGCTGGGAGGGAGATAGGGATAAAGTACTGTAGGAATTTATAGGAGAGAAAGACTCTGCATCTGAGGATTAGAGAAGACCTTTGTGGAAGAGATGACATTTGATTAGGTCCTGAATGAAGGATAAATGGGATTTGTCCACATAGAGAATTGTCCCAGTGCAGAGAAGTACTGGCAATGGGTAGGTAAGGAAGGTGTTGGAGTTAGCAAGTAGTGCTGCTGTTAGTGTTGTCGTTTAATTTTTAATAGGGACAATGCTTAAGCTTATTGCCTAGATGAAGACACATTTCAGTGTTCAGTGAATGCTTTCGTTAGTGACACATGAGAGGCCACGCATTTACCTAGTTTTAAGGTTGCCTTGACTACCAGTACTTCCCTATTAACTGTTCCAAATCTGCAATTGAAAACTCTGGTTTTATGTATGCATCCTGTGTTATTTTATGTGAATATTTCTTATGAAAAAAATTTGAAACATCACTGTTGAATAGATGACTCCAAATTGTACTTCTATAATTGTATGCTGCTAATAAAATCAAGTTAGAAATATATTATATCTATAAACTTATTTTTATTTCCTACAGAGATTTGGGGCACTTTCAAAATTAATGAAAGATTTACAAATGACCTTTTGAATTCATCTTCTGCTATATACTCCAAATATGCAACTGGAATTGAAATTCAAGTAAGCTCTTTCTACTCATTATATAAGGAATTGTTTGCTACGCTCAAGTTCAAATGTTTTCAATTCAGCATGTATATTTAATATATATTCTTAATTATTCATTTTCAGTGAGCTATTACAGAGCAGTTATTTGCTCTGCCCACAGTTGAAATTCCCTGAGCATCTTCTTTCTAGGAAAGTTTAGCAGCTGACTTCTTTGCACTTTTGCTGTGTTCAGTTTTGCTCACTTATTTGAGTAATATACTAAGACTTCTTGATTATTTTCTCTTTTTATTTTTTATAAAAAATTTTTATGGGCTGGGTGCAGTGGCTCACACCTGTAATCCCAGTATTTTGGGAGGCTGAGGTAGGCAGATCACTTGAAGTCAGGAGTTCGAGACCAGCTGACCAGCATGGTGAAACCCAATCTCTACTAAAAAATACAAAAATTATCAGGGCATGTGACATACACCTGTAATCCCAGATACTCAGGTGATGAGGCATGAGAATCGCTTGAACCCGGGAGGTGGAGTTTGTAGTTAGCTGAGATTGTGCCATTGTACTCCAGCCTGGGTAACAAAGTGAGACTCCACCTCAAAAAAAAAAAAAAAAAAATTCGTGATCTAAGCTCAATTGTCAGCATTTGGGATTTGTTCTATAAAGAAAACTCTGTTGTTAGAGAGTGAAGAGAGTTAATAAGCAAAACTCTCAATTTTATAATAAAGTCACATAAAAACTAGATCAGTGTCCCTCGACCTAGGATGCTGGCTCAGGTATAGCTCTAACTGAAGACCCGAGCAAATACTTAATAGATGGATTCACTCTAAGTACCTGTAAAATTAATAGCCAAGGAAAAATGGATTTTGGGTAAATTTATTCTATGATCTGGCATCAAATTCATCTCCTATTCTAAGCAGTTGGTTATTCACAATATATTAGCAATCTCAAACGTACATTTTATACATGTATATGTATGGATATGTGTGTGTGTGATACATTCACAACTGTTATTTTAACTGTATTTGTATGACATGCAATTATTTCCCGCTGTATCTCTTTTCGTTACTCCTTTGCTACTGTTGATTTATTTATTGTCTGTTTCAACTTTTTGCTCAAATGTCTTTCTGAAGTATGGGAAGAAGAATTAACACATTGCTCTTTGTTCTCTTTCTAAGCTTAAAAAAGCATACAAAAGAATTCAAGGTTTTGAGTCTGTTCAGGTCACCCAATTTCGGTAAGTAACACAATGGTCTTAGAAGGGCATCTAAGAATTGGGCGCCAGTTCTGCAGAAGGCAGAGTGCTGTTTTTAGATGACCCTGACAGAAAACAGGACAGAATTCATCTTTATAGTAGGATTTTTACTAAGTGAAGAAGGATCTGTAATGCTTTAAAAAGTCTGAAGAGGAAAGCCTGGATTCTTAAATGAGTTTAGGACCTTAAATTTTTTTTTGACAGAGTCACTCTGTAAAAATTAAAATTAATTTTTAATTTAAAAATTTAAAATTTAATAAAAATTTTTAAATTAAATTAATTTAATCACCCAGGCTGGAGTGCAATGGCGCAATCTAGGCTCACTGTAACCCTGCAACCTTTGCCTATGGGGTTCAAGAGATTATCCTGCCTCAACTTCCCAAGTAGCTGGGATTACAGGCACCCACCACCACATCCAGCTAACTTTTTTATATTTTTAGTAGAGACAGGGTTTCACCATGTTGGCCATGCTGGTCTCGAACTCCTGACCTCAGGTGATCTGCCTGCCTCAGCCCCCAAAGTGCTGGGATTTCAGGCATGAGCCACCACATCTGGCCTAGGACCTTAAATATTGAAAAGCATTCTCAAAACTGTGGGTCAGTGAGTAGAAGTACAAAACAATAGTAGTAGGGCAGAAACTTGGAAGAAGGCAGGAGATCATGGTGCTCGTCCAAGGGAAAAAGTGAGGGCTGGGGATAAGGGTTGTGGGTTGTCGAAGGGTGGATTTTCTCCTTCAGCAACCACAGGAGATATGATGCCTCATAATTCGGAGCCAGAAGTGGGGCTTTGGGTGAAATATCTTTGCACAGACATCATGTATATATCATAGTTCAAAACCCAGTAGTCATTGTTTACAGCAAATAAAGAAATATTTAGTAAATTATCTTTTTGTTTATGCCTTAATTCCAAAAGTTGTTTAGTTAGTTATCTACGTGTACATTAATTACTAACTATTAATAGTCTGTCTGCTTGTTAGAGAAAGTGGCTTAGAGGTCAGAGAACTTGACTTGTTATATTTTTTTCACAGTTAACTTAAAAACACCCATAGGAAATTTTTCTTTTCTTTTCCTTTTTTCTTTTTTTTTTTTTTTTTTTTTTTTTGAGATGGAGTCTCGCTTTGTCACCCAGGCTTGAGTGCAGTGGCACGTTCTCGGCTCACTGCAACCTCCACTTCCCAGATTCACTCCATCCTCCTGCCTCAGCCTCCCGAGTAGCTGGGACTACAGGTGCCCACCACCCCATGCCTTGGCTAATTTTTTTTTTGTATTTTAGTAGAGACAGGTTTCACCGTGTTAGCCAGGATGGTCTTGATCTCCTGACCTCATGATCTGCCTGCCTTGGCTTCCCAAAGTGCTGGGATAACAGGTGTGAGCCACTGCGTCTGGCCAACCCATAGAAAATTTTCAACAGCATTTGCTATAAACACATTGTCCTGGGCATTGTCCTTTTAAGTCATACATGTATAGTTTTCTTTAAAATTCAATACTAGCAAAAACACTGCTTCTTTTTTTATATTGAGATTTATATAGTTAATCATACTTTCAATATTCATATTTTTCTTTTCTGTTATCCTTGTTTTCTATCTATACTTCTACTTTATATTCTATCATGTATATCTTATAAGCTGTCTGCAATAATTTGTAGACAAAATCACAGTAAAAGTAGGCACAAGTCTATAAACTACAACTTTTGAGGTTTTACTTTTGTTTTGCTTCATTTTGTTTTAATATGGGGTCTCACTCTGTTGTCCATGCTGGAGTGGAGTGGTGCGATCTCAGTTCACTGCAGCCTTGACCACCTGGGTTCAAGCAATTCCACCTATGTCTCCCTGGTAGCTAGGACCACAGGCATGTGCCATCATGCTTGGCTAATTAGTTGAGGTCTTGCTACGTTGCTCAGGCTGGTCTTAAACTCCTGGGCTCTAGCGATCTTCCTACCTCAGCTTCCCATAATACTGAGATTACATGCATGAGACACCAAGCCCAGTCTAAAGTTTTACGTTTTGCATATATGATTTAAAATAAATGTCTTTTAAAAAAATTCTTTTGAAAAATAAAGAAGGTTTTCACCATGTTGACCTGGCTGGTCTCAAACTTCTGGCCTCAAATGATCCACCCACCTTGGCCTCCCAAAATGCTGGAATTACAGGCATGAGTCACCATGCCCAGATTAAAATAAATCTTAATCTCTCATTGTATTTACTTATCTGTCAAACAGGACAGTTATATACCTGTGGAACCTGGTTTAACTTCATTAAATCAAATCAATAATAAGCAGGAAAATACTTCGTAATCAATAGAAGGGACATATCGATGCAAAAGTATTGCGACCATCATTACACAAAAGGGTGTCTGCACTTATTTATACATTGTGAGCAGAAGTTCAATGTAGTACGAATTTGAGCTGCAGAGCTTCTGATCAATTAGTAATGAATAATTTTCTGACCCAACTTCTCATTGGGCCTCAGTTCTCTTATCTATAAAATGGGAATGATACACTGCTTATCTTGTGATTTATTATTGCAGGATTGACTTAATATATGTGATCTCGTGCTTTCATGGTTTCAAACACATCTGTATGCTGATAGATTCTAAATTTATTACTTGAGCTTGGGCACTCCCCTTAACTCCAGACCCAAATATCCAACTGCCTACTTGAAAATCTCCACTTGGTTTTCCAGCTGGCATGTCAAATGTCACATGTTCAAACTGGGAATCCTCTGACTCTCCCCTTCCTAACCTATAGCTTATTTTCCCCACTGTCTTCCCTACTTCCATTACAGCAATGCTATTCTTCCACTTGCAGAGACCCAATCCTTGGAGCCATCCTGTGCTATAATTTCTTTTATTGAGGTATAACTTGCACACCGTTATGTGCTCAAACTTTGGGTACAACTCGAGCAGCTTTGACAAAAGCTTGTGCAAGTCCCTTCCTATCAAGATGGAGCATTCTCACAACCCCAAAAGTTTAGTCTATTCCAGAACTTCACGTAAATAGAATAATCCAGTTTTTTTTTTTTTTTCGTGTTTGGTTTCTTTCACTCAGCATAATGTCATTGAGATTCATCCTCATTTTTCTATCAGTGGTTCCTTCCTTCTTGTAGCCCAGTAGTACTCCATTGTAAGAATATACAAAAACTTGCTTTTCCATTCCTTGGAATTATTGACTAATTTCTTTCTTTCATACCCCAAATCTTCTCCATTAGTAAGTTCTATGGCTCTAGCTCCAAATAAAACCTGAATTTGACCACATGCACAGCTACCCAACTAGTTCAAGCCACCACCAGCTCTTTCCTAACTGGGTTCCCTGTTCCTTGCTGGCTTCCCTTCCATCTGTTTTCTACACAGCAGCCCTTATGGTCTTAAAAGATAAATCTTATGATACCACTACCTTTTAATAAAGAAGAAAACTTTTTAATAAAGAATGAAATCCCAACTCTAATGTCCTATGAGATCTGGCTCCTGGTACCACTCCAATATCATCTCCTGCTATTGTTCCCTTGCTGTTGAATTTCAATCATCCTAGTATTTAAGCTTGTCAAACTCACAGGCATTTTCCTGCCTCAGGACCTTTACGCATGCTGACATTCCACACCAATGTTCTTTGCATAGCTGGCTTTTTTTTCTTTGCATAGCTGGCCGCAGGCCTCAGCTTCAAAGACCCTCAGCACAAAAAAGCCTTCACTAACCAGCTTTATTTAATGTGGGGTCCCATAATTATATCTGTATATATAGATATTCCCAGTGAGCATGGCTAGGTGGAGGGTAAGTATATATACAGATAAATTTATATATATATGTATGTATTTTTGGTGGATACTTGTTTTTTATTTGCCTTGCCTTGTCCACTAGAATATAAGCTCTGTTTGCTTTATTCCTGTGGACCCAATGCCATGTACACATATGATAGGCCCTGAGTGAATGAACGAATAAGTAGTGAATCTCATTTCTCTTTCCCCATAATCACTGCAGAAATGGAAGCATCGTTGCTGGGTATGAAGTTGTTGGCTCCAGCAGTGCATCTGAACTGCTGTCAGCCATTGAACAGGTTGCCAAGAAGGCTAAGACAGCCCTTCACATGCTGTTTCCATTAGAAGACTGCTCTTTCAGAGTGTTCAGAAAAGGTAATGCTGGATTCCCATCCTCTGCTTAGGTTAAGAGACCCCTTTAATTAGTAGTTCATTTGTGTCCTCAGGAAGTAGATTTGAGACATTTCAATAAAGAATTGTTCTCTAACTGCCTTTCAGTACAAACAGGCAGCTGTTTCCCCGCACCCCGCCATGATGAAACTTAACTTCAACTGACTATTTCAAATTCTTGCTAGTTGGAAATCTGATCTGTACCTCTTAGTGTAAACAGTGTGGAGAACTGACTTCCCTGCAGGCTGTGAGGGAAAGGGCTCAACAATAGTTGACTGGTATACGTGTTGAAAGCGTCCTAAGGCTGACAATATTCCTAAGTCGCAATCCAAGAAATCATGTCTTTAACACATATAAAGACAGACAGACAGACACAGACAGACAGACACACACACACAGTTTTTCTTCATATATTTATCTTTTCCTTTTACATTCAGTCTTACGCCTTTCCTACCAAAATTTGTACCACTCTCTTTCAACAACATTTATTCGATAAATATTTACTGAGAGTCCAAAGTGTCTACATAGTTAAAATGCAGCAATGGTGAAAACAAACAAAAATCTTAACCCTGACTGGGTGCAGTGGCTCACATCCGGAATCCTAGCACTTTGGGAGGCCAGGGTGGGCAGATCATTTGAGGTCAGGAGTTCACGATCAGCTTGGCCAACATGGTGAAACCCTGTCTCTACTAAAAACACAAAAGTTAGCCAGGCCCGGCGCAGTGACTTACGCCTGTAATCCCAGAACTTTGGGAGGCCAAGGCGGGCAGATTGCATGAGATCAGAAGTTTGAGACCAGCCTGGCCAACATGGTGAAATCCCGCCTCTACTGAAAAAAAAAAAAAAAAAAAAAAAGTGTTAGCCAGGCGTGGTGGTACGCACCTGCAATCCCAGGTACTTGGGAGTCCAAGGCAGGGGAATCGCTTGAACCTGGGAGGTGGAGGTTGCAGTGAGTCGAGATCGCTCCACTTAACTCCAGCCTGGGTGACACAGCAAGACTTGGTCACAATAAATAAATAAATACATACATACATACATACATACATAAATAGCCAGGCATGGTGATGTGCACCTGTAATCCCAGATATCAGGAGGCTGAGGCAGGAGAATCACTTGAGCCTGGGAAGTAGAGGTTGCAGTGAGCAGAGATCACACCACTGTCCTCCAGCCTGGACAACAAGAGTGAAACTCCATCTCAAAAAAAAAAAAAATCATAGCCCTTGTGGATCTTTTAGTTAATGTCTCTATCTCCTAGTTCCAATCATGGTAAGAATGCATTACTAAGAGCCATCAGCAAGAGTACCAATTGGTTGCAATGTGAGAAATGCTTAAAGGAGTACAGGTAGGAAGTGCTACTCACAAATAACAATTGCCCATCTTTTAACCATATCATTACTGCTTTATTCTATAGTGTCTGGAAAATTGTCTGGCTTTCTAATGTTCCTTTAAAGAGAAAAAATATTTCCTGAGAGTGATCACATCATTCCTTATTATCACCTAATACTTACTAGTTGATAGCCCATTAAAGGTGATATTGTTGGCACAGATCAGACACCTGGAAGGAGGGGTCAGGAAGCTGGGCATCAAAGACAAACTTCTCCTACTTCTGAATTTTGCCTGGATTTCATCTCCAAAAATATGACTTCCAAAACAGTTAAACATGACTACATGGTGTATATAGAGTGCTAGGATATTCTAGGATCATTTTTCTTCGTTGTCTTCTTTTGTTTCCAGCCCAGTGTAATGACATTGTCTTTGGATTTGGGTCCAAGGATGATGAATATACCCTGCCCTGCAGCAGTGGCTACAGGGGAAGCATCACAGCCAGGTGCCAATCATCTGGGTGGCAGGCCATAAGGGAGACTTGCGTGCTCCCTCAGCTTGAAGAACTGAAGAAGGTGAGGCATTTTCACTTTGTAGACTTGCCCTGGTTTCGAGTTTCAGAGTGGCAATCTCCCAGTTAGCATGGCTAGGTGGAGGGTAAGTATACCTACGTGCATAACTGGCCAGTATGCAAAGAGCAAGGAGACTTCAGACCTTGGTGAACCCGTGGAGTCGTGCATGGGTGATAGCGTCTGGGCAGCAGAGTCTAGGTTGCAACTCAAAAGACAGAGCTGATAGTTTTCTCAGGCAGAGGTGTTGTGGAGGAGTGTATCAGTGCTGAGGAGGTCTGTGATGGATGGTAGAGCAGCAACTAAACTGGCCTCAGAAGTTCAGAAGACCTGGGAATTAAAGAGGAGTGAAGGTGTGAGTCATAAGCTAGCAGACTTCGTACAAGTAAGGATATATCTATATCAGAAATTAGGGCAAGGAGTGGGTCAGACAAAGGCGAACCTTATAAAATGACTGAACTGCAATGGACCTTAAGGGGCATCTGGTTTACCAACCTCATTTTACAGATCAGAAAACAAAAGACCAAGGGGTCAATAGTTCCTTTGGTAGCAATAGTTTTGAATTAGAAGCATGGTCACCTGACTCCCAGTCCAGTGCTGTATTAGTCTGTTCTCACATTGTTATAAAGAACTACCTGAGACTGGGTAGTTTATAAAGAAAAAGAGGTTTGACTCACCGTTGTGCAGGATGTACAGAAGGCGTATCTGGGGAGGCCTCAGGAAACTTACAATCATGGCAAGAGGCGAAAGGGAAGTAAGCACATCCTCATATGGTGACACGACAGAGAGAGAGAGAGAGAGAAAAAGAGAGAGAGAGAGAATGGGGGAGGTACTACACACTTTTAAACAACCAGTTCCTGTGAGAACTGTATCATGAAACAGCACGTGGGGGATGGTGCTAAACCATTAGAAACCACCTCCATGATCCAATCATCTCCCACTAGGCCCCACCTCCAACACTGGGAATTATAACTCGACATAGGATTTGGGTGGGGACACAGAGCAAAACCATATCAGGTGCTATGCCCTCCACATGATGCTCTCTTAGGAAGCTTCAAGTATTAAGACAAGGAAGATAGAAAGAAGGAAATAAATATCTAGGAATCAGAAGAACTCAAGTCACAGAAAAGAAGGACCCCAAGACCAGTTCACAGATACTGTTCAGCAAGTAGATTTCCATATTGAGCAGAACTTCTATTCCAACCAGAGACCTTGCTGCTGATGATGCAATAGAAAACCTCAGAATGGTATTCATCGGAGGACTGTGGAATGTTTACTTCTCCCTTTCTGGATCTCAGTTTCCTCATCTGTAAACTGGGAAAGGGGATTAGATTAGCTAGCTTCTGGGGTCTCTTCTTGCTTTTGCCTTCGTTGCCTCAATTCTGGACACGAGCAATAGTTGAGACTAGTTCGCTCCAGGCAGATCCCAGGTGCCTTGAACAGAAAACAGCATTGTCCGTTGAGAAGAACAAGAAGGAAAATGGGGAGCACTTGGGCTCCCAAGTGGACTTATGTTGAATGGAAGGGGACAACCCTTCTTTGTTGCTTTCCAAATTAGCCTAGTGTAGTAGAAGCAGATGGGAGCTTCAAGAAAGAAGTAAAACTCCAAATCTAGGGCTGGGCGTGGTGGCTCACGCCTGTAATCCTAGCACTTTGAGAGGCCGAGGTGGGCAGATCACAAGGTCAAGAGTTCAAGACCAGGCTGGCCAACATGGTGAAATCCCATCTCTACTAAGAATACAAAAACAATTATCTGGGCGTGCATGCCTGTAATCCCAGCTACTCAGGAAGCTGAGGCAGGAGAATCTCTTGAACCCAGGAGGCCGAGGTTGCAGTGAGCTGAGATTGCACCACTGTACTCCAGCCTGGGTGACAGAGCAAGACTCCGTCACAAAAAAAGAAAAAGAAAAAACTCCAAATCTTGTGACAAAACGGGGGCTGGCACAAGCCCAGTAGTCAAATCTCCATGTATGTTTCTCCCTTTTCCCATCTTACAAAGCATTCTCAGCGTAGTGTGGTGAACATAACACAGGATTAGTACCTACTCTAACATTTCCAGCTGAGTGCTCTTTGGAAGGTCATTAAATCTCATTGAACATGAGTTTCTGTATAATTAGGATAATAATTTATTTTAAAATGATTTTTAGTAAATCTTTTTAAGTTTCAGTTTCCTTAGCTATAAAATGAAAATAATAATGGTGCCTCCCTCAAAGAATGTTGAAAGAATTCAATCAATGAATCCCTGGTAAAGCATCTAGTGCAATGTCTAAAATATAGAAATCACTGAATAACAGCCTTTGTTACTATTGTTATGTAATTATCCTACATTAGAACACACCATACAAATGTTAGTTCTATATGGCCAAGACATTTGATTTAAATTTGATAAAACACAGCATGTCATTGTTTTCTAGAATGTAACCATTTTTGCTTCTAGAGTTTCAGTATGATTGCAGGCAATGCCACTGAGGCAGCTGTGTCATCCTTGGTGCAAAATCTTTCCGTCATCATTCGACAAAGTCCATCAACCACAGCGGGGAATCTGGCTTCGGTGGTGTCGATTCTGAGCAATGTTTCATCTCTGTCACTGGCCAGCCATTTCAGGGTGTCCAATTCAACAATGGAGGTATGGTCTGCCTGTGCTTAGGGGTCACTTTAAATGCTTGATCCCGTAGGAGGAATGACAAAGCCTTAAAGATGAGGAACTATTGGAAAAGAGAGAAAGCCATGTAAGAGTCCTTATGTGAACTTTACTGTGTCCTCTGAGGTATACAAGGAACTCGGGATCAATTGTGTGGGTTCAAAGGAAGACGGAGCTGCTCTTATGCAGATTACCTGGGCAGCACCTGGCTTAGAGGAGAGGGTGAGCTTTTGCATTATGTGCCACAGGTACTGACTTTTCAACATGTTTGCAGTCTATAATTTTTCTTTCCTGTGGCCACAAGCTCAGACTTGAACAGTGTATATTTTAAGAACTCCCTTCATAACAACTTCTCTTAACTGAAGAATTTATGGTTTATTTAAAGATTAACTTGCAAATTACATAAATGATACTTGGTCACTATAGGAAGTGCAAAATGAGCAAAAAGAAAAATAAAGTATCTGTAGCCTGCACTTTAAAATAGACATTTTAAAAGCTTACATTTTAGGTATCACCTCAGTACCTAGAAGAATGACAAGTGATATATAGCATGTGATCAATAAATATTTGTTCAATAAATATCCTTCCAAACATTTTGGATGTATACATTTTATATGTTAAAGGACACAATGTTTTACAAAATTGGATTATATAATATATGTTAAATCACACAATAATACTTAACTATATATGATTAAAATTGTTTCAGAAGTGACAGTAAATATCAGTAAGTTAAACTCCCTGAGTTAAAGAAAAGATACTCTAATTTGTTTTTTCAAAACCTGACCACATGTTGTTTACAAGAGATCAACTGAAACAAAATGACACTGCTAAAAATACAATGAAGAGTGAAAACAAAGCAGACAAACACAAAGCAAAAGAAAACAGTTTTCTAGGGGCAGTAGAAGTAGAACAATCATGGGATTCTGGGCTAGACGGCAGAGAGGGCTGGGTCAGGGTAAGACTCACTTGGAGTGACAGATGCTTGCGGCAGAATGTCTGGGAGCCAGCCCCATAAGCAAGAGAAGAGGTTCTTTGGGAAAAAGTAACAACTTCCAAGGATTTGCTTGGAAAATGAATCTCTCAGGCTAAGACTGACCCTTAAAACCCATGACAGTTCAATGCTTGGGTCCAGACTTTAAAAATTGTTTTGCTTTATGCGGTAGGAAACAAGAAACATAACAACTGTAGAAAACAAGAAACCTAAAAATGTGAGCATCTCTTATGTGAGTTTTGAACTTCTGGTGTTAGCAGAACAAACATAATATGGGAAAGCAGTACAAGGTAGTGTCTGCATCTTTGAGCCTCAGCCTGAATAGCAGTGCAGTCATGTTTGCCATCTCAGGGAGGAGGAAATGCGCATCACGTGTGCAGCTGAAATTACAGGATGCTTTCTCATTCGTCCTGAAGCCCTAGTGCATTTACAAATGCTCTGGGGTGATCACCCTGGAACTTACATGATTCTGCTGACCCAAGATTTTGCCCAAAGCTTCTACTGTACAGAGGAACTGAGCTAAATTTGATTGATGAGTTTTAATGTGGTTCGTGACTGAGCCAATTCTCTGGGCATTTTTCCTGTAATTAATGCTAATTACTATCCACTGCTAGTCTTCTTATCTGTTTATTCAAAAACACAAACCGGCCGGGCGCGGTGGCTCAAGCCTGTAATCCCAGCACTTTGGGAGGCCGAGACGGGCGGATCACGAGGTCAGGCGATCGAGACCATCCTGGCTAACACGATGAAACCCCGTCTCTACTAAAAGATACAAAAAACTAGCCGGGCGTGGTGGCGGGCGCCTGTAGTCCCAGCTACTCCGGAGGCTGAGGCAGGAGAATGGCGTGAACCCGGGAGGCGGAGCTTGCAGTGAGCCGAGATCGGGCCACTGCAATCCAGCCTGGGCGACAGAGCGAGACTCCGTCTCAAAAAAAAAACAAAAAAAACAAAAAAAACACAAACCGACTTTCATCCTTGTGTTTCAGGATGTCATCAATATAGCTGACAATATCCTTAATTCAGCCTTAGTAACCAACTGGACAGTCTTACTGCAGGAAGAAAAGCATGCCAGCTCACGGTTACTACAGACATTGGAAAACATCAGCACTCTGGTGCCTCCGACAGCTCTTCCTCTGAATTTTTCTCGGAAATTCATTAACTGGAAAGGGATTCCAGTGACCAAAAGTCAACCCAAAACGGATTACAGCTATCAGATTGAAATATTACCCCAAAATTCAAGTATTCCCATCAGAGGCCGTGTGTTAATTTGGAAAGACCAATTCCAGAGATCCCTTCCAGAAACTATTATCAGCATGGCCTCGTTGACTTTGGGGAACATTCTACCCATTTCCAAAAATGGAAATGCTCAGGTCAATGGACCTGTGATATCCACAGTTATTCAAAACTATTCCATAGATGAAGTTTTCCTATTTTTTTCCAAGATAGAGTCAAACCTGAGCCAGCCTCATTGTGTGTTTTGGGATTTCAGCCATTTGCAGTGGAACAATGCAGGCTGCCACCTAGTGAATGAAACTCCAGACACCGTGGTGTGCCGATGTACTCACTTGACTTCCTTCTCCATGTTGATGTCACCTTTTGTCCCCGCTACAATCCTCCCCGTGGTAAAATGGATCACCTATGTGGGACTGGGTATCTCCATTGGAAGTCTCATCTTATGCCTGATCATCGAGGCTCTGTTTTGGAAGCAGATTAAGAAAAGCCCAACCTCTCACACACGTCATATTTGCATGGTGAACATAGCACTGTCCCTCTTGATTGCTGATATCTGGTTTATTGTTGGTGCCACAGTGGATGCCATGGTGAACTCTTCTGGAGTCTGTACAGCTGCTGTGTTCTTTACACATGTCTTCTACCTCTCTTTGTTCTTCTGGATGCTCATGCTTGGCATCCTGCTGGCTTACCGGATCATCCTCGTGTTCCATCACATGGCCCGGCATTTGATGGTGGCTGTCGGATTTTGCCTGGGTTATGGGTGCCCTCTCATTATATCCGTCATTACCATTGCTGTCACACAACCTAGCAATACCTACACAAGGAAAGATGTGTGTTGGCTTAACTGGTCCAATGGAAGCAAACCACTCCTGGCTTTTGTTGTCCCTGCACTGGCTATTGTGGCTGTGAACTTCATTGTGGTGCTGCTAGTTCTCACAAAGCTCTGGAGGCCGGCTGTTGGGGAAAGACTGAGTCGGGATGACAAGGCCACCATCGTCCGCATGGGGAAGAGCCTCCTCATTCTGACCCCTCTGCTAGGGCTCACCTGGGGCTTTGGAATAGGAACACTAGTGGACAACCAGAATCCGGCTTGGCATGTTATTTTTGCTTTACTCAATGCATTACAGGTGAGAACAATAACAATAACCTATTGTATTGTCAAGTAACTGGAATAAGTAGAGAACTCAGATAGATAAAACCACTCTAGAGATTATCTCATCTCCCTGCCTCCAGCAAGAGCATCAGAAAAACTGCATGGAAACAATAAATAGAAAAACATTCTTTTTCTTACTTAGTTACTATCATACTGAAGCAGAATATTGGAATTCTTCAGTAACCCATTACAGGGCTTTAAATCTATTAGTTCTTATGACAAACAATCTTGCTGCTGACTCAGTTCTCTTTCTCTTATGCAGAACTCTGGGAAAAAAATAAACAGAGAAAGGGAAATATATTATAAGTACTTGTTGACTCTGAATGGTGCAAAGGAATTTCCTAGGGTGCAATAGAGAAGGGGCTAGCAAAATGCAACCAGTAGCCTGTTTTTGTAAATAAAGTTTTATTGGAATACAGCCATGCTTATTTATGTACATATGGTCTATGGCTGCTTTCACTGCAAGGGCAGAGTTAAGTAGTTGCAAAAGAAACTGTATAGCCCACAAAGCCTAAAGTACTTACCACCTGGCTCATCACAGAAAAAGTTTGCTAATCTCTGCTACAAAGAATCGGTTTTTACTTGGCACAGTCAGAGAGTGTTCAGAGAGGAGGTAGACAAAGCAGTCATTAGGTTTTGATGAATCTGGATGACAGCCTTCGATCCCAGTTCAGTGAAGGTTTTGTTGGACCACCTCAGACAATGACTCAGGGAAGCGGTGGTTAAACGTTTGAGCTCTAGAGTTAAATAGGTCTGGGCTCAAATACATCACTTTACAAACTGTTTGACCTCTAGCACATTGCTTAATCTTTCTGTCTCTCAATTCTCTAGTCTTTTAAATAGAGATAATAATACTTACATCATCAAATAAATATGAGGGTTAAATGAGATAATTTAGTACTTGTCGCATTGTCTGGTAAATAACAAATGCTCAATAGATGTTTCCTAAAACTAGTTGGTTCTCCATCTATTCAGCAGCCGGTGAACAGTCAGGTGCAAGTATGGAGGGCAATCATAGAGCATGCCCGTAGCAGTGACAAGTTTAGGGAGCTCCTGTTGGGGAGCAGGAGTACAGTCTCATGGTGATACACTGTCTGAACAAGCACCAACTGAAGGAGCTATGCCTGAGAGAAGGAATTCAAGGTCCATCAAAACATTTACCAAGGGTTCCCCAAGACCTGTACTGGAAGGAAAGGGTGCCGATATAGGTCATATCCCTCCACTTGGCCATAGGATTGGATCTCTGTGCCTACTGCCATCATAGATGCTTAGACATTAAATGCCTGGTCTAAAGAAAGACTAAGATACAGACAGAAAAGGATGCTATTTGTTTTGGGTTGGGACGGTACAATAGGGGAGAATGAAGCTCCACATGCAAAACTTCATTCACCGGGTCATTTGCTTATTTAGACATCAACAAAAAATTTTTTTGAGTACTTTGCATAGTGCCATGCACTTGTGGAGGCCGCACGGTGTTCTTGCTTTCAAGTAGACTACAGTCTCTTAGGGAGACAGACAAGAAAGCAGTTTCAATGTGGGGTGAATAGTGTTACATATAAATGCTTTCTTTTTTGGAAAAGAAAAATACAATACATGTGATTTATTCCTTTTTTTTTAAGGGATTTTTTATCTTATGCTTTGGAATACTCTTGGACAGTAAGGTATGTGCATTTATTTTTCTCATTAACCCCTAGCCCAGACATCTTAGGCCCCCTCCCCTTTGTTCTGAGGCCTTTATTCATGTAATAAGAGGTTGGACTATGGGTACTTTTGTAATAAAATTCTGTGCTTTTAGAGAGGTCAGGCTCAGTCAGAAAACAAAGGAACTAAACAGTCACTGCTGATAAAGCTGTATAGAACTAATCAAACATGTAATGTAAACGTTGTCGGAAAAAAGGGGAATTCTTTTTGTCTTTGACTTTTCTAATTTAAATTATGGTATGGCAGTAATTCCATAGCAAAATTGCTTTGCTAAGAGGTGAATTCTCTTTTGTTCTTTCAATTAGTCTACCCATTTATTTAGAATATGCTGAAAGATATATCTACTGCTATAATTGTAGAGTTTTAAGCAGTAAATGTTAGTAGCCTCTCACAGACTATTATTTTAAGTGAAGTAACTCAGGAATGGAAAACCAAGCATCGTATATTTTCACTCATATGTGGGAGATAAGCTTTGAGGATGCAAAGACATAAAAATGACACAATGGACTTTGCAGACTCAAGGGAAAAGAGTGGGAAGGGGGTGAGGGATAAAAGACTACAAATTGGGTGCAGTATATACTGCTCAGGTGATGGGTGCATCAGAATCTCACTAAAGAACTTACTTATGTAACCAAACACCACTTGTTCCCCAATAACCTATGGAAATAAAAATATTTTAAAAAGTAAAGTATACTGTTGAAGAAAAATAAACAAATAAATAGCCTCTCACATTAAATAAAATTCCCAGTGAAGAACAGTGAGTTTAAGTGAAAGATAATAGAAAAAAATTTTTAAATATACTTGTTTCATAAACCCAAGCATAAAACAATTCTGTTGGGAGAGGTGAAGGCAGTAAGCTAATAGATGTACAGTCTTTGGTTTAATAAGAAAATAAAAATATTCTATAATTAGCAAAATTGTTGCTAACTATAGGAACAATTTTGCACATGAACAAACCCCTATCTACAAAGAAGCAATTTGCTGTTCTTAATTGTACTAAATAATTGCCTTGTCTTACCATTCATGTGGTTAGGAAACCGTTCACTTCACTTCAAAGATACACTTCAATTTAGTAATTATTGCCAACTACTAATGTCTAAAATCTGAATGAGTATGGCATTTGGTACTGCTGTTCTTTGTTGAATTCTGGTTTTGTTTATAGGTAAAGAGATGAAGAAAATAATCTTTCTGCCAGATATCCATTCATGGCCTACTAAGTGCTTCTAGGAAATAATACTATTAAATAATCATTTCAAGCTGCAGTTATTCTTGATTTGTCTGCATATGATTGTATGTGTATCTCCTCAATATTTCTTTGTTTCCCTTATAGCTGCGACAACTTCTGTTCAACAAGTTGTCTGCCTTAAGTTCTTGGAAGCAAACAGAAAAGGTAATTATCTCCTATTGCCATGAATCCAATACATGAAGTTCCAGTTTTGCATTCTTCTCTTTATACCGTCTTGCTGCAAGTCAACTTCTGTGTAAACCCCTTGAATTTCTTTCACCATGATATTCCTGGTATCTGACATGGAGCCTGGCACATGAGCGACAGTAGAGTTGTTGAGTGAATGAGTGTTCAAATGAATGACTGTGAAGTCATGGAAACTTACAAGGATGCTTAAGTATGGAGGTCTGTGGGTGTTTGTGAGTGAACGCTTTTGAACAATGGCATTTACTTTAGTCTGACTTGCTTGTCAATATTTAGAACTAGCAAGGCCCTTTTCTTCATCTGATTTTCCAAACCTTCTGTAAACCATTTTTCCTTCTCTAGAAAGATAAAAGGGGAGATCTTGGTTACATTCTTGTCTTTAAATTTGGTCAACTTCTAATATATAAAATTATTATGTATTAATAATTTTCTTTTTTTAGGCGGATTCTGTTATTTGCAATCTTAGCTCTTAAGTCTACAAACTGACAAGTTTTTAAGGAAATGGAGGATTTCTGTTTCATTCTTTGCCATAAAAGTATAATCCATATGAGGATAGTATATTTAGAAACAAAAGTACTTGAACACATATTTTGTGTTTTCAATGTTATTTAGACTTTTGTTTTTCAGCAAGGCACTGAGGGCCTTTCAGAAAGAGTTCTAAAGCAGAGAATTTCTGTATTTTATGAAAGTCAACTGACTTAACTGCATCCAAACCTATACGGGTATTTAGAGATTTTTACAAGTGACAATATAACTTTTTGAAATAAAAATCAATAAGGAAATTTTCCTCTGGCATTAAAAAATCTTTCTTGGTCTGCATTTTTCAGTAGACAGCACTGCTATGAATTAGGGATCACTAGCCCATGAGCAGGAGGACCAGTCCTGCCCTTGTATTTCTGACTTCGTAACCAATTGACTGTGTGATCTTAGGAAAGTCACTTTGTCTCTTGAGTTTCAATTTTCTCAAATGTAGAAAACAAATGTTGGACTAGTTATTCAAAGCAGAAGTTCTCACATTCTGGGATTTAGATTTTATGTCTGGAAGAACTAAAAAATCACTCGAACCAGAAGTTGTGAAACTAATGAGTCATTATCTACACTTACGAAAAGGAGAAAATTACAGCACATGTGACTACATCAAAGAAAAAGCCTTTAGTGAATATAATGAGACAGGACACTCCCCACTCTGCAAAGCAGAAAGTCAAAATTTTTCTCTTTTGAAAACCAAAGGAAAAATACTCCCAAGTAAAATAAAACAAAAGCAAAAGCAAGAATGCCTGACGGTTTCTCGCTGTTTCGTTTCTCTCCGGTTCTAACATCAAGCACTGACACTTCTCAGAAGGCAGCAGTGGTCAGTGAGGGCTTTTGCTGTGTCTGTATTTGTACCTTCTCCTCAATTTTATTTCCAAATTAGGTGACAAAACTGAGATTTTTGTTTCTGGTTAGGTGGCTCATTTGTTTTAAAACCAATATACATTTTTTTCAAGAAGAAAATATGTGCATTCATAATTTTCTTAGAGAGTTTGAATGAAAAAGCAGGACCCCAAGGACCCCAGATGATAGATGATGAGAAGGTGAGAAAGAGATAACACTTAATGAATATTCCTGCCAAGAAATTCGCTGGTGAGCAAAATCAGTGAGAGTGCTAACCAGACGTAGACCCAGGACAGTAGTGATAGGCTACAGTTGAAGTTGCCAGGATGTGACAAGTTCGTATGTTGGGAGGGGTGAGCCAGTGAAGAGAGACTCTGAAAAATGAGAGAGAGAGAGCAAGGATAATGGGCAGAAGAGGATAATGGGCAGAAGAGGACTTCTGGGAAGACAGAGGGAATGGCTGGATTGAAGATGGAGGCATTAGCTGCTTGGCTTGGCACAGGAAATACCATACTGATGCAGGAGGAGCAACATGAATAGATTGGGATTCGAACTGAAAAGGTATCTGAGACAGGTCTCAATCAATTTAGAAGTTTATTTGCCAAGGTTCAGGATCATGAGCCATGATACAGCCTCAGGAGGTTCTGAGAATGTATGCCCAAGATGGGAGGATTACAGCTTGATTTTATACATTTTAGGGAGACATAAACATCAGTCAGTACATGTGAGGTATATATTGGTTCAGTCTGGAAAGATGGGACAACTTGAAGTAGGGTCAGGAGGGCTTCCACGTCATAGGTGGATTCAAAGATTTTCTCATTGGCAATTGGTTGAAAGGGTTAAGTGAGACTATGATAGTTGACTGAAGGGAATGAAAGAGGAGCTAGCAATAGTCTCAGCAAAGACCATCCTTCAAGCCACAGCACATTGTATGGACCCCAAATCCTCTCCATGCTCAGGCCCCTGTCTTGACCCTCCATTGTCCCTAGGCATGTTCTCTGTAACTATTCTTCAAGACACAGACTCTGGTGGCCTTGACAGATCCCCCTCCACAAAGAATAGATTTACAGACCTATATCTGACTTCCAGTAACTCAGAGCCCGTTATTTGGCCAACTGCTTTCACCCATATAACTTCACAAACCTGAAGAGGCTGCTTCTTCCCAGACCACAGGGAAGCATGTTGAGTATGTTGCAACCTAAGATTCCTATCTCCAAATGGTACAGGATGCAATTTTAAGTGCCATGATCCCAGACCTTACGATTTTTTTTAAGGGTTATAGCATTAAATGTTTGCTGAGTCCTGAATTCCAGGAAATTAATTATTTTGCTTTGAAAGTTTCAAATCTTTTTAATTCTTATTTTTGTGGCTTTTTTTTTTTCAGAGCTCAGTGTGCCTTAATAGCAGTGAAAATTGAAAAACTATCACTGGTCTATCTACTGAATATTATAAGAACATGTTTTTCCCACCTTGGTTTGGTTTCCTCGTGGCATAGACTATAGCAGGGAATGAAATTTTTTCCTTCCAATATTCCCAGTGCCTAGAACAGCATCTGGCACACAAAGGCATTCAATATGAGATGGTAAATTAATGGACAAATGAATGATGAACTAATGAGTGGAAAAATGTATAACGTATGTAAACACTTTTATCTTTCCCAATAAGTACATGCTTTTTGTTTCAAATATTTTACTTAATTTGATAATTCAGCTTTTAAATTATTGAACTCTATATAGCCTCTGTAATAATGACCAAAGTGTCATTCACAAGTAGGTTTGAGAGCTAAGATGAGCAAGAGTAAAACAAAGCTTTACTGGGAGCCATTTTTAGTAGGAGCACTGTTTTTCCTCCATGGGTTTCTCTTCTATTAACAAATGTGATCCAAAGAAATGTAAGCATAGACATGGAAAGGGATAACGCCACCTTTAAAATTGTTTTTTAGTTTGTTGTTAGAAGTTGCAAAAATATACAGGAACACAGTATTCACTTGGAAATAAATTTTTAGGCATTTTAAATAGATTAAAGCAGAAGAAAGTGAGAAAGTAACCATTCTAAATTCTTGAAAAGAGAATAACACCTATGAAAATGGAATAAAGAATCATTAATGACATTAGGAAGTCAGGAAATACAGACCAACAATAAAAGAATGCTGTTAACATCCAAATAACTCATTTTTCTTTTGTACAGCAAAACTCATCAGATTTATCTGCCAAATCCAAATTCTCAAATCTTTTCAACCCACTGAAAAACAAAGGTGAGTTACAGTTAAACCAAAGGTTATAAAAGGTGTGAAAAGAGAATATGAGTGTACCATATGAAGAAACTTCAATGGCAACATCTAAGAAATTCATGTGAGAGGTGTGGGATTATCAGCCAGCCATGTTTTCAGAGTTCATCTGGGCTGTGCTCAGGGCTGACGGAACAATGTAGGCGACTTGATGCTCATGGAGAACCAGAGAGTATCTTTATGTAAGGTCATCACAAATTATCTCTATTTCCCCAGTTTGACATTATATAAATCTGTGGCATTGATCATTGAGGCCTTGAGGGGATTTCAACAGAGTAGCAATAATTATTATCCTCTTTTTCCCCTTCAGGCCATTATGCATTTTCTCATACTGGAGATTCCTCCAACGACATCATGCTAACTTAGTTTTTCTCAACTGAATAAGGCAAGGAACCATAAAATCAAGAAAAAATTTTCAAAACAACTTGACATTTAGAGATAAATGTCAATGAAGAAATTATGCTCAGTATTCGATCGGGTTTTCTGATTTAGGGGTCTGGGAATAAAACAAGAATGTCTCAGTGGTTTCATTACTGCTCCCTTTTGTCTGCAATTAAATGAAAAGAAGATTTATTTCCATGTGATTTGATTCAAAGAAAGTGCTCCATAAATGCAGAAAAGCAGGTTTTGTTGGAAATTGTATCAGTTGTACCTTGACCATAAATATGGTTTCTATTTTCATAAAACAGCACTGTTCACATGCCATTTCCAATAATCTGGATTGAAGTAAGAAAATTTTATGAAATAGCTTTAGATAAATTAATAGGCCATGTTCATTTTCTTGTTAAAAAATTACTGGTTGGGGGGCGTGGGGAAAAGTTATTAGTGCAAATTTCCTAGAGAAAAAAAATTTGTCTTTCAAATCTTTTAGTTGAATTTTATGTTTGCTTTTGCTTTTTAGGTTCTATCACTTAACATTGAAAGTTATTCAGAAATAAAATGAAAACTTCCATTTCAGATAGCTTTGTAACCATTTATCAGAAAGTATAATAATGTGATTTGATATGTAATGTGGCATTTTTCAGTTTACAAGGCACTTTCATCTGGTCCCACACCCTGCAAACCGAAGTGTCAAGGCAGACCTAGTGCAGAGATGAGGGCATGGGGGCTCAGAGAGGTAAAGTGACTTGCCAAAGATTGTGAAGTCAGTTAAGGGGAATTGGGGATTTTTAGGACTTTTGTCTCCCAGACCATTTCTACAGCCAATAAAAGCCTTGAAAATTACCTACGGCTCTAGTAAATCTTTATGAGGTCAGTTACACAGTTCACCACTCCCAGAATTCTATGTAAGAGAGAAATTAAGGGAGAATTTGGTCGTCAGCTTCCAGGGAGGTACCTTAAAACATCCTTATTTTCTTTCATAATACACCATAGGCACTTTGTGGAAGTTATTTTCTTGTATGGCCAGTGCCAGTTTTGGATGACATATAGAGCAGCAGGAGTTGATACTACGTGAAGCAACATTTCTCTTCCATACTTCCATCATATTTGGCTCACCTACCTGAGTTTCAGCCCTGACCATAGTGCCCAGAGGAACCCAAACCTTTGATTCATCCTTGCTGTTTTGAGAGGCTTAAGGAGTGTCTCTTAGCCTCCTGACATGGAAAGCCTTCATGCGATGCAAATAAAGACAGCTGGGGGAACTTCTAGTTAGTGGTGGTCAATTAAATAAGCATACCTAAAAGAAATTCAACGTTAGATTTCCACAAGGCACCAAGGTGCAGCACGTATGAAATATGAAAGTGAGATGTTCAAAGGAAATGACTGAGGACCAGTCAGATGGTTCTACACCCCACAAATAAATACAAGAGGCAACAGAGAATTTTAAGAGAAAGATTTCCTCGCAGAAAACTGCTCTATGAGCCTTCTCACTCTACCTACCCCCAAAACTGAGAGAAGGAGGAATGTCTGCTCCTTGACCTCAAATTTAGTGAGAGAAGATTTCTCAGATAGCTTTCTATGGAACCACAACAATTAGGGTGCATGATTGACGGAACTCTGATCCTTGCCTAGAATTGTGGCCACAGCTCTGGTAGTAGAGCCCTGAATGGGTTCTGTGTTGAGACTAGCCTGCACGTCTAGTGTTTGTCAGGGCAATGGATGTATGTTTCCCATGAACCATGGTGAGACATGCAAGAGTGAAGGTCAGCATGGGGCTCTTTTAGGTCTTCTCTGATGGGGTTGCCCAAAGAGATGGAGGGAACCCGCATCAAGAAGTGAAGGTGAAGCCAGATTGTGGGATGAGGAAGGAGTCACAAATGACCATCTGGAATACAAAAGAATCTGCACAGGCTAAAGATGAGAAGTCAAGGCTATGAGAATTTCTGTGGGAGTTCTTGAATGCTCTCTCTCTTATTATACACAATTACTATCCAGAGAACCCTGAAACCACGTGAAGGTGGCCCTATCTCATAAGACAAATTTCTTTTTTTCTGGGACCTTTGGGAAGGGGAGGCCAGAAACCTCAGTGCCCAAGGTGGGGTGGAAGGAAAGGAAGAAAAGCTTAGCAAAAATGTCAACCAGCAAGGGAAGATGCGCTAGTGCAAGTAGGCAACTCAACACAAGACTCAGTTGGGGAGGGAAGGAAAATTTAGTACTAAATTATTGTTGTTTCTTCTTAGTATAGGAGACTGGGAGTCATAATTACCAAACTATTTAAAATGACCAAAATGTTGCTCTTACCTGAGTATGTTGGTGTATAACTGGAATGTATCTGATGGAAGAAAAAGCTTTTCCCACTGAATAAATTTTATGAGGATGATGAGAGACAAAAAAGTTTGACCAGATATCATGTATGTGTATGCTTGTCTAATTGACTGATTATGCATACATTCACCTCAAAATGCTACTAAAACAACAATAAAATAGTAAAAAAGTGAATGGCATTGTATTAATTTTCTATTACTGTGTTTTCTATTATAATAGTTTATTCCATTTCTATTATGATAGTTTTCTACTGCTGCATACAAAATTGCGGCAAACTCAGCAGCTTAAAGCAACACACATTTATTATCTCAAAGTGGTCGTGGATGGATTCCATGCACAGCTAAGCTTGTGCTTTGCTCAGGGTTACACAAGGCTGTCATCAAGGTACTGGATGGACTGTTATGTCATCTGGAGGCTCAGGTGGGGAAGAATTCACTTCCACCTGATTAAGGTTGTTGGCAGAACTTGTTCCCTTGTGGTTGTGGGAATGAGAATGGTGGCTTTTTGCTGACGATTGGCTAGAGTCCATCCTCAGACCCTAGAGGCCACCCATATTTTTTTTGCCACATGGGCTTTTCCAACTTGGCCACTTACAACATTAAGCCTGCAAGGAGAGTCTCTAACTCCCGTCTGCTTTTAAGACAGCGTCTTGTATAATGTAAGATAATTAGGAGAGTGACAACCCATAACTTTTGCCATATTTCAGAGGTTAGAACCAAGTCACAGGTCCTGGCCACAATCAAGGGGAGGGCATTTCAAAAGGTGTGAACACCAGGAGGGAGGGATCACTGGAGGTCACAGACATGAAATTCCACAGATAGGGAACGAGAGAAGAGATAACAGCAACACAACTTTGGAAAGCAGGTGGGCTGGGATGAACTGACTTAGAAGACCTGAGAAAGTTAAATATTAAGCAAGCAGTGGGGGAAAAAAAACAAGAAGCAACCTACTTTACACTGCAGAATCCCCCAAGAGACTCAACATTTCACAGCACTAGGTACCATAAGAAGTTGGGTGAATATGGGACTGAATAGTAGAGTTGATTCAAGTCCAATTTAGGAAGCAGCTGGTCCCCTAGGTACCTCTCTAATTCCAAGTAGCCAAGCAAATGTCCTTTCCTTCATCCTACTAGTAGATTATATGGAGATATGGGAAAAGATGGGATATTGGGACTGAGAGACACCAGAATCAGTTGGTAGAGGGTTTCCCATCCTGAAAACAAAAGGTTTAGTGAAAGTTAACATATAACAATGGCAGCAAGTCTTACATTTTTAACCCAAGAGTCCATTCTCATGCTGCTGATAAACACATACCTAAGACTGGGTAATTTATTTTTTAAAAATAGGTTTAATGGAACCACAGTTCCACATAGCTATGGAGGCCTCACAATCATGGTGGAAGACAAAGGAGGAGCAAAGGGACTTCTTACATGGCAGCGGGCAAGAGAGGGAGTGAAAACGATATGAAAGGGGTTTCCCCTTGTAAAACCACCAAATCTTGTGAGACTTATTTACTACCATGAGAACAGTATGGGGGAAACTGCCTCCATCATTCAAGTATCTCCCACTGGGTTCCTCCCACAACACATGAGAATTATGGGAGCTACAATGTAAGATGAGATTTGGGTACGGACACAACCAACCCATGTCAAGTTTGAATAGGCATCTCTGGAGGATCTGATTATAACAGGAGGAAACACTGAAGATACTGACTTTGAACTTCGCTAAGGAATTATTTTTCCAGGTAATCATGCTACAGGAAGGCCAAGAGTCCTCATACCTCACCTAATACACAGACAATCCAACCATCAAATCAGCTTTTTAGTGTCTCAGTCTGAAATAAAAGCAAACAGTCTAGAATCGTTAAAGTACTTTACAAAAGCTTCCAGTATTAAACACAGAGGCCAAAAAGAAAAAAGTAAAATGCAGAGAGAGGCAGTGTGGTCTCACCTTGAGTCCTGTGGTATAAGCTCACCTAGAACAATGAAGAAACAAACAGAGAAATACAAATTAGGAGAGAAAATCATACTAGAAGGCAGGAGACTTAAGAGACAATCAGTTTTATCCTCAAGCAGGATATTGCCTCTATAAAGTAAGTGTTGTAACAAGGAACACACAGACAACCAAAAGATACCTTTGAAATTTAAAACATCATTAATAAAATGCTTCAATAGAAGGATTGGAAGATAAAGTTGAGGAAATGATCTAGAAAGTAGAATTAAAGAAAAATGGATGTAAATTAGAAAAGAGAGGACTAGAGGACAAGACCAAGAGTTTCAAAACTTGAGTACATTTTGCAGAAAATAAAGAGGAAAGAAGCAGAAGGAAGGGCATTAAATAAATAAATGGAGAAAAAATGTTGATCACTAAGAAACATCATATTCTCTATTGAAATTGCCCATCAAATTCTCAGTAGGATGGATGAAAGTAAAACCATAGTTAGACACATCTTTGCAAAATTTCGGATCACAGGAGACAAAAAAAAGACCTGAACACTTTCAGAGAGGGAAAAAAAACAGGTTTTATACAAAAGCTCAAAAACCAGAATATTATCAGAACTCTACACAGTAATATTATAAGCTAGAAAACAATGAAGAATACCCATTAAAATGTTGAGGAGAAATGATTGCAACCTAGAAGCAACAAATGTGAAGAAGAATAAAGATATTTTTATGTGTGGAAGTTTTCAATAAATTTCCTTCCAATGCTCCCTTTCCTCAAAACTGTCGAGGAATGTGCCACGCCACATGTGGAAGTAAACCCAGAAGGATGAAGACATGGCCCCACCAAAACAAAGGATGTAACAGAAGAGGAAGCAGAGGGAACAGAATCTTTCTGATGGCGATAAAGGGAACTTCCCAGACAGCAGCTACAGGGGAGATCCAGGCTGGATCTTCAGAGGATATTGCTCAGAAAAAGAAAAACAATGCATCTGAGTGTTATTTAGAAGAGGTTTACTTACTAGGGAAGGAGAGTTTGGGGATGAATTTTGATTAGAACACATATATTCCAGCAAGTAAAAAGAAAATAATATGACATCTAACAGAAAGAAAAAGCTGTACAGAAAAGAAAAAAAAACCAAGCTTACTACCTAGCTCAGCTATTAATAGAATATAAACAATCTCAATAATGTGAAATGATTTTGATATAACCAAACTAATAACAATGTAACTATATTGAGAAGGTGGAGACCAGGGAGTGTTTTGGTGGGGGAGAGGATGGCAAAAGATATCTAAATCAAGCTTGTTCAACCCTCTGCCCGCAGGCCGCATGTGGCTGAGGACAGGTTTGAATGTAGCCCAAAATAAATTCATAAACTTTCTTAAAACATTGTGACTTTTTTGGGATTTTTTTTTTTAAAGCTCATCAGCTATCGTTAGTGTTCGCGTATTTTATGTATGGCCCAAGACAATTCTTCTTATTCCAGTGTGGCCCAGAGAAGGCAAAAGATTGGACACCCCGATAAATCTTTGTTCTTTGTTTATTTATTTGTTTGTTTATTTGTTTTACTTTAAGTTCTAGGGTACATGTGCACAATGTGCAGGTTTGATACATAGGTATACATGTGCCATGTTGGTTTGCTGCACCCATCAACTCGTTATTTACATTAGGTATTTCTCCTAATGCTATCCCTGCCCCACCCCCTCAGCCCCCGACAGGCCCCGATGTGTGATGTTCCCTGTCCTGTGTCCAAATGTTCTCATTGTTCAGTTCCCACCTGTGAGTGAGAATGTGGGATGTTTGGTGTTCTGTCCTTGGGATAGTTTACTGAGAATGATGGTTTCCAGCTTCATCCACGTCCCTGCAAAGGACATGAACTCATCCTTTTATGGCTGCATAGTGTTCCATGATGTATATGTGCCATATTTTCTTTCTTTTCTTTTTTGTTTTTTTTGAGATGGAGTTTTGCCTTTGTTGCCCAGGCTGGAGTGCAATGGCATGATCTTGGCTCACCGCAACCTCCACCTCTTGGGTTCAAGCAATCTTCCTGCCTCAACCTCCCGAGTAGCTGACATACAGGCATGGGCAACCATGGCGGGCTAATTTGGTATTTTTAGTAGAGACGGGATTTCTCCATGTTGGTCAGACTGGTCTCAAACTTTCGACCTCAAATGATCCGCCTGCCTTGGCCTCCCAAAGTGCTGGTATTACAAGCGTGAGCCACCACGCCTGGCCAATGTGCCACATTTTCTTAATCCAGTCTATCATTGATGGACATTTGGATTGGTTCCAAGTCTTTGCTATTGTGAATAGTGCTGCAATAAACATACATGTGCATATGTCTGTATAGTAGTATGATTTATAATCCTCTGGGTTTATACCCAGTAATGGGATTGCTGGGTCAAAAGGTATTTCTAGTTCTAGATCCTTGAGGAATCGCCACGCTGTCTTCCACAATGGTTGAACTAATTTACACTCCCACTAACAGTGTAAAAGCGTTCCTATTTCTCCATGTCCTCTCCAGCATCTATTGTTTCCTGACCTTTTAATGATCACCAAATCATTAAGTAGATTCCATTTGTCTATTTTGGCTTTTGTTTTCATTGCTTTTGGTGTTTTAGTCGTGAAGTCCTTGCCCATGCCTATGTCCTGAATGGTATTGCCTAGGTTTTCTTCTAGGATTTTTATGGTTTTAGGTCTAAAATTTAAGTCTTTAATCCATCTTGAATTAATTTTTGTATAAGGTGTAAGGAAGGGATCCAGTTTCAGCTTTCTACATATGGCTAGCCAGTTTTCCCAGCACCATTTATTAAATAGGGATTCCTTTTCCCATTTCTTGTTTTTGTCAGGTTTGTCAAAGATCAGATGGTTGTAGATGTGTAGTGTTACTTCTGAGGCCTCTGTTCTGTTCCATTGGTCTATATATCTGTTTTGGTACCAGTACCATGCTGTTTTGGTTACTGTAGTCTTGTAGCATAGTTTGAAGTCAGGTAACGTGATGCCTCCAGTTTTGTTCTTTTTGCTTAGGATTGTCTTGGCAATGCAAGCTTTTTTATGATTCTATATGAACTTTGAAGTAGTTTTTCTTTTCCAGTTCTGTGAAGAAAGTTATTGATAGCTTGATGGGGATGGCATTGAATCTATAAAATACCTTGGGCAGTATGGCCATTTTCACTATATTGATTCTTCCTACCCATGAGCATGGAATGTTCTTCCATTTGTTGGTGTCCTCTTTTATTTTGTTGAGCAGTGGCATGTATTTCTCCTTGAAGAGGTCCTTCACATCTCTTTAAGTTGGATTCCTAGGTATTTTGTTCTCTTTGTAGTAATTGTGAATGGGAGTTCACTCATGATTTGGCTCTCTGTTTGTCTGTTATTGGTGTTATTGGTGTATAGGAATGCTTGTGATTTTTGCACATTGATTTTGTATCCTGAGTTTTTGCTGAAGTTGCTTATCAGCTTAAGGAGGGTTTGGGCTGAGATGATGGGGTTTTCTAAATATACAGTCATGTCAACTGCAAACAGGGACAATTTGACTTCCTTTTCCCCTGCCTGAATACCCTTTCTTTCTTTCTCTTGCCTTATTGCCCTGGCCAGAACTTCCAACACTATGTTGAATAGGAGTGTTGAGAGAGGGCACCTTGTCTTGTGCCGGTTTTCAAAGGGAATGCTTCCAATTTTTGCCCATTCAGTATGATATTGGCTGTGGGTTTGTCATAAATAGCTGTTATTATTTTGATATACATTCCATCAATACCTAGCCATTTTGCGACAACCTCAAGTGGTTCTTCTGTGGAAAGACAATTTGCATTTTGTAAGAAGGCAGTAGGCCTATATTGTAATTACCCTTATCAAACTTCAGGGGGCAGGCTTCGACCGAGAAATAAATCGTGGACAGCTTCCTTAAAGCTTAAATATACCTGAAATTCACTCTCAAATTTGAGGGTGCAAAAGACGTTTTAATCTCACCACTCTAATTAGGGGCAATCGGCATTGTTGCTGCTTTGGTTTGTATAATAAAAGAGATTAGGAATCTGTGACTATAATAGCTCTGTTTCCTGATGGCAAACAATGCCTCTGTTTCCTGGGTTTATGCCCAAGTGTGCTGGTAAACATTGAAGACCGCTTTAAGCAAAGCGGGAATTAGCCATGGGTGGCACGGGATTTTCATCTGCTAGAAAAACAGTGTTTTTGGTGGATTTTTTTTTTAATATTTGAGTCGTATCAAAAGGTTATACCTTGGATACCTTGGGCAAAACAGAGTTAATTCAAATATGTGGCTTGAAAAATAGATTAGAAATATTCTGTGCTTTTTGGATTCACTTCTTACTTTGGGAAGAAAGAGTCTGGAAAATTTTGCATAGTTTTGTCAGCCTAGAGCTCCACTTCCATGGATGAATTACATAAAACTGTTTACAGATTCCACTTTGTACCCCAGGTCTTAAGGTAGAGGGAACAAAATAAAGCAAACAAACATAAAACAGTGACTTGAATGCAGAACAGAGATTTACAAGGTCCCCAGGGGTTGGCCTGGAAAGCTCAGGGCTGCTTTGCAGTTAACTCCTCAGCCTTCACCACCGTGGCCCAGGCTTACCTTAGCAAGCTCTCCTCCCTTGTTTGGAAAGTCTCCCCACTGACCTCACCTTGTGAAGCAGCAACAGACCATATTTTATCCATAGACATGTATCCCTTCTGGAGAGAAATTGTACACTGGGGCTGTCTTTTAACAGCATAACATTCTTAACACCATGCCATGAGGTAATTTTTCCATACCCTTTATCTGAGAGTCTCCTGCTAACCTGGGCAAACTGGAGGAGGGGTGAAACTGGAGCAAAGAACTAAAAGAAGTGATAGGGGAAGAGTTCCCTAGTTCACTGATTACCATGAATTCTCCTATAGGGGGTCCACATTTCACCTGGCTTGATCTTAACCAAACGTGCCTAGTTGTATTTCCTTGATTGGCTCCTGTGGGGAAATGGGGAGATTTTTCTGTGGGACAGGGAGTCCTTGGGAGGCTTGGGGTCTAGCTTCTTCCTGTTGTCTCTCTGCATTTCAGTGTCCCATCTGTAAAACCACAGATCCACATTCATTAGATAAGCTTAAAGGTCTCTTCTATCTCTGACTTTCTATAATTCTGGGTCTCCTCATGAGTATCACGTTGGGAGAAGAGAAATTTATCACTGAAGAATACCAGCCCAAATGGGTTTGGCAAGACCTTATCTTGCTGGATAGAAATTGTAGATAAAGCATTGCCAACAGCTACATTATGCCAACCAAATGGGAGGCAACATCCCTTTGGAATTCTGACCCGATGCTCGAAACCAGAGCAAAGGAGTTCCTCAGTGTGATGTTCTGCCAAGGGACACACTGGATTTGTGGATAAGGTTTCCTGGTTCTTAGATCTCAGCCATATCCCTGAACAGGGCATGGGCAAGGCAGCTGTGAATTCCATGACAACATGCTGCTGGGCACTGCCAAGGATAATTCTTCGCAGCATGAAAGCTTTGCCTGGTGCTGGTGATAATGTGACTCTCTCTTCCTGAGGTAGGCTGGGCAGGAGAGCCAGCCCCATCTGTCTTCTATTTCACCACATTGTGGGAAATGTTATGTAGCCACCCTTTCCCCAATAACTAATTTTAAAAGGGTGAAATTAAAAAGTCACATTCGTGAAATCACTTCTATCATTTCTGCTGACAATTGTTTACATATGAAAGTCTGCGTCATATGAATTGCTCATAGCCTGCTTTCTCTTAGATCAGAGAATCGTTCTCAGGGAGTATTCCCCAGCCAGCAGCATCAGCGTCACCTAGAACTTATTAGAAATGCCAGTTCTTGGACTTCTCCCCAGACCTTCTGAATTAGAAACTCCAGAGCAGAGCCCAGAGACCTGTTATTTTAGCAAACTCTTTAGTGACTCTAGTGCATGCTTAAATTTGGGAACCACTGAGATAGGGAATGTTAGAGACCAAGGGCTGGAGATTAGGATCAGCAGGGCTGGGAAGCCTCCCTTATGCTGGAGAGTAGGGGGTGGGGGTGAGGACTTGTTTCCATCTTATTTTCTATGGACAACACTTCCGTGAGCATCAGTAAGCAACAAAGTCTTGGTAATGATGTGAGCAGAGAAGTGATTAATGCTGGGTGGTAGCATTCTAGAAAATGTAATAGAACTGTTAAGAAAGTTATGGGTTTGAGGCCTGCTTCCAACACTTACCATATTAACTTGGTTACATTACAAAAGTTTGGTTACTTCATCTGTAAAGTTATTGTTGAAAGTACACGAGAGAAGCCTGAAAATTCTTAGGATACTGCTATTTACTAAACATTCAACAAATGGTGGCTGTTATTTACATTAATGACACTAATGTTAATAATAAAGCATGAATTCTATAGAACATCATTACTACTGAAAAGCAATGTGCATAGAGGAAAACACAGTCTTTGGGGACAATAGACAGAGTTCAAACCTCAATTCTGTTATTGACCACCTCGGACAGGCCATCTTACTCCTTTTTATTTGTAAAATGAGAAAGATGACATTTACCGTGCAGGGTTCTTTGGAAACCTAAATGGAGGTAAAGGTAAAGCAGCTTGTTTGGTGCCTGTAATATGATAGGCAATCGGTAATTTTCTTTTTACTTTCTCTTTTTCAGAAGAAAAAATAAGCCCAAATTTGTAAAAGTATGGTCAGTGGGCCATGGATTTTCCAGGCAAAACATTCCTATAAGGGTATTCTATCCAGACGGCTTAGGAAATGCCTGTTCAGTTTTATAGAAAAAGACATACAAATGGCCAACAGGCATATGAAAAACTGCTAAATAACAGCAATCATTAGGAAAATGCAAATCAATACCACAATGAGATATCATCGGACCGTAGTTAAAAATGGCTATTATTAAAAAGACAACAAGTAACAAATACTGGTGAGGATGCTGAAAAAGGGGAATGTTAGTGCACTGCTGATAGAAATGCAAATTAGTAGAGCCACTCTGGAAAACACTGTGGAAGTTCCTCAAAAAATTTCAAATAAATCTACTATGTGATCCAGAAGAATGAAATTCTGCCATTTGCAGGGATATGGATGGAACTATAGA
Organism: Papio anubis; assembly: GCF_008728515.1. Lineage (NCBI taxonomy): Eukaryota > Metazoa > Chordata > Mammalia > Primates > Cercopithecidae > Papio > Papio anubis. Next base: position 45,319,592 of record NC_044981.1, on the reverse strand, counting down.
ACATTATATCAAGCAAAATATGCCAGGCACAGAAAGAAAAAGATTGCATGTTCTCACTCATACTTAAAAAAGTTGATCTCATCGAGGTGGAGAGGGATGATGGCTACCAGAGACTGGGAAGGGGGAACAGGGATGAAGAAAGGTTAGTTAATGTGTACAAAAATATAGTTGGATAGAAGGAATGGAAGTTCTAGTGTTTGGTAGCACAATAAGGTGATTGTTAACAATAATTTACTGTGTATTTCAAAACAGCTAGAAAAGAAGATTTGAAATGTTCCCAATAAATAGAAATTATAAATGCCCGAGGTGATGAATATCCCAATTACCCTGATGGAACCATTACACATTATATGAATGTATCAAAATATCAGATGCGCACCATAAATATGTATAACTATTATGTATCAATAAAAAAAAAGAAAATGTCATTTAAAGGTAAGGGGAAGGACTACAGGGGCTTATGAAGAAGAAAGTGACCCTTGACAAGTGGAAAGAAAAATAGCTCAGGGAAAATAAGGCTTTTAACAGAATGATACTGAAGAACTATAAACCCAAATACACTTCTAATTATTTTTTCCTTGTTAATATAAAATAGGCTTTTAAAATATATCAAAAAACTATTAGTATTACTTTTACTTAGGACATTTCCAAGTCTACAGAACTTTTGGGTTCCTAAATTGCAATCTTATACTAGCCCATCTGTCCCTCCGCCTTTTATATTTTTACTTTAGGGAAGACTAGTCATCAGCCTCAGATATCTTTTTGTGGCCTCTTCTTTTCTCCACTCTGCCTCCCCCAAATGTATATTCACTTTCCTTATCCTGGTGTTGCAGGTGCTGAGAGGGGTTGTGTGTTACAAAAATGTACATTGAGTTGTTTAAATGAACCAAAGTTTACATTTGAGTGTAAGCATAAGATGTATAGGAGGTGTGAGTATGAGGTGGTGAGACTGACTCCTTGCTTTCCAAAGAGGAATTTTTACTTCTATTTGTTTATTTATTTATTTATTTACTTACTTACTTGAGGAGATTCAGTGGTGTGGCCGGAATTACAGAATTGGGGTGCCACATTTACATTATAGCTCTCACACTCAGCTGTGCATCCTCTGGTGAGTAATTTAGTCTCTCCGAAACCTCACTTCCCCAACTGTAAAATTAAAACAGTAATGGTACCTGCCTACAGGGTTTTTATGGGAATTAAATGAAATAGTGTATTTAGCAAAATTCCTGGAACAGAGTATGTGCCTACTATATGTTAGCTTGTATTATTAGCTTTTATTTTACTGGAAATGTAAAAATTTTTATAAGACAGAAAGTATCCATTTCTTTCCTCATTATACTTGACTTTCCAGTTCCCTATGCACCCATTTGCCCCGCACCAAGAAATAATCACTGTTAAAAGTTTGGAATATGTTGTTCAAGACTTCCTCCTTCCACGTAAGTAGGATCCCACTTTCCACATGTATGTATTCTGCCTTCTAGACATATTTAATGCTTTTTTCAAAAGCTCGCAAAAGAAATTTGGCAATTTCCTGTGAGAACTGAGCCAGGTTTGAAATGCAGAAGAAAATAGATCTCATAACTTAATTTTTATTTTTTATAATTATCCAGTCCAAAATGTCATTTTGTTTTTGTTTTGAGACAAGTTCTCCCTCTGTTACCAGGCTGTAGTGCATTGGCACAATCACAGTTCACTGAAGCCTCTACCTCCCAGGCTCGAGCAGTCCTCCCTCCTCAGCCTCCTGAGTAGCTGGGATTACAAGCGTGAGTCACCATGCCTGGCTAAATTAAATTTTTTTTTTTTTTTTTTTTTTTGTAGAGACAGAGTCTCACTATATTTCCTAGGCTGGTCTCAAACTCCTGGGCTCCAGTGATCCTCCTGCGTTGGCCCCCAAAAGTGTTGGGATTACAGGCCTGAGCCACCACACTCGGCTGACCTCATGACTTTAGGTCTATCTCTAGAGCTCTGTATTCAGAGCTTTCAAGTTACACCCAATTTTTCAAAATAAGAACTACCTTGCTGTACGTGGTTATTTATACCCATGGGTCTGGATAAATTTTATTTTCTCAAAAAATTTACACTCCTCTCAAAGATGCAGATGTTGTGACCATAATAGATATCTAGAAGATTGTGATGCAAGTCCTGAGGGTACCTCCAGGAGGAGTATTAACTATGCCCCCACTGCGCCCTTCCAGTTCTGGCCACTCCATCCACCTCCGCGCTCCCTGCCAGCCCAGGAGTGCACTGTCAAGCCCCAAATCAAAGTGTAACTCTGGGCCTCTCCCTCCAGGGCAGCTAATAAACCCCAGCTTCATGTGCAACAATGTACAGTAGGCACAGATATGGGCAAGGAGGAACTTTGTTCAATATCAGACATGGCCAGCAACTTCTACGACCAAGAGTTGAGACTTTGTGACCAAATTCTAGCTTTTCCCTTCTGAATGCTTCTTCTCGTTACATAAAAGTACATTACAGCATGTGGGTGCTACATATGCTCCATAACCTTACAACATTCCCAGGAGGAGGAGTCCAGGAGTTGGGGTCCGTGTGTGTCATTTTTAGACACAACTCTGGCTCCTGGTTCAATATTTGCCTGGGTACAGCTACACTTTGCGCCTGCCACCACTGGTGCAGGGACTTGTCCTTTGTACTTCTCCACGGGTGGGAGAAGGAATAGCCTGGAAGCCTGGCTTCCTGAGGATGGGTCCTTGGTCTCTCAGGAAGTTATTCATCCTTCTTGGCATGTTTGTCTATCCACAGATTGTGGAAATGAGGCTGGGGAAGCAAGGGTTGGAGCTTCTGATCCCTCAAAAGAATACACAACCCGAGAAAATATTGGCCATGGAGTTCATGGCTGAGGGTTCAATTGCTGGGCCTCCTACATTTTTCACAGGCTGTGCAGCCTTTTGAGGGGTCAGAAGCTCCAACCTTAACTCCCATAAGCCTGCCACAGGCAAGCCTGCCAAGATAGATGACTAACTTCCCCAGAGCACAAGGTCACACCCTCAGGAAGCCAGGCTTCCAGGTTGCATTTTTCGATAGGAAGAAAATGTGTTCCTTCTCTCTGCAGTAGAAATATACAAAGGGTGGGTCACTTGAGAAGCCCCCAGGAAATTCTCCACTTTCACTCTCAGCTCATCTCTGGGAGAGATGTGGGGCAGGGAGGCCTTTCCAACAGACAAAAAGAAACAAAAAACCCTTTGTCGGGACGGGTGTAGTGGCTTATGCCAGCACTTTGGGAGGCCAAGGTGGGCTGATCACCTGCGGTAGGGAGTTCGAGATCAGCCTGGCCAACATGGTGAAACCCCGTCTCTTCCGGACATGGTGGTGCACACCTGTAATCTCAGCTACTTGGGAGACTGAGACAGGAGAATCACTTGAACCTGGGAGGCAGAGTGTGCAGTGAGCCGAGATCACACCACTGCATTCCAGCCTGGGCAACAGAGCAAGACTCTGTAACAACAACAAAAACAGTAACAACAAAAACTCTTTGTTGAATGTTGGAAAGCATGAGGGCAACTGGAGGAGACACAACATGAAGAGAAACAGATATCATTTCTATTCCTGCTGCCACTGTGAGTAGGCTGTAGGGAAGTTACAACGGTTTGATATCCCTAGAAGGAAAACAAAGTACAGACACTAAGGATTGCCGTCTGTAAGACACTGGCACTCATCTTTCCCTGAAGGCTTATGAGATCACATAGGAAAAAGAGGTGCGTATTGGGAAGAATCTCTTTAATTTCTTCTATTTGTCAAAAGCAAAACCTCAAGGTGGAATAGTGAAAAGCATGAGAGAAAAATGTCATTTTCAGAAAAAAATGGAAATATCACAGTTTACATATAACCACGAATTTCATGGCCAGCGTTTTAGTGGCTGAGCACTGACATTTCTTGGTAGCGTGAAACTAACAGCGTGATAGAAAACATTAACCAAGGTAGAATGTGATCAATATCAGAAGGCACCTCTTAGTTCTAGGATAAGAAACAAAACATGATCTTTTTATTTTTATCTTATAAAATTCCATCTCAAGTCCTTATTTTCCTAGTTGGGTATCTCCTCCTTTTAAATATAATCTATTAATCTTGGGACAGATCCATTTTCTGCATTTAGTTGAAACTAAATCAGGGGATTTGACTAGATTTGAAGCCATTTTTCACAACAAGCTCTACCACACATACTCTATTATCAGAGTGCACAGATGAGACAGGCAAAGTAAATGATGGATTTGTTTGTAAAGGGCTAAGCACTTTTATGAGCTTTATTAACATTGGTAGTCATGCATACTTTGGAATGAGTAATCAAATTTCATGCTTCTAGGCGTGGGCAGGAAGCAGACTAGCTTACAAAAAGACATTTACCTTCACACACTTCTGAAGGGAAGAGAGCATTCCTTGAGTTCTTTCACCTTTACTCTAATGGGGAAATGGACTTGTATTTTCAGCAAACACCACTGGAGGCCAACCCATCCAGGAAAACAAACACAGCACTCACTCTCTTGGTCTCTGAAATGGTTCTGCTTCGGTTTGTATAAACTGGGCCTCAAACTCAGTCTCAAAAACAATATTTCAAGATTCATTCTTGCGTTTCACAAAAATCATTTAAGTGCCTACCTAGGGCCAGGCACCATTCTAAGCATTGGAGATACAGTCGTGAACAAAATGAACAAGGCCTACTAGGTTCCTGCTTTAGGGAACCTGGGTGTCTATCACCCATTATGTATTCTCACGTGGCCGCAAACCCATCACAGGCCTTACGCTCGTCTGGCCAGTCTCCTAGTTTTCTCCTAATCTCAGGTATCTTGCAAGGTGTTATTTTTTATTGATTTGGGGTACACAGGCTCCAAGAACAAATGAGTTGATACTCATCTGCTTTTTATGTTCTAGTCCCAAAAGGAAAAGTTGTCACTCACTATGTTATTTCACTCACCTAGCAAAACTACCCAGTCTCTCTTTCACCTTTGCAAACGTCACTGCCCTTCCAGTTTCAGATGGCACCCAGTATCCTGCATGAAGACAGCCCTCTCTGCTCCTGCCTCCATCAACTCCCCTCTCCTCTGAACTTTGTAGTACTCAGATAGTCATCAAGATGTTACAGTGGGGTGTTTACTGCACGCTTTCTGTATCTTTTGCTGTTTTTCACCTCTATTAATCTTGTTTCACTAGATAGATTATGCACTCCTTGCAACTGAAGACTACTTTATTCTTGATGGTAATTAACTAATTGACATGAGACTGTAATATGAATTGCCTGCATTTGACTTTTTTTTAGTTAATATTTTATTTTAGGTTCAGGGTTACATGGGAAGGTTTGCTACACAGGTAAACTCATGTCACGAGGATCTGTTGTAAAGATTATTTCATCACCCAGGAATGAAACCCAGTAACCAATAGTTATCTTTTCAGAAATTTTCTAATTAAAAACTTTCAATCATTGAGTTGTGTTCCGAGTCATTCATATACATAGTCATTTAACATTTTCTGAGCTCCTATGATGTCCAAAATGGTGTGGTGCCATGGGAGATAGAAAGGAAGTTGGAAACACAGTATATGCTCCTGAGGGACTCATGTTTTCCTGAATGAGCAGAGACAGGCCAAGAAACAATTCAAGAAATTTCAAATAAAAAATAGCTCTGTGTTGTAATTCTTGATTTCTGTTATCAGAAATTGCTTGTGTGTGTGTATATATGTGTGTGTTTGCATTCACGACTGTGTGTGTGACGTGTATTATATTTGTTTGTAAGAGAAAAGGTCAACCTTAACCTATTTTAGAGAACTTTTATATTATGCTAAAATTGTCTACAGGAAAGTTAGGTGATTGGATAAAAGCTAAGAGTCAGTTAAGTCATCCAGATGTTCAAAATGCAAAGAAGAACCCACTGGATGATGGACCTGTGTTTTTCTCAGCACTAACCAACTAACCCATGAACTAGACTCAGTGAATAAGTTGTTCACAGGTTTTCCCTCTTCATGCAACCTGAAACACAGGAATCACTTTGGTCAAAACAATTTTGCCTTTGATATTATTCATTTTTAAATCTGGTGTAAGAAAAAAGTAGCTCTGGATGTAATAGGGAAAATATAGCCAGAGGGAATGAGGAAAGTAAGACTCATTCATTTAACATGACTCTATATCCACCTCAACACACCATAATTGAGAGCCACTCACATCTCCCTGTTATTTTTTAAGCACATAAAAAAGGGCTTTCAGGTAGTTTTTTTGGTATTTTTTCCACCTCACTCTTCTCCATTGTTTACCAAGCCCTCTGGACAGGCCAAAATGAGATGCATTTCCTTTTCGGTGGTTGTTTGGTTTGTGAACATGTGCATGTGTGTGTGTTCTTGTGTGTTCCCTGCCTGGCTTGCAGTCAAGCAGATTTCTCCCACACCCCTGGGTTTTGAATGGAGCAGAAAAGATGGAGCTTATTTTTTAAGTTGGTAATAACAATACTGACTTAAGAAGATATTTAACATTGGGTCAAAAGCAGCTGATTTAGATACATGGCATGAGGCTATCATTAGAAATGGAACCAAAGACAATCTTAGGGGTCCTAGGACCAACTAACATTGGGGATTGAGGCAGATTCTGTGCATGAGAAGACGGGGGAGTGACATCTTATTTCTCTAGGTAGAATATGGTGATTTTGTTTATACACTTCTATAGTCTTTGCTCTGAGTTATCACGGTACTTTTCACTTTGTATGCATGTGTGTATACTTGTTATTAAACTATATGAATAACATACTTTTATTCAATTAATCATTTATTTTTATGAAAAATAAACTGGTGGTTCATATTTTGCTATTGTTTTCTTTGTTTGTTTTGCTCTACAACAATTGGTAAAATCAAAAATGGTGCCAGGTAGATTACCGTGAAATCATTAAAGTGTTGAAAACTTGGAGTCATTTAGGGCACTTCATTCTGACACCTGGTCTGCCATTTTAATGTCTTGAATAGCAACGTGGTGTGTCCTTTTAGTTTGAGGATTAAAAGGAAAGCAAACAGTCAAATTCCAAAATAAAGAGAAGAAAATAAAAATGATCAGAATGCTGGATCCGTAAGGTAGCAGATGTCTAAGCCTCCATCCTAACATCACATTCTAAGATCTGTCTGTAGCATGGACGGTACAGAACCTATAGAGGAAGGAAGGTGTACTACAAATGCCTCCACCCTCTATGGCTTCAGCTAGGGTGACCTCACTAAATTTCTCAGTTTCCAAATTGGAATATGCTGGACCACTTTGGGTTTCTATGGAGGAAGAGGACACTTTTGTCGTATATGGTAGTTTATCCTTTATGTGTTCCTTTCTGTTACCAGGTTCCAAGTCCATTAAGTGGAAGACTCTATGGCTCTACTCATCTGTATAGCCAGCCCCAGTCTTAGCATAAATACTGTAAGATTTGTTCAATAAACGAAGGAATGAAGGAATAAATTTAATAGGCAGAGAAACAGAGAATTCTTGCTGAGAGACTGTCTTGTCTCTACAACTGACTTTCCAAGGAGGACTTTCTAAGGAAGACTTCGTCGTTCTTTGACTTTAAATGTTTCCAAAGCCTGGCAATATTTAGTGGGACTAAAGGTAATAGGAAGAAGGGAAAAGTCTCTGTTATTCTGTAAAAAAAAGATACAGAACCTGAATGGGGAGGAGAAAAAAACACACACACACATTACAAGGAGACTAAATGTGGGCAATTGAAAAAATCACTAAAGCAGAAGAATGTAAATATATTATTGGTATCTTAAAGACAACACACATACACACACACACACAATTCAAATTAAATATACACAAGACTATGCTCTACAAATTTCCCCACGTCATGAGTACATTTCAAAACATAATTTTAATAAGCTGCATGTTATCCCATAATATTATGGTACTATATTTAATTTAACCAATCCCTCATTTGGAGGTGATATAGTAAATAATTAATCTTACCCAAAGAGAGATCTGGTCATTGCCCTTGGCTACTGGGAGATGATTTCTAGACCCTTGGAATGTCCTTCCTGACAAAATTATCTTTGCTTTCCTGGGGTTTTGGGCCATGTTGAACAGCCTAACAATGTGATTTATGGAGGGGGCTGTGGACCATGTGGTATCAATTCTACCCCCAGAGGGGCTGGAGACAAAAGTTATCAGTTCAGTCTCTGGAAGGGCTGAAGACTAAAGGTCAGTCTCATAGACAATCAATGATGTCTACATGATCAAAACCCAATAAAAAACCTGGACTCCCAAAAATCAAGTAACCTTCTCTGGTTGACACTAATCTGTGCATATTGGCATGCATCATTGCCAGAGGAGTCACATTCCTTACTCTTATAGGTGAGCACCAATGGAAATTCTATGCTGGGACCGTTCTTGTATTCTGCCCTGTGTGCATCTTACCTTAGCTGATTTTATCCTCTATTCTTTCCATTAGTATAACAGCTTTCAATGAGCCCTGTGATTCCTTCCAGAGAATTATTGAAACTGAGAGTGGTCTTGAGAATCCTGCCACCCTGTAATTGTCATAAAAAATGCGGGTGGTTTTGTGGACCACACTTGCTTACTTTGTAGGGGCATTAGTGATATTTCCCTTTATTCTAAGTCATCAGTGATTTTTAAGTGAAACATGGGTTTAAAAATAGCATTTTTTAGAATGAAGAAAAGGATTACTTTAAGTATACATCACTTGTAATATGCATTAGAAAGATGAGTTAAAGTGTGACTCTTAAGATTAAGAAATCATGACAAATTGCTTTGATTTTGTAATGTAAATCATACAGTAACATATAATGTGTGTGTGTGTGTGTGTGTGTGTGTGTGTGTGTGTGTGTGTGTGTTTTCTTGATCATTTTCTTTCATTAGATTCACAAAAGTGGGATTAATGGGTTAAAAGTCCTGGTCATCAAGCTTGAAGAATGTGAAGCATTCAGATGTGTAGTCTTATGGGGAGTGAGGAAAGAGCCTTTCTGGTGGGCGGACCAGAATAGGCAAATGCACAGAGGTAGGAGAGCACAAGATTCTTTTGGAGGTCAGTGAGAAAATGATCTGGGCCAAATAAAATAAAAGTTTGGGCAATCAAGTACTCAAGAGTACTAAGAAAATAAATCCCATTTGACAATTAAATCATCCAGGATGCTTGGCAGTCTGCAAGACAGGAGGTATTGAGGCTCTCAGGCCTTCTAAGAGGCTTAGTTGTCACTGATTCCCATTCCACAAAGGATCTGAGGGAGCTAGAGCTCCTATAAAAGGTTGTTTTTAAAAGTTAATAATGCCAGAGCATCTAGAGGAAATAGGTAGCAAACAGATGATGTGTCATATGGACTGAGTCTAGACTCAGAGGTTTCTTTTTTTTTTTTTTTTTTTTGAGACAGAGTTCACTCGTTGTCCAGGCTCTGGAGTGCAGTGGTCGGATCTCCGCTCACTGCAAGCTCTGCCTCCCGGGTTCACGCCATTCTCCTGCCTCAGCCTCCCGAGTAGCTGGGACTACAGGCACCCGCCACTATGCCTGGCTAATTTTTTTAGTTTTTTTTTTAGTAGAGACGGGGTTTCACCTTGTTAGCCAGGATGGTCTCGATCTCCTGACCTTGTGATCCACCCACCTCGGCCTCCCAAAGTGCTGGGATTACAGGCATGAGTCACCGTTCCCGGTCTTAGAGGCTTTTTAATATAAGAATACTTACTATGGTCTCAAATATTTTAAAGTTCTTATGCAAAATTTTTTCTTCTGAAAAATAATGGTAAGAAAACAGTTCTAAAACCTTGTCATGAAAGTATCTTAACATTTTTAGTGGAGACTTCCAGCTAGCTCCCTACCTACAATGCTAAGCTCTTGCACATAGTAGGTACTTGATAAATATTATGCCGAAGAATAAATGGATGAATGCATAGATGGAAGCAATTACCCAAATTCTAGGCCTAGGATTATAGGAACTATACACCTTCTGAAAGTGTAAAGTGTTCAAATATTGTGAGCTTTCCAAGGTTTCTTTTCTAGATTTTTGGGAAAACGGATGGAAATTACTGTATTTTGAGAGAAGGTGCTCAGTGGGCCTAGAAAGAGATGAGAAACAGATGTGTGGCTTTCCGATAGGGCCTTGGTCACTGCCATTGTAGCCCAGGACATAATTCTTTCTGAGTGCCCTTATCAAGGCCAGCTTCATGGTTGCGTGACCTGTGAGTCACACAGGCTCTCACATTCAGAATGACCATGCTTAATGCTCAACTCTCACTGTCCTGAAATTCTTAATAATTTTTCAACAAAGGGCCCACATTTTCATTTTGCATTGTGTCCTATAAATTATGCATCAGGTGCTGCCTCCTACTGAGTAATGGATCCTCCAGAGGCTCCTGAAAGAGCAACTGACAAGGGCAACTGAGAAGCTGTCAACATTGGTTAAACTGCTAAGCATTTCAAAGTTTATGTAGCACTGAAGAATATAATCAATGGGAATACATAGCATCTTACCAAAACAGTTTTCGTTATGCCCATTAACACTTAATTCAAAATCTACTAAGGACTTTGTTTTAGCCTCTTCTCTGTACTGTCTCTTAATATCTGAGTAATTTTCACTCTGTGGTTATCTAGGTCTGCCTTCCCTTCCCGTTCTTTTTTTTTTTTTTTTCTCTCTCTCTCTCTGTTGCCCAGGCTGGAGTGCAGTGGTGTGGTCTTGGCTCACTGCAACCTTGACCTCCCTGGGTCCACCTCAGCCCCTCAAGTAGCTGGGACCACAAGTGCATGTCACCACACTCGGCCAATTTTTATATATTTTTTGTAGAGATGGGGTTTCACCATGTTGCCTAGGCTGGTTTTAAATTCCTGAACTCAAGAGAACCACCTGCCTTGGCCTCCCAAAGTCCTGGGATTACAGGTGTGAACCACCACACCCAGGCTTGTTTGGGGCCTCTTAGTTCTCCAGTGCCATACTGCAAATGATAGGATTTCACTTAACATAATGTCTTCCAGTGCCATACGTGTTGCTGAAAATGATAAGATTTCATTCTTTTTTTTAATGGTCAAATACAAATAGCATTCCATTCTGTATATATACCACATTTTCTTTTTCCATTCATCAATTGATGGGCACTTACGTTGCTTCCATATCTTGGCCATTGTGAATACTGCTGCAATTAACATGGGGGTGCAGGTATCGCTTTGATATACTGAAGGTTGCTTTTGATTATAATTCAAAGGATTAAGAAGTGATAGGTATATGAGAGCTGGATGCAGAATAAAACTGTATTGTACAAGAAAGCAGCGTAACCTGTGGTTCTGAGTCTGCATGAACATGACAGTACCATTCAAATACCAGCTTCATCACTTACTAACTGTGTGGCTTTGGGCAAGTATTTAACTTCTCCAAGCCTCAGTTAAAATGTACATATTCACACTCATATTGAAAAATATTTATGAGCATTAAATAAAATAAGGCAGTCTACATGAAATGCGTATCACAGTGTCTGGTACACAATATAGTATAACCATCATAACTGTAATAATATTGTTAAAAGTATACATGGAGCATGAGTTTTCCACTTATGTCTAAAATTATCCTATTCTAGGCTACAGGAAACCTAGTGTGCTCCACAAAATCTAAATATGTCTCTCAGTCTACTAAGAAAGTAATTAATAAATACAATATTAACAATAGTCAAGTTAGGACTGCCCTGGACAATCCTTATGTTTTCGACAGCAGGCAACCAGCTCTAAAGTGAAGATTTAGTTCTCTTTGAGTGTGTACTGCCCATCTTTTCAAACCTTCCTTGGATGAACTCAATTATCAGCAGTGTTTTCTTTCTTGAAGCAATTTTGCTTTTCCCGGGCCTTGAAAATTAGCCCTTGCAGATTCAGTAACCACTGTCTTTCTCTCCATCAGTTTGTTTCCAGGACACTTGCTTGTCACCACACTGAATGCTTCGAGGCATCAAAATAAACCAGTTTTAGCAAAAAGTGGCCTGGCTTTCAGTTGATGCCTTCAATTCAAGGCATGGGAGCTGTTATTACTGGGCTTAAGGTGGGTGCCAAGGCTTACTTGGACTTTTTATCAAACAGCAGAGATTTCAATTCTTATAGTGGGATTTTAGAAGTCAACCTTTTATTGTTTTTCTCCTTTCTTTATAAATAGAATTATTCACCCTATCCTTGAAGTATTCCCCTCTCTGCTCTAATCAACCTATTTAGAATTAGATAAATGAGAGGGTTGATATTGGATGCCTTCCTCATTCTCAAGAGAGTCTGTTGCCATCCCATTGTCTTAGAGCCAGCAGATGAGCAAAATGTCTAAATTATTCCTCATCTTTTATTTTTCTCCCATTTGAAATCATGCCCAAATTATCCCACTTCTGTTTTTCCCCTTTCCACTTCAAAGATGAGCACCTTTGCCATAATGCCTGATAATCATTTGGATCAGCATGTAAGTGTAAATAGAGCAAAAATAAAATACAGTTAAGATTACCCGTGGCTAATCCCATAATAATACTTAGATAGCAGTGTAAATGCCCCTATTTCCAGGCCAGATTGGAGACTGGCATGACACACTGTCACTCAATAAGCCCATGAGGGCCAGCGTTTTCTCAAGGTTGGAAATGATGGCTGTCTTAGTTGGTATCAGATGAAGTAGCTGACTTGCATTTAAGGCCTATGTGACATGAGTGATGTGTATCTTTTGATCCTAGGAGCACACTCAGTGCGTCAAGTCCCCCTTAGTGCAAGAGGAACATGGGAACTGAACCGATCAGAGGAAATAGCTGAGTCAAGTCTCTCTTCTCCAGAACTTACTCCTAATATTTGTGGAAGTTGGGACAAGAATACAAATAGGGGTCACATAACACATCTATAAACTCTGAA